>NC_080423.1:44906478-45223455 GCF_029873635.1 Malania oleifera | reverse complement strand
GGGGCGTATTTTGTAATTAGTTACATTAATTAGAAATATGCTAAAACAGAGGAAGCATACTGCGAGACGGAAATAGGGATGTCAAATTCAGGGGCGCCAAAACGAGTGGTAGCGCCGCGGTTGGTAATTTAGGACACGGCGCCCAGGCCGAAAAAGAGTTGGAAAAAATTAGAAGTGGATATTACATAATAGTTGAAACATTGACTTTGAGTTGTATGGAGCCTAAAGAAGGCTAGATGCGTTTACTTTTGGAGAAATATATTAATTAACTCTAGGGCAACTGATAAATTGTAAACACGTCGATAACAATTTCGAGAGCAGCTACGGGGCGATGAATTTTGGGTCCGAAGGAAGTGTTCGTTCTCAAGCGGTCCAAGGTTTAAGGATCGTCACTAAAATCAAGGTAATAATTTTCAGAGCAACTTAGTGATTGAATTATGAGTAATAATAGATATTTTTTAGAAAGAGCATAATGTATATATTGTGTTAACGCATGGAACCTGGATACCGATTTGTGACCATACACAAAGCTCTGCTATGCCCGATTATCAGAGCATGTATTATGTCTGGGAAGATGTAAGAAGTTCACGATTTTATACTATGACGGTAATAGTTTATTTTTTTTTACCCAGCATATGTGTGGCCTATATTATTTGATGTGAAATGTATTATGATGTGAAAGTGATTTTTTATACGCAAAGCAGGAGTTTGCAAGGTATTATTAATATGAGTTATGAATTGTGCCATGGGGTTTATGACGTTATGGGGATAATGATGTATATTTTCAGTCTATATTAATACCTGAATAAAAGTTTGGGCGGGCGGAGGGCGCAATATATTATATGTTATCGGGGGGCAAAAACAAGGCCGTATTAGAATATGTGGATTTTTTTGGCCAGGGAGGCCATATATTATATTTATCAGAGAGAAGGGGGTACGAGGGCCGTAGTTAGGATGTGCGGGTGCGAGGCCATGGAAGATTAAGTTGATGTTTCAAGGCACGAGACCCGTATTTAGTGTTATATACGGGGGGCACGAAGGTCGTATTTATTAATTATTGAAAGATGGCGAGGGGCGAGCCACTTATTTAGTGTTTGCGGCACACGAATCGTACTGATGTTACACGTATGATAATGTAATTGATATGTTTTGCAGCAACCAGGATGAAATTAGTTTAGTCGAACCAGGAAGGATAGCGTCAGGATACCAGAGGTACTATGGGGTATAATTTTTGCACCGAAAAAGGAAAGTAGGCCTTAATGATTATGCTACGATCCCACAAGGGATTGGGGAGATGGATAGGTCGATTGTGGGCTTTCAGTAGAGTAGTGGTAACAAGTCCACGAACTGATCATCCAGGCCAGGGGGTGGTAAGGCTGCTTCAACGCACTTACAAATGGGTCTATTTGATTCTGAGTTTATTCGGCATGTATGTTTGTGGCAACAGCCATGGTGTCAAAGAGGAAAAGGGGGGGACAAGAAGAGAAAAGAGGAGAGAAGGGAATCACCGGGCCTAGATCGGGCATATGCACAACCGCGTCTGGAGGTGTTACTACAGGACACCGAGCTCCTAAGTCATCCTGAGTGTATTGTTTCGAAGTACGGTACGAGTTAATAGACACAATGATTTTTATGTCAATAATATGATTATTAACAGTTTGAAAATATAATGTTTTAACCCCATTCACATATGATTAGTTTTATAAAATTTCTGAAATGATACTATCATACGTACAAATGCATTAAATATTCATGTGCCCACCCGTAATTTATTTATATTTTACCCTTACTGGAGAAAGTTCTCACCCCCAAACTTAATTAATTTTCAGGAGCTCCTGACGGAGGGACTGGTGGGTCGGGCCGCCATGAGCTAGTGATGATTACCTGTGAGGACGCGTTTTAGGTGGTTATATAAATTTGTAATAGCGTCAGACGACTATTTTGTGTTTGACGCCTAAGAGTATTTGGATGTATGTGAGGATTGTATTAGAATGCTCTTGGTATTCCGTTTTATGAATTGGCTGTTGCAAGATTTTATGTTACTGCTGCTAGGTTTTCCGCCTTGTGTTTGGACAGTTGTCCCCACTAACCCGGGTTGGGTTGACCATTTTTTTTATTATGTGATCTTTATGTTAAGAAAGAATTGAGGGACGTTAAATTGGTATCAGAGCCTAGGATTATACTAGGTTCTGAGCTCTAGAGTTGCGAAAAAAAAGCAAGGATAAAGTGAAGTAATAATACCAGAGTATAGGATACGAGATTTGAGGTCGGTTTTGTAGTCTAGATGAAGGATTCCGTGGTGGGTTTGCTATGATTTTCCTGGTTGGTGACGATTTCAGAAATTTCATTGTAAACTATGTCGGGTTGGGGATCGAGATTTCAGGGAGTGGAACCTGAATTCCCAACCCGAGTGACCGAGTTAATTCGGAAACATATGCCCTATGAGTGGGTTGATATGTCTAGAGAATGAGGTTTAAGTTAAGTTACAGTTTTTCAAAGAGGACCTTGGGGGGTGTCGATGCAAATAGTGCAACCCAGTGGGGAGTGAAGGGATTGCTGGATCCTGAGTGCTGCGGGTAGTGACTTAGATGAAGTCTTACGCAGCGTAAGCCACAGAAGGTCTATGGCCATAAATTGCCAGGAGAGAGTTCGACCGGAGAACAGAGTGGTCCGTCGGATAGGCCACGGTGTTACGATCGAGAAGTTATAAAGATGAATCCTCCAGCTTTCTCAGGAGGAACGGGACACGACAGGTTGCTGAGAATTGAGAGTTGCAGCAGGAGATGAGAAAATAGTTTGCAGTACTACAGTGTTCGGAGGAGCAGAAGGTGCTGTTTGCCACCTAGAGACGACTAGAGAGGCCGAGAGATGGGAGGGATGGTGGTTAGCAGTGAGATTGTAGTAGAGCAGCAGAGGAATATACCTGTAGAGAGACTGGGAGCGATTAGAAAGATATTCTTTGACAGGTTATTCCAGCCTCGTCCAAGGAGGCTCAAGATACGGAGTTCCTGAATCTGAAGCAGGGGCAAGCTGTCAGTACAGCAGTACGCGGCGAGGTTCAGCGAGCATATCTCGCCTTCGCCACGCTACATTTTCCAGATGATACGAAAAGGTTACGACAGTTGAAAGAGGCTTGAAGAGAGAAATTTGCAAGCAGGGGGTATCGATATGAAGTTGCAGGACTTCACCGAGTTTAGTTGACCGCGCCACTATTAGCAGAGGGTGATGAGCAGATGGAGGCTGAGGGCGCAGAGGCAGAAGAGAGATCGCCATACCTTCTCATTTCGAGCAGGGAGGGAGGCAGGGAGATGACCTGCCGTTGTGGAAGAGAGGTTGGCTCTTATAGGAACCAGAGACAGAAGACCGGGAATCATGCGTTTCCAGGGTGTGCAGCCATCTCTAGCTTGCCCATCTTGCGGGAAGAGGGGAAGACGACACCTGGGCGAGTTGTCGTGCTGGGCGAGGGTCTGCTAACAAATGCAGGGAGTCGGGACTATGATGAGGGAGTGTCCGACACAGACTCGTACTGCTTCTAGACCTACACGAGGAGGTTTACCAGGAACCACGAGGGGAGGCCAGGCAGGGAATGGGTAAGGGTCCCAGGCCATGAGTTTTCACTTTGACGGCCTAGGAGATGAGGAGGCAAGCAGGAGCGTTTCTGTCAGATGGTGAGATGCCGGGAACTGTTTTGACAATAGTGTCCATGAAAGCTATATTTTGTTTGATTCTGGGGCGACGCATTCATTTTTCACCTGGGATTATGTTTTAAATCGTGTGGGGTTTAAGCCTCAGCAGTTAGAAATTAGTTCTTGTTGCTACGCCAACTGGGACCGTAAGCGGTATATAGAAAGGTACTCAGGGCTGTTCCAGTGGATATTCAGAGGAGGTTTTGTTAGCTAATTGGTGGTTTTAGACTGATGGGTTTTGAGGTAATCTTAGGCATGGATGGCTAGCTGCCAACTATGCGAGCATTGATTGCGATCAGCGGAGTAGGTAGGTTTTGACCCTCAAGAGGGACCAGGAGAGTACAGATTCGGGATCACGTGATGCGGCACCCACCTCAGGTTATTATCTACCTATTCAGGCATGAGATTGCTAATCAGAAGGTTGTCAGGATATTTAGCCTATGTGAGGCGTGGATCAGAAGGGGAAATGAGGGTGGCACGGAATGGATATCCCAGTGGTTGAGAGATTTTCCGATGTATTTCCAGACAATTTGCGGGAATACCTCCTATCGGGAGGTTAGAGTTCGTTATTGATCTGTTCCGGGGGGGACAGCACCGATTTCGAAGGCACCGTTATAGAATGGCACCGGCAGAGCTGAAAGCATTGAAAGAGCAGTTGAGGAAGCTGTTAGGATAAGGGGTTCAATTCGCCCAGTGTGTCACCCTGGGGATCACCCGTTTTGTTTGTGAGAAGAAGGATGGCTCGATGAAGAAATATGCATCGACTACGAGAATGTTCAATAAAGGTAATTCTCAAGAATAAATACCCGCTCCCGCGTATTGATGATTTGTGGACCGTGTACGGGGACAAAGATTTTTTCGAAGATTAGATTTCCGCTTCTGGGTATCATAAGGTGGAAAAGTCATGGGGGACGCCGAAGATGTATCTGAAGAGCAATTGTAGAAACCGGTTTCTATTGGATGGTCAGCTAGATTGAGTTGTCTAGTGAGTTATGCAGTTTTGGGTGATGAATGCTCCTGCGGTGTTTATGCGCATCTTATGAACAGGGATCTCACTAGTACTTGATCGTTTTGGTATATTATGATGATATACTGGTATAATTCGAAGAGTGCAGTAGGAAGCATGAGGAGCATTGAGTATAGTGTTGCAGGTGTTTTGTTTCTGCGAGAAGAAGCTATATGCAAAAACTCAAGAAGTGTGGGGTTTCTGGCTGGAACAGGTTACCGTTCCGTTGAGACACGTGTATCAAAAGGGTCGGTATTTCTTGGTTGATGTCTCGGAGTAAGATTGAGGCGGTAGTTGGACGGGGTACGACCAAAGAACGTGCACGAAGATCAGGAAGTTTCTAGGATTGCTGGGTACTACAGCAGGGTTTGTTGAAGGGACTTTTCTCGATTGTCAGGTCCCGTTGACCGATTGACTAGGAAAGGAGCGAAGTTTTTGAGTGGTCTGATGAATGTGAGCAGAGCTTCGCGGAGTTTGAAGCAGCGACCATCACTGCCCCTTGTTGGACAATTCCTTCAGGAGAAGGAGGGGTGCGTAATTTACAGGTGTTGATGCGGCCCATAAAGGGGCGCGGGATGGTAGTGGAGGCTACAAGGCGAGGGAGAGAGGAGGATGGAAACGGGAAGTTGGGAGAGTTGGGAGGGGGGGGAGGGGAGAGTGTGGTTGGGGGGGGGGAGAGTGATTAGCCTATTGCCTCACGGCCAGTTGAAAAGCATATGAGAGAAAGATACCGCTACCAATTACGATCTGGAGTTGGCGGCGAATTGTTTCCGCGTGCCGATTTGGAGCATTAATCTCTCTGGGGGTAGGTTGTGCGAATATTTCCTGACCATAAGCGTTTAAACGTTATTCTATCGCAGCAGAAGGAATTAGGCATTGAATATGAGGCAGAGGCGACTGGTTGGCGTAATAAAGGAGGCCGCCTGCACTATTCAGCACACCCGGGAGAGGAAAGGCTAATGTGGTGCTAATGCTTTGCTTCGGAAAATCAGTGGAATCATCTGGATATGCAAAGGGAGATTCAGCATCCGATTCAGATGGATTTGAGAGGCTTGGTGTGGAGCTGGTAGAGGGCGATCAACAGGTGTTCATTGCTGACTTGGTTTTGCAGCGACTCTACAGGAGAGGATTAAAGCAGCTCAGAGGAATGATGCAGAACTAGTAGAGCTTATGCGAAAGGTACAGGATGGTCAGGAACCAGAGTTCAGCATTTCAGATGATGGAGCTCTGAGGTTCCATACCAGGTTATGTGTTCCTGCCGATCCTGAGATCAAGAAAGTCATTCTGGAGGAAGCACATCGATCCCTATATACTGTACATCCGGGTAGGACTAAAATGTACAGGGATCTCCGAGATTCCTTCTGGTGGAGCAACATGAAGAGGGAGATAGCTCAGTTTGTGGGTCAATGTTTGACATGCCAGCAAGTGAAGGCTGAGCATCAGAGACCAGCGGGATCGTTACAGCCACTCCACATTCCTGAGTGGAAGTGGGAGCATATAGCGATGGATTTCGTCTCAGGATTACCGCCAGCATTGCATGGATAGGACACTATTTGGGTAGTGGTGGATCGATTGACGAAGACTGCCCACTTTTTGCCGATTAGAGTTAGCTACTCCATGGACAGATTGGCTGAGTTATACATCCAAGAGATAGTTAGACTCCACGGCGTCCCAGTGTCCATAGTTTCAGATAGAGACCCATGGTTTACATCTCGTTTTTGGAAGAGTCTGCAAGGGGCCATGGGTTCTCAGTTGTCGTTTAGCACAGCTTTTCATCCTCAGACAAATGGACAAACAGAGAGGACGATATAGATTTTGGAGGTATGCTGCGAGCATGTGTGCTGGATTTTGGAGGTCGTTGGATGCAGTATTTGCCATTAGTTGAGTTTGCGTATAACAACAGCTACCAGGCCAGCATTGGGATGGCACCATATGAGGCACTGTATGGCAGGAGGTGTCGATCCCCATTGTACTGGGATGAGGTTGGTGAGAGACAGGTATTGGGGCCAGTGCTGATACAGCAGACTCAGGATAAAGTCAGACTCATCAGAGACAGGATCAGGACAGCGCAGAGCCGGCAGAAAAGTTATGCTGATACTCGTCGGCGAGAATTGGAGTTTGACATAGGAGATCACGTGTTCCTGAAGGTGGCACCGCTGAAGGGTGTTATGAGGTTCGGGAGGAAGGGTAAGCTGAGCCCTAGGTATATTGGACCATTCGAGATTCTTGAGAGAGTGGGTCCAGTTGCCTATCGCTTGGCATTACCACCGGTCCTATCTAGGATCCATGACGTATTCCACGTTTCTATGCTGAGGAAATACGTCCCAGACCCCTCCCATGTGATTAGATATGAAGCACTGGAGTTGGGTGATACTTTAGCTTATGAGGAAGTGCCAGTGCAGATTCTTGACTGGAAGGAACAGGAGTTACGAACGAAGAAGATTCCACTGGTAAAAGTTCTGTGGCCCAACCATGCCATTGAGGAGGCTTCTTGGGAACTAGAGGATCAAATGCGCCAGAGATATCCGCACTTATTCAGTGGAGTTTAGAGCTGAGTCAGTCAAGTGAATGGAATAGTGTTGTAGTTTTTATTTGTGTAGTGTAACGTGAGATAGATAGAGTTTTTAGTTTTGAAACGTGAATGGTTTTGGGAGAATTTTGAATAGTTGTAATCTCTTAGAGCCCTCGTTGTAACCACGGTATTCCTCCGCCATAAGTGAGGGTAATCAATAAAAATTAGAAGTGCTTTCACTAAAGAAGGGAAATAGGGAAATGACAAATTTCGAGGACGAAATTTTTATAAGGAGGGGAGAATGTAAAAACCCAAAAAAAAAAAAAAAAAAATTATTAATTAGTTAATTAATTAATCAGATTTTAAAAGAAAAAGAAAAAAATAATAATTAATTAAAATTTATTTTTATTTTATTAATAAAATATATTATTATTAATATTAATTAAATATATTATTATTATTATTATTATTATTATTTTATATATATATAATCACCTGAAGCTTCAAAGAAGCTTCAGGTGACTTCTCAATTTGATTCACGCCCCCAGCTTTCTTCTTCTCCATTCTTTTCTTTTCTTTTCTTTTCTTTCTCTGTAACTCTCTGAGCTCTCTCTCTCTCTCCTCACGTTCTCTCTCCCTCTCTCCTCGATTTCGCGACGGATTTTCGCCCGATCGAAAATCCGAAGATACCACTGGACTCCATTCGCTGCTGCGGTCATTTCTACTGGAGCGGATCGATGGTAGGAGCGGCGTAAGCGTATTCCCTGGGGTAAGCCATTTCCCCCTTTTTCTTTAATTTCTTGCAAAATATAAGCCCAATTGACGAACAGACACCACCACGAGAATCTATGGATGATTCTCTACAAGTCTAGTGGGACGGAATTCTCGTGGGAGTGTCGGGCCAAAACTCCAAATTTGGGGTGCGGCGATTATTAAGGGGCTTATTTTTAATTAATTAGCATTAATTTAGAAATGCTAAAATATTAAGCATTTGCGACTAAAATAGGATTTCTGAAATTTAGGGCTCGGGTGAGCGCCGCGGGTGTAATTTTGGGACCCACAGGCAAATTTTGGAAAAATTAAGTAGGGATATTAAATAATAGTTTAAATATTAATTTGAGGTATATGGAGCCTAAAGAAGGCTAGATGAGTATTATTTTGGAGAAATAGATTAATTAATCTGGGGAAAAATGTAAATTGCAGGAATTAAATTTCGGGCGCTAAGGGCGTGAAATTTTGGGTCCTAAGGAATTTCTCAATAGTCAGGTAAGGGAATAAACTAAAGCAGTAATTTTTCATACAAATTATTATTGATTATGAGTAAATTTATTTTTAGAAAAGCATATGTTATATTGTGTATTACGAATGAAATGTACGATTGTGAAAATACTGCTATGATGATTAAAATGTATATGTATGTATGAGATGTAAGGAATTCACGATTTTAGAATATGAAGTATGTTTTTTTTTTTTTAACAGCATATGTGTGGCACGAATATTATTTTATGTGAAATGTATTATGATGTGAAAGATTTTACGAACAAAGCATGATTTCAGGTATTATGAAAATATGAGTTATGTTGTGATGGTTTTGACGATTATGTGATAAATGATGTATTTTCAGTATATATATACCTGAAATAATTTTGGCGCGAGGCCATATATTTATGTTATCGGCACAAGGCCGTATTTATGTTTTTGGCCGAGGCCATATATTTATGTTATCGGTACGAGGCCGTATTTATGTTATTGGCGCGAGGCCATGTATTTATGTTATCGGCACGAGACCGTATTTATGTTATCGGCACGAGGTCGTATTTATGTTATTGGCGCGAGGCCACGTATTTATGTTTTCGGCACGAAGCCGTAATGATGTTACGTATGATAATGTATTATATGTTTTCACAACCAGGATGTTAGTTTAGTTCAGACCAGGAGCTCGGTACCGTAGCTATGGGTTAATTTTGGCACAAGGCCTTATTAGTGCTACCGTCCCACAAGGGGATAGGAGATGGATAGTCGATGTGGCTTTCAGTAGAGTGTGGACGTCCACCTGACAGTCCAGACCAGGGTGTGGCGGGCTCATCGCACTTACAGACATATTTAATTCGGCAGTGGTTGGCCAGCCATTGTCAGGTCCCGCCTTCGGGCTGCACAACCCGTCATGGAGGGTAATACATGACACCAGCTAGCTAGTCATCCTGGGTTTGTTTTCAGTACTACAGTTATAACAAATGATTTTATGTATGATATGATTTATTAACAGATGTGAAAATATATGTTTACCCAGTACGATATGATTATGTTTATAGAATTATGAAATGTACTATATACGTACAAATGCATTAAATATTCATGTTGCCACACAGCTGTATTTAGTTTATTTTCCCTTACTGAGAAGTGTCTCACCCCCAAACTTAATTAATTTTTCAGGAGCTCCTGAGAGACTGGCGGGTCAGGGCCGCCATTGAGCTAGTGAGATTACCATGTGAGAAGGGTAAAATTTTGTAATAGCGTCAGAGTTATTTTGTGTTTGACCCTAGAGATATTTGGATGTATGTGAGGATGTATAGAATGCTCTGGTATTACGTTTTATGATTGGATGTTTGAGATTTTATGTTTACTGCTGCTAGGTTTTCCGCTGTGTTTGACAGGTGTCCCCGCTACCCACGGGTTCGGGTTGACCATTTTATTTATTATGTGATATTTTATGTTAAGAAATTAAGGGACGTTAGAGCAGGTACATGTAATGGTTGAATAGTGTAGTACTTTAGTTTTGGGAGAATGGTTTTCTTTTGTATATGTAATCTTCCAAGACTCGAAATGTAACCACGGTATTCCTCCGCCATAAGTGAGGGTAGGTAATAAAATGAGTAGACCCTTTTTCCTGGTTAAAAGATGGCGAGTTATGGAAACAGTAAATTTCGAGGACGAAATTCTTTTAAGGGGGGAGGAATGTAGTAACCGGGAAAAAAAAATTTTTGTTTAATAAATAATAAAAATAATAAATAAATAAATAATAAAAATAATAAATAAATAAATAATAAAATAATAAAATAAAATAAATTAATTAAAATAAACAAGTAAAATGAATAGTATGATAAGGACAAAAAAAAAATGTATATGTATATATATATATATATATATGTATATATATATATATATATATATATATATATATATATATATATAATACCACAAGCTTCTTCAAGAAGCTTTGAAAAGTCAAAAAAAATCCAATTTGAATTGGAATCTTTTTGGTGTTGCGGTCAGTGCACTCTCACACTCTCTCTCTCTCTCTCTCTCTCTCTCTCTCTCTCTCTCCTACGACTCTCTCTCTCTCTCTCTCTCTCTTTGATTCCGGGCTAATTTTACGCTGGATCGACAAACCGAAGCCACCACGACGCTTCTGGCGAAGTTCTCTACAAGTCTGCCAGAGCGGATCGTCAAGGAAATGAAGTTGGATTTCATCCCAAATCCAAGGTAAGACTTTATATTCAATATTTGGATTTTTGATAGTTGAAGAAAGTGATATACGCGTAAAAATACTAAACTTTAATACTGAAAATTTTCAGTTCCAAGGGTGTTGATTGGGAACGTTGGGAATCATCCCTAAGTTAAGGTAAGACTTTTTAAGTCAAATTTGACTTAGTGGTAGTTATAGAAAATGTTGTACGTACGAAAATACTAAACTTTAATTCTGCGAGTTTTCATTTTCAGGGTGTTGAGTTGAGAACCTTGTGGGTACAGGGAAGATTTTCTTAGGGGCTTTTCAGGAATCAGGTAAGGGGATAAAGTAAGCTAGTTTTTTTTTTAGAAAATGCATGTATATATATGTAGCATCTGGTTTTAGGAAAAATAAATATATTTATATATATGATTTATATTTGGAAAATACTGTTTAAATGATGATATGTCGAATACGTGGAAAATTTGTTTAGTGTGGCATTAGTATAAAAATATTGTGAAATACTGTTTTTTTTTTTTTTTGGGAATGGGGACGATATGGATTTCTATGATGGAAAATCGGCGTACGGGCCGAGATATTTATATATATATATATGTGATTTGCCGGCGTACGAGCTGTGCTATGCGGATGAGATTTGCCAGCGTACGGGCTGTGCTACGTGATTTGTCGGCGTACGGGCCGAGCTGTGATAAAATGTGTAATTTCGGCGTACGGGCCGATGATTTTCATGAAATATGTATTTGTGAAAAATGATATGATTGATTTGATAATTATTGATATGAGATATCCATGTATCACAATTTTAGTATATGTATATGATATCAAAACCTGGTTGGCTTGGTCTAGGCTAACACTTGCACGGTACCGTTGCTATGTGTCCATGGTCTTCGTGATCATGATATTTGTGTTAACGCCGCTATATGGAGTGGTGTGAGATTGGATGGTCGGTGTGGTTAGTTTCAAGGAGTGTGCTGTTATCGCCCCTAGTGTACGGACCAGTCTGGGTAGACCCATTGGACCTACAGACTACTGCTTGACTTGGCAGTGGTCGGCCAACCATTATCAGGTCCCGCCTTCAGGCCACACAACCTAGTCATGTGGGGGTAATACATGACAACAGCCAGCTAACCTACCAGGATCGTTTTATATTATTATTAGTGTATGAGATGAGATATGTTTATAAAAATGCAGTATATTCTGCTATGTGTTGATATATATGTATGTTTTCCCAGATTTGATAAACAGTATTGAATATGTTATGTATGGTATATGCAGAACACATAATACTCACGTTGCCACACACTGGTATTAGTTTATTTCCCTTACTGAGAGGTGTCTCACCCCTAAATCTTATTAACTTTTTAGGAGCTCCGGATAGGAGAGCGGGAAAAGCCCCGTTGATATAGTACGGTCTATCTGCCCTTTTTGAAGGGTAAGTTTTGTAAGGACAGTTAGATTTTGTGGGAAATGTCCCTAAGTTTTATTTTTGGGATGTATATATGAAAATACGGTGATTGTAGTAACTCTGGTATATTGTGGTATATGGTATTGAGATGTACATGTTTGTATATTTTCTGCTGCTAGGGTTTCTGCTTTATGTTTTGATATATCCCTGGTGCCCAGGGGCCCAGGTGAATTGTGACCTACTGAGTTGGAATGTATGATGTGATGATAATTTATTTATTAAAAAAAATATATGTGAAAAAGGAGCAGGTCATTACAGTGGCAATATGGCACGAGGCACGTGCACAGCGCGAAGCAGGCTATCAAACTACCCGCTCCTCTAGGATTTAAATATTTGGCATAATATCTGCGCTTCAGGCCACCATTTTGAGCAGCGTGGCATCTACTTATAGGCCTTGTACGTTGTGCACAAAAATATGAAGGTAGACATCCCTCAGCTAATTTAGGATGAAATGATCAATTTCTACATTAGGAACGTGAAGCATACAAAGCTGAGGAGGCAGACATTGAAGCTTGTGCGAGGCCATACTATACGGGAGCCAAAGAGGCCCCTCATTCCATACGCACAACTTATTATAGCAATGCTGATTTGTCTGAAAATCAACTTAGGTAACCCGAATGTGCATATTCCCATTGGCGAGGTTATTACTGAAAGAACGTGGTGTTAGAGCCTACAGTTGGTGGCCATGGCCCAGCAAAAATTCAACAGATGGACACCTTTCGAGGGCATCCTGGGGTTAGATTTTACTGTCCCAAATTTCTATTATGACCCCGAGGATGAGCCTGCATTACTACCACTGCCCCCACCTCGCCGCATACCAAAGAAGAAAAAAAGGACTACTATCGAGCCTTCTACATCAGCGGTTGCACCACCCCCACCAGTATCCCTTTCTGTGCCTCAAGCAAGGGATGACCTAGGCCACCTACGCCTTAATGTTGAGCTTCTTCATTCCGAGGTTCATCATTAGATGGTGGAGAAGCAAGAAGAAATGCGCCAGGGTTTACGGGCCATCTTCGAGGTTCTTCGTGCCAAATTTCCATAGGTCGTAGAATTAGTCATCCTTTCAAGATTTGTTGTTGTGATAGAGCCGATAGCAGCCCCGGCTACCACTCATGCACCTTCTGCCTCTCTGCACCGTTCCATATTTCGTGCAGCTTCACCAACGATGCGCTCACCAGCTCACCCTTCTCCTCTTCCTCAGGCCACTTCACCGACAAACCCGATGATCATTACTAAGGTTGAGTCTTCCATCAAGGGTGTCAAGGAAGCCCTTCCTGCAGAGATCCCATCACCTGTTGCCACTGCAGGCAAGGCTCAGTCCCTCGCGCATTCTATTGAGGAGCCTGTCTTTTCAGAGCCAGTCCCTATGCCGTCAGCTCCTCATCCGCTTGTCTCGACTATGACCACAGCCCTGATTCTATCGATAGACATACCACAACTTTTAGTACCGCTTCAGGTACAACCAACTCCCATCATCAGGAGGTATGGTAGACTTCGTCCTAGGGATTTTCCTTCACCATCTTCTTCATCTACTCCATAGGTGACACCTGTATTGTCTCGCAAGTGCCTCCCAAGTGCCATCCCATACTCCCACTTCACTCGCCAGTCGTGTTTGTCACTATCTCTGAGGAGGAGAAGGCTACTTTAAGTGTCCATTCTGACATGAGCCACCACTCTGAGGTTGGCACTCCCTCAAAAGCATCTGGTAACTTAGGAGGCGGCGATTCTGATTACAAACTGCCACATCTGACAAGGAGGATTAGGTCAGGGCTAAAGGGTTAAGATCTTTTTGTTTTTCTCTCTTTTGTTGATATAATATGCTGCTAAGGCACACTTTTGTGTTTTTCTTTTCTTTTATTTTCTTTTCTTTTCTTTGTATTTTCTTTTCTGCAAACACGCCATGCTTTTCTTGGCTATATGAATGCTTATAAGGTTTCATATACATTGTACTGCTTCCTTGACATAAATGAGTTACATGGTGCTTTTGGATTTGGAATTGTCTTTTGTGCTTCAATGTATCAATACATGCTCTTTCTATTTCTGCATTGTCTATGTTGTTCATGATGCAGATACACTAATTGATTTTATAGCACCATGAAGTGTTTCCTTCCTTTTCTTTCCAAGTTCTTTCTTTCCACACTTTAGTGAGGACACTAAAGTTTTAAGTTGGGGGTAGGGGATAGGAAAACACTACATGGTAGCACATGTTAAGCACAAAAATGTCACAATTTTTAAATTTTTACAACATTTCAATGACACTATTGATTACGCGTCAAAGTTGCGTAATTAGGCGTTTAAAATCATGTATTAAAGATTATAATTTTAATTAAATGCTTAATTATGTTCAGTAATTCAATATTGAGCTCATTTAAAATAATTATCCAATTTTTTCGAAAATTAACGAATGTTCGCATTTTATTATTGCAGGATAATTTTTGGACACTAAAGTTGAAATGAAAGTGTACGAGAGGACATGCATGTGACAAGGAGATGCCACATGCACGTGTCCATGTGCTAGCATTTTTTTGAAGCCATGTACATGTGCAAAAAGGGAGAATATCAGGCTATGCTTGCTTGAGCTTGAGCCAATGAAGAAGCCTTGAAATTTGTGAGCATTAAATTAAATTATGCGTCAAAAGATTTCGTGTGTGAGTGGGCTGGCTGATGTGTGTGTATGAGTTGAGAACAAAAGTGGGCCTTGGTCGTGTACAGGCTGGAAAAAATTGGAAAAAAAAAAAAAAAAAAAAAAAAAGGAGGCTAAGTCATGATATAACCAGACAATGCAAGAGAAAGGGGCGTGCGCTGGGAGAGTGTGTGTATGCTGGGGGTGTGAAGAGGCAGCAAAGCATGCGCTGGGAGTGAATTTTAAAAAGCTGGAGACATCTAGGGTTGTGGGGAGAGTTTAGTTTTTTTTACTTTTCTTTTTCCAGCTCCCTAACCCTCTCCCTTCCTCTCTTGCCCTTTGTCTCCTCTTTCTGCCAATATCTCTATTCTCATCCCTCTCAGTTCCTTCGTTTTCTCTCTTTTCTCTGCTTCTCTATCTTGCCCTCTCTCCTCCTCTCTGTCTGGTCTCCCCCTCTCTATTTCATCTTCCTCTCTCTATCTCTCTCTCTCTCTCTCTCTCTCTCTCTCTCTCTCTCTCTCTCTCTATCTCTCTCTCTCCCTTTCTCTCCTTTTCTTCTCCCTTAGTCACTCTTTCCCTCTCTTTTCCCTCGGTCTCTTTCTCTATCTTCCCCTCTCCTCTATCAATCTTTCTCTCCTCCTTCTACTGTCTACTGCAACTAGAGCTACTATTATGGGGGAGAAACTGAGTGCTTCAAGTTGTTGCTGTAGCCCTGCCACGACTGCTGCTGCTTCAGTCTACTGCAACCCAAGTACTCATCCTGGTGAGCTAAATATCCCACAAACCCGAGAGGCTCTGCTCTGCCTTGTTGCTGTTGTGTGCTGAAGGGAGAACCCAAGGCTCTGCTCTGCCTTGCTGCTGTTGTGTCTCCTCAACACGTCCAGCTGCTATCTTCTCTCTCTCTCTCTCTCTCTCTCTCTCTCTCTCTCGTTCTTCTCTTGTTCTCTAATTTTTATTTTTATTTTATTTCTTGCATTTAAATAGTTGGTTGATCATTGATAATTTTTAGTTGAATTTAAATTATAGTTCTGAACTTTTAAATTTATGTTGGGTTATTATTATTAGATTCAATGTATTATTATTTTTTCTTTTCTTATTTAATATCATTATTAGAGTTAATTTTGGTTGAGTTATTTTTCTTTGTTAAAGCTTCGTTTGGTCTTTAAAAAAAATCTTCTTTAGGATTTAAATTTTGTTGGGTTCTATTTATTTTAAGTTCAGTTTAATTAAAGTCTGAGTTTTAATTGTGTTTTAATTTATTGTTTAAGTTTTTAAAGAGTTAAGTTTAAGTTCTTGATTGTGTTAAAGTTTTTTTATTTTTTATTTTTTTGTGTTTGATTGAGGTTTTTAGAGTTGCATGCTTAAGTTACGCAATAAAGTTATCGTCTTTAGGCTTTTTGTCCAAAGTTCAAACATGGGATTTATTTCTTGTCTAACTGATTAAACGTAGGATTATGTTTGGTATTTAATTTTGTCATCGTCTATTTCATTGTGCCTTTCCCCATTTCTCGTTGTTAATTTAGTGCATGTTAGGTTCATAAAATAAATTTCACGTTGTTTTAATTCGTCAAAAAAATCTCAAACATCCCAAAACCCGAATCTGAACTGTGTTCAGTAAACCTTTTGTTTCTTATTTTCTTTTGGAATTATACTAAGTTTGGAATTAAATTGCATTCCTTGAGGAGACGATCTGACCCTTGAGCTAATTATTACACAACTGAACTCCTATACTTAGGATAGCTTCCGAGGTTCTCATTTTTAGAGTGAGTCTTGATTTTTGTGCCATTGCCAAGGAATGCTAGATTTAGTTTCAAATTAGTGTTTTTCCCTTTATTTTGCTTTTCTTCATGAAAAAAAAAGTTTTGAAATAATAATAATAAAAATAAATGAAAAAATATGGTTGTAGTTGCACCACACAATCTTATGGATTTTTTGCAGCCTTTATGCACCACTGCACCATATTACACTGTTTTACCTAGTGACGCACTTAATTTCACGATTCAGCACGGGAGGATGTCTTGGATACCTCAGTTCTACGGGACAGAATTCAAGTGTCCTTATCGGTACCTGATGGAGTTTGAGTTGACTTGCACTACTTTTTTTCTTAGTGCTAGAACTAATGAATTTACTAGACTTCGTTTATTTCTTGCCTCTTTGAAGGATAGGGCGAATATGTGGTTTAATTCTTTAGGACCTCACTCTATCTCTAATTGGTTGATATTGAACGTGAATTTCTACATAATTTTTTTCCCTCACAAAGAATTCAATTTTTGCAAGAATAGATCATTCAGTTTATGCAGAATGGTGACAAGACTTTTCGGGCTTGCTGGAAGAGGTTCAAGGATCTGATAAATATTTTTCCACATTATGGGTTTGAATCATGAAGGTTAGTCAATTATTTCTATATAGCTCTTACTCCTAACTGCAAATAATTTTTCTAGACTATATGCAATGGAGAACTCTTCAGCAAGGAACTAAATCAAGCACTATCATTCTTTGATTACTTAGTTGAAAGTGTCCGATAATGGAATACATGATACGATCAGGCACCCATGGCAGTATAACCTATTAGCGCAATCAGTGGTGGAGGTAAATATGAGCCAACATATTATCCAAACGCGCCTCTGCATCAGTATCTGCCACAACAGATCTATCAGAACTACGCACTTCCAAGATTTCAATCTAATGAAGCTCATGTTCCACCGATGACATCTTTTAAGGATAGCGTGGCACAAATGGCTAATACACTTCAGGAATTTATGTAGATTAATACTCAGACCATGAATGAATTTTGGGACACCATTAAATAGATGAGCACACAGTTGAATATCTTAGAAAAAGGGGAATTTTCGATAGTACCTCAGCCTAATCCTCAAGAATACCAACACCAACAGCAAAAAATACATAATGTTTCTCTTGAGATAGTAGAGGTCGTTCTTACTTCGAGAAGTGGAAAATAAGTTGCCCAACTTGAGATACTCATCAACAGACAAACAGTTGTCCCGGCACCTAAAGTTACAACTAAGATAGATGAAGTCAAAGAAAAATCAGAGGAAGCGAGCCCAAAAGTGAAGAAGTCAGTTAATGAGGAGGCCGAGAATAATAAGGAGTATCAACCTATGGTACCTTATCCTCAAAGATTGGCAACCATGGAACCATCACTCCCTAATGGAGTAAATGTCAAGGAGTGGAATGTTGAAGCAAATTCGTGCAGTCGTAAAGTGATTGGTACACCCGATAAAAAGGATGAGCAGAATGGTGAGAATTTAATTTTCAAGGAATCAGGTAAAAATTTTAATGTTAATGTTTTTGACAAACCAAAGGTAACTGTTCTAACACCTTTGCCTCAAAGACTAGGTCTTAAAGAAGTGGATTTTCTGGAAAATATACTGAATAAAGAGCCCTACTTGTTAAAACAAGGAAGGTAATCTGCATATGTTTTGTCTGATACCTTAAAATGCATTGATTTATTTGAGGCTAACTTTTGTGCAAGTGACAAGACTAATTCATTGTGGCGACTCAAATTTGGAGACTCGTCAGTTCAATTTATAAACCTGCACCCACCAGATGAAATTCCTCCTGAGCCTCCTCCAGATATACTGTGATGTTCTTCTTTCCTTTGTTTTTCATTTTGTTGTAGTTTGTCTTATTTTTAGTTTATTAGCAGGCACATTTTCCTTTAGTTTTAGTTTTTCTTTTCCCTTACTGCTCTACCCAGGTACTCTTCTACTTCCCTCATTATCATTATTTTGTTTCTCTTTTCAAACATTAAGGACAATGTCTTATCTTAGTTGGGGGGAGAGAATTTGCATGTACAACTGTGTGCTTCCACCTGATGAGTTTTAATGTGATATTTGCATATTATAGATGTTTGCATGTTACCTTGGTCTACATTTGGGAAATACTAGTACTAAGCTCAAAGCATGCTGAATTCCTTATTTGTGAACGTTACATGCCCAAATTTTTTTATCTTTTTGAGGATATGGAATATGTAGGATGAAACCTAAGGTGTAGTTCCAAGAGGGGAGGTGAATTGGGTTTATTAAAAATTTCTTTGATCCTCTATATGAGCTCTTGTCTCTTTTTATAATCTCGTAAGGTTTTCTCATATTTTCGTTAATTAAACAATACACACTAACTCCTATTTCCTTTTAATCAATTCATAATCAATAAACACAATCAATTAATTTACCATTCACACACAACAACCACAAGATAAGAAATCAATTCAGAATATTTAAAGGTCCTGCAAATGAATATTCAATTCTTGTTGTTGATTTAAGAATTTGAATAATGCAATGATAACCAAACACCTTTTCAATATCAAAACTTAAATAAACCTTCAGCTAACAAGTTTTGGGTGATAACCAATCAACGTACTTCATTTTGGTTTCTGCAAGAGATCGATTAACCAACGTACTCTCTTTCAGTTTTCGCAAGCCCAAGAACAAATTAGGCCTTTTTGGGTTTACTTAAATTCTAATAAGTATTACTTTATGATTTCAAGCATTAAAACATTCACGCAAGTTATATTGTTACTGAAATTAAAAGGAGAGTAAGGAGAAGAGAATAACACGACCACTTTTTACGAGGTTCGGCTTACCCCAGCCTACGTCCTCGCCTTAGGTCAACCACCAAAGGAGTTAACTAAATATTGTTCCTTCTGGGTGGAACAAAAAAACATTACACAATTTACCCTCTTTTTCAAGAAGAGAAAAACCTCTCCAAGCACCAACCTGTGCTTGATCCAACGATCCAATCAATCCTTTGAACCATTCAAAGTACAAGAAAATGGAAAATAAATCTGCGTACAAAAAATACTCTCAAAATTTAGAGCAGGTTGTACAAATTGAGATCTAAATTGTACTTCTAAAAACCAAAGCAAAATAGAATATATGAAGCTTTAAAGTTTTAGAAGTCATCGATGGTTCTTAAAAAAAATTTGAATTGCATCCCGGAACCGAGCTTTGATATTTTCAATCTACCAAAATGGTAGAATTCCTCTCCGACAAAAGATGTGAGCAAATTGAACTCAAAGAGAATTTCTTTCACTCCAACAAAATGATGTGGGCAGATGGAGCTCAAGGAAAATTTCAGCACAAGAAGAGTTTAAGCAAAAGACTTATTAATCTCTCTTCTTTTGTATTTTATCTTATACGTATTTTTCATTACCTAAGGTGGTATTTATAGGCTTTTTCAAAGATCAATGTCCCCATCAAGTTAGGTAATATTTGAAAAAAATGCTGACTTAATTTTGAATTTCAAAATTTTTCATTACCCAATGAGGTATTTATATGCTTTTTCAAAGATCAATGTCCCCATCAAATTAGGTAATATTTGAAAAAAATTGTTGATTTAATTGTAAAATTAAAAATTTTTCATTACCCAAAGAGGTATTTATATGTTTTTTCAAAGATCAATATCCCCATCAAGTTAGGTAATATTTGAAAAAAAAAATTGTTGACTTAATTTTAAAATTCAAAATTTTTCATTACCAAAGGAGGTATTTATATGCTTTTTCAAATATCAATATCCCCATCAAGTTAGGTAATATTTGAAAAAGAATTGTTGACTTAATTTTAAAATTATGTTTTAAGCTCTTTTAACAAGGTGTTTTGTAGTTTTTTTTATTTATGAGAGTTTCACATATCTAAATGGCATTTGGTTTAGAAGTATTTACAACAGTCCTTCTAATTATGATCTCCTTAAATCAGTAGGTCCTTCAGCCTCTTGAGGTTCACTTTTGACTTTGGGTTTGCTTGCCCTTAAGTTCTTCACTTGTCATCCATTGCCTTTAATATTCTAAGGAGCTTCCACTAGATTAGCATTGAGCTTTTAGTTTATCAACCTTGAGAGCCTTTTTACCAAAAAACACATTACTCAACACCACATGTTAAAGCATCCTTCATTTTGTTATCATCAAAACAAGATTGAAAAACCTAGTTAGGCTAACAATCTCCCCCTTTTTTATAATGGCAAATGAGAAGCAAAAAAAATATGAATTTGCATTAAAAAAAATCTCCCCCTTACAGCTAGCATCATTCTACTCCCCCTTACAATAAGCATTACTTTAACAATTTGTAGATTCAAGACCAATCATACTTATTGCTCAATGATGCTCAACATGCTCAAATAGTATTTTTACTCAAATACTACTCCCCCTTTTGACATCAATCAAAAAGGATAAACATTAAAATGTACATATGACCACATACTCCTCACTCATGCCAAGATTTAACATCATATCTTAAACATCCATATGTAGCATGCTGCATCTCATTTATCATGAGCCTATGTTTCAAGAAACAAGGAAAGAAATTCAAGCTAAGTGTTGCATTATACAACACATCAAAGTACATGCCAAAATAAATTTTGATCACTCAAAAGAGACAAATCCTAGGTGACCCTAGAGACAATTTATTGATTGTGGATTTTTCTTTAAGCCTTGTTCTTTTAGTTTACTTTTCTACTATGTAGTAGACCAAGTTCTCTTCTTATGGTTATAAATCTATCTTCTGAGAGTGGTTTAGTAAAGATATCAACCCATTGGTCATTTGTATTAGTGAATTCTAGATTTATGTCTTCTTTTTGAACATGATTTCTTAGGAAGTGGTGTCTTACATCAATGTGCTTTGTTCTTTAGATATGTTAATCGCACTCGTGTTGTCACACTTAATTGGTACAATTGTGTAGTTTAAATTGAAATCTCTTAATTGTTGTTTCATATAAAGAGTTTGTGTACAACAACTACCAGATGTTACATATTCGACCTCAGCAGTTGACAAAGCCACGAAATTTTGTTTCTTAGAAGACCAATAAACTAAAGATCTTCCTAAGAAGTGGCATGTGCCACTTGTGCTTTTTCTATCTATCTTACAATCGGCATAGTTCGCATCTGTGTCTTTAGGATACCATAGTCCTAAGTCCATTGTGCCTACTAAGTATCTTAGGATTCTTTTAACAGCAATTTGGAGTGATTCCTTAGGTGCTGATTGAAAATGTGCACACATACACACACTAAACATTATATTGGGTCTACTAGCCGTTAGATATAATAAACTTCCAATCATGCCTCTATAGTGCTTTGTGTCTATGGATTTTCCCTTTTCATCTTTGTCTAGGCTGATGGAGGTACTCATAGGTGTGCCTATGGGTTTACTATTTTCCATACCAAATTTTTGTATCATATTTTTTATGTATTTTGTTTGACTTGTAAAAGTCTCATTTTTTGCTTGTTTAATTTGTAGTCTAAAAAAATAGTTTAATTCCCCCATCATGCTCATTTCAAATTCTTCTTGCATACATTTTGCAAATTCTTTACATAGATGTTCATTTGTAGAACCAAATATTATATCATCTACATAGATTTGAACTAAAAGTATATTATTTTCCTTATTTTTAATGAACAAGGTGCTATCAACTTTTCCTCTTAAAAATCATTTCTCAATTAGAAATCCACTAAGTCTTTCATACCAAGCCCTAGGGGCCTGTTTTAGTCCATACAAAGCCTTAGTTAGTATAAATACATTGTTAGGATTTTCAATATCCTCAAAATCAAGGGGTTGTTCAACATATACCTTTTCATTAATATACCCATTCAAGAATGCACTTTTGACATTCATTTAATATAACTTAAATTCTTTGTAGGAAGCATAAGCTAACAACATTCTAATAGCTTCCATTCTAGCTACAGGGGCAAAGGTTTCATCATAATCTATTCCTTCTTCTTGATTGTACCCCTTTACTACAAGTTTAGCTTTGTTTCTAGTGATTATACCATTTTCATCCTTTTTATTTCTAAATACCCATTTAGTTCCTATAATCAAATGATTTTCCGGTTTGGCTACTAATTTCCATACTTGACTTCTTTCAAATTGGTTTAATTCTTCTTGCATTGCAACTATCCAAGATTCATCCTTAAGGGCTTCTTCAATATCTTTAGGTTCATTTTGGGATAGGAATGCATAATGATTGCAAAGGTTCTTTTGTGAAGATTTAGTGGTCACACCTCTAGATGGTTCACCTATAATTTGTTCTTGAGGATGATTTTTCTTATATTTCCATTTTTTTGGTAATTCCATATTTTCTATGAGTTCATCTTTTGACTTTTCTTCGTTTAATATATTTTCCTCTTTGATTTCTATCTCATCCTCCTTTTTGAACATATCATCTTTTTCTTCATTTTTAACTTCTCTTGAAAAGCAGCTAGATTCATCAAAATCTACGTGAATTGATTCAACTATGGTGAGTGTTCTTTTGTTGTATACTCTATAGGCTTTACTATTTGTGGAGTAACCTAGGAAAATGTCTTCATCCGATTTAGCATCAAATTTTCCTAAGTTGTCTTTGTTATTTAGAATGAAAAACTTACACCAAAACACATGAAAGTAATTTATATTAGGTCTTCTTCCTTTCCACAATTCATAGGGTGTCTTGTTTAGGTTTAATCTAATGGAGACCCTATTAACTATATAGCTAGCTATATTTACAGCTTCAGCCCAAAAATATTTGGGTAGGTCATTTTCATTAAGCATGGTTCTTGCCATTTCTTGGAGGGTTCTATTTTTCCTTTCCACAACTCCATTTTGTTGTGGGGTTCTAGGTGCTGAAAAGTTGTGATTTATGCCATGTTCATTACAAAAATTTTCAACATTTTGATTCTTAAATTATCTTCCTTGGTCACTTCTAATATTTGAGACATTATAACCTTTCTCATTTTGAAGCTTCTTACATAAAGTGATCAATGAGTTGCAAGCTTTTTCTTTGTTAGCTAGGAACAACACCCATGTGTATCTTGAGTAATCGTCAATAATTATAAAGGTGCATTGTTTTCCTCCTAAACTTTGGGTTTTAGTAGGACCAAACATGTAACATCCTCAAAATTTCTCCATTTTTTTTTTATAATAACAAATTACTCCAATATTTGAATATAATAGGCACCCCTATGCAGCAGCGGAAAATATAAATCACATAACAACATATATATATATATATATATATATATAATATCAGAATTCAGTATTTTCAACCATAGCTACATAAAACATCTCTCTCTCCAGTGTCAACTACCCCAAAAGTACAAAACCCTACACTAAACTTACCCTATAACTAAAGTGATCAAGTGATCTCTATCCGCGAGCCTGATATGCTCGCCTAGCTGGCTCACCTGAAAAATGTTAAAGTAATGGGGTGAGTCGACACTCAGTAAGTGGAAATATGCTATTACTAGTGTGTGGCGACCGAGTCATAAAATTATAATAATAGTATTTAAAACTGCATGTTTTGGTAAATTTGTGAAACTCATATATCACATGTACAGTAGCTTAAAAATATATGTATCATCTGAACTTTCTATCATTCATAATACTAATATCATACTATATACAAAAAAAGCTATAAAATTGTATACATATATATAACTGTGCTCTTTCCCTAGGACTCTATATATCATGATTTGACCCCTCGTGACAGGGTTGTGCGGCCTATAGGCGGGACTTAACCTGGGCGGCCCTCCAAGTAAGTCACTATACTCTACACCTTGTGAGGTATTGCTGAGCCTTTTGTTTATTTCTTGAGTGTTTGGCATCAACTCTGAGTTTACAATACTTAACTTTCCTTTTCTTTTCTGGATTTTCTTGGCCTACTAGTCTTGATTCTTGCATTTGCTAGCCTAGAGGTGATGTCTAGTCGGGAGATACAAACCTAGGTCCTCAAGATGTGAAAATTGAGCCACCCCTAGAGATAGACTTTTTTTTATGGACTTCTTTTCGAGCTTAATTTCTTAACGTAGGTATGAAAATGTAAAAGTTGTGAAAATTTGTCCAAGCTGACCATAAGATAAAAATGCATAAAAGAATGATCAGAAGAAATAAAAAGAAATGAAACATACATAGAATACCTGCTCTAAATATAAATGGGTCAAGCTAAGAACACAACACATATGTTCTTACATGTTTGAAGACTCTTCAGTTGTCCAATGCATCTAATGTATTCACGTCTGATCTATGAGTAGATCAATCTAGGGTGGTCTTGGTTGGATGTGGCGAGTTGGTGAGAAGATGTTAGAATGAAGGACCCGACACCTCATTAATAGGTGAGACCCATTCCTATGAGACTAGTTCACTCCATTTTTAGCGTCAGTTCTTCACAATATGTGGCATGTTTGATCATAACATTCTTCCTCACATATTAGAGTAAACCCATTTTCTTGAGTGTTTTTTAGGGTATACCAGTGAGACTAAGTCAAAACAACCATTCTATAGGTGACCAAGGGTATCTTGAGTGTAACAAATCATACACTTTACACATGCCTTGTGATGTGACCTATCCATACTTGAATTTACATGATAATATTAACTTTGAATTGCAATTGCTGGTTGATTCTCTATGAGTTATGCTTTTCATGATGGCTATACAATGTTGAGACTTGTATGAGTATTTCATTGTGTAGTGTGTGTATAATGAAGATATGTATGGAAGAGCCTATGCGTAATTAGGTTATATTCCTATATGTAAAATGACATAACTATGTTACATGTAATCTTGTCTAATGTTCACTCAAATTGGTGTTTATGGGTACCACCCTAGAAACCCCCACAAGACTATAACTCGTCCACTAAGATCAACCTAGGGGTTTAAAGCCTTGTTGCATACGATAAAGGCAACTGTGTTTCCCGTGAAAGAGGAGGTAGATAGGATTTGGTAGTTTTTTAGTTTTCTTAGTTTTTGCTTTACTCAAGGACTAGCAAAGTGTAAGTTGGGAGTTGTGATGAATCCCTTAAATGCACTATTTTAGGCCCCTATTTACCTTTGTTTATCCTCATTTATCCTATATGTAACCCTTTGTTAACATAGTTCAGAGTTATGCAAGGTTTATTTGTGTTCTAGAAAATACAGGTTAAAACTGACGAGTTAAGCATTACGAGAAGCCAAGGGAGAAATTGGAGTATACTAAGCCAAATCAAATGTTTAGCCAAGCTCCTAGAGCCTCAACACACATTAAAAGAGAAGAAGACCCTACTCAACCATGTAAAAACCCCAAAAAGAAATATAAAAGATTAGTGGAATGATTTCAAAAAAAATAATAATAAAAAATAATTATTTAATTAGAAATTTAAAATTTTAATTAAATTAAATTTTTAAAAAATAATAATTAAATTTTATTTTTATTTTTATTAATTAAATGAATTATTATTATTAATTAAATAGTAATACTATAATATACATTATATATATATATATATATATGTAAAGGTTATGATAATATATATATATATGTATAAAAAATAAAAATAAAAATAAAAAAACAACAATTAAAGCTTCCTTCAGGAAGCATCTAAAATTCAGAATCCCCCCCCCCGGGTGTTTATCTTCTTCTTCTTTCTTTTCTTTCTTTTCTTTTCTTTTCTTTATTCTTTTTCTCTGCAACCTGCAATCTCTCTCTCTCTCTCCTCACGTTCTCTCTCCCTCTCCTCGATTTCATGACGGATTTTCGCCTGATCGAAAATCCGAAGATACCACTGGACACCATTCGCTACTGCCGTCATTTCTACCAAAGTGGATCAGTGGTAGGAGCGGCGTAAGCGTATTCCCTGTGGTAAGCCATTTTCCCCTTTTTTTTTAATTTCTTACAAAATATAAGCCCAATTGATGAACGGACACTACCACGAGAATCTAGGGATGATTCTCTACAAGTCTAGTGGGACGGAATTCTCGTGGGGGTGTCGGGCCAAAACCCCAAATTTGGGGTGCGGCGATTATTAAGGGGTTTATTTTTAATTAATTAGTATTAATTTAGAAATGCTCAAATATTAAGCATCTGGAACTAAAGTAGGATTTCTGGAATTTAGGGCCTGGGTGAGCACCGCGGGTGTAATTTTGGGACCCGTAGGAAAATTTTGAAAAATTAAGTGGGGATGTTAAATAATAGTTTAAATATTAATTTGAGGTATATTGAGCCTAGGGAAGGCTAGATGAGTATTATTTTAGAGAAATAGATTAATTAATCTGAGAAAAATGTAAATTGTAGGAGTTAAATTTCGAGCGCCAAGGGCGTGAAATTTTGGGTCTCAACGAATTTCTCAGTAGTCAGGTAAGAGAATAAACTAAAGCAGATGTTTTCCATGCAAGTTATTATTATTTATGAGCACATTTATTTTCGAAAAAGCCTATGTTATATTTGTTTATCATATATGAAACGTATGTTTGGAAAATACTGCTATTATGAGTAAAATGTATATGTACGTATGAGATGCTAGAAAATCATGATTTTAGTACGACTTTTAACAGAGCATGTGTGGCATGAATATTATTTTACGTGAAATGAGATAATATATGAAAGTTTTTATGAGTAAAACACATTTTCAGGTATTATGAAACGATGAGTTATATTGTGATGATTTTGACGATTGTATGATGAACGATGTACTTTCAGAATGTATATACTTGAAACAATTTTGGTGCGAGGCCATATATATGTTATCGGCATGAGACCGTATTTTATGCTATCGGCACGAGGCCGTATTTATATTATTGGCGCGAGGCCATATTTACTATGATTTCGACGCGAGGCCATTTGTGTATGATTTCGACACGAGGCCGTATCTATGTTTTCGGCACGAGGCCGTAATGATGTTACGTATGATCATGTATTATATGTTTTCACAACCAGGATGTTAGTTTAGTTCAGACCAGGAGCTCGGTACCGTAGCTATGGGTTAATTTTGGCATGAGACCTTATTAGTGCTACCGTCCCACCAGGGGATGGGAGATAGATAGTCGATGTGGCTTTCAGTAGAGTGTGGACGTCCACCTGGCAGTCCAGACCAGGGTGTGGTGGGCCCATCGTACTTACAGACATATTTGATTCAGCAGTGGTCGGCCAGCCATTGTCCGGTCCCACCTTCGGGTGCACAACCCGTCATGGGGGGTAATACATGACACCAGCTAGCTATTCATCCTGGGTTTGTTTTCAGTACTATAGTTATAACAGATAATTTTATGTATGTTATGATTTATTAACAATTGTGAAAATATATGTTTACCCAGTATGATATAATGATGTTTATAGAATTATGAAATGTACTGTATATGTATAAATACATTAAATATTCATGTTGCCACACAGCTATATTTAGTTTATTTTCCCTTACTGAGAAGTGTCTCACCCCCAAACTTAATTAATTTTTCAGGAGCCCCTGAGAGACCAACGGATCAGGGCCGCCGTTGAGCTAATGAGATTACCCTGTGAGAAGGGTAAGATTTTGTAATAGGGTCAGAGTTATTTTGTGTTTGACCCTAAAGATATTTTGATGTATGTGAGGATGTATAGAATGCTCTGGTATTATGTTTTATGATTGGATGTTTGAGATTTTATGTTTACTGCTGCTAGGTTTTCCGATGTATTTGACAGGTGTCCCCGCTACCCACGGGTTCGAGTTGACCATTTTATTTATTATGTGATATTTTACGTTAAGAAATTGAGGGACGTTACAGACCATGTAGTGCGAACAGCAACACAAGGGGCGACCAGGTCATAAGCTACAAACTCCAAGGTTCAGATTGAAAAAGAAATGTTGCAAGGTTCAACCAAGTGATTAACTAAGTAACCCTTAGGGGCGACCAAGTCGAGAAACTGAAGATTACTAAGTCAGAGATACTAAGTCAAGTTCTTGAAGCTAGACTGAAGTTGAGTTACTACAAGTCTCGACCAACATCTCAACCAACAAGACCCATTATCGCGACATGAAGGCACGACCAAGGGAAAGCATAGGTGCAACTTGGTCGACAGCGACGATCTTCTATGTGAGATTTACTACAAATTTTCCTATTTTTAAATTCAAACCTTGTAAACCCTAATGGGTATAAATATTAGCTTCGAATATGTTCTCACGGTTCCTCCTTGGCCTATTTTGGGTTAGTGACAAACCTAAAACATCATTGAGAACCACAGCATATTAGATTTATATGCTTTTCATTTAAATTTTTGTCTTGATCGTTTGGTTGTAGCTCCAAACGTTAGTGACATATGATTTGAATGCAATGTAATGATCTTTTACATGCTTTCATCTTTACTACTTTCCTTTACTTGCTTTAATTTCAATACCTTGCTTTTACTTTCTTGCACCTTTAATGTTTGGATTGTGATGAAGTATTAGAGATAGGATAACACTACTGTCGATTCAGTTAGATATACGTAGTAGGCAACGGATACTAAAAAGGTTTTTCATGATCATTGAGATAGGGTATACTCTGGTTCTTGATCATGCTCTCGACGATTGGAGCACCCTTGCTACCCTATGTCCTCGAACGACTTCTTTAACCATCTAGCATAATATAGATAGCTGACCGAACATAGTTTACGTACACGACAATCTAAGTTGGATTCATAACTAAGCACTGCTTTGTAGGAATAGAGTTAAAATAGAATTTACATGATTTTAGTAGATTGTTAGAAAATCCCATCAAAATCTCTCCTTTTTACTTTCTTTTACACAAAGTTATAATAAACTAGATTGGAAACTGTTGATAACTGCACTTGAGTCCCTGTGGATCGATAATCGACTTTCTCACTTTCTACAAAACTTGGGATTAGTTAAGTTTTATAAATTGTATTTTTGGTAGTTGAAGACTCAATCCATGTGTTAACTTTAGTGTATTCCCAAGACGGGGGTGAATTGGGTATTTAAAATTTATTCCTAGGTTTAGCTAATTCAACAGTAGTATTTCACAACCTAGGGTCTTTCTATATACACATAAACCCAAATGCACAGATAATGTGCGGAAATTTAATCATGCACTATAACATACACGTGTAGGAAAATAAAGTGCTAATAATATAAAGTACACGCACGATATGTTATCGGGGTTCAGCCAATTGTGCCTACATCCCCGCCTCTTACTCGCAAGCCTAAGGAATCCACTAATGCTCACTTAATGGGTGGAGCGGCACCTGTCACAATCAGGTTAATTCAAAGGGTTGACCTCAACCAACATGCCTTATAAGGATGGCGCACCTAACTTTCCTAACCGGGTCTACACCAGTCCGGGACTATTCAACAGAGCTAGCCTCCCTCTTCAGGCCCATGCCTAGAATACAACAAATGTGAAAATTTTTTGTACAAGGAAATGCTTCTTACACAAGCAAATATGTACCACTACGCACAATATCACAAATCAATGCAGACTACCAAATGATAAGATATGATAAACTCAATGTAGTCTTAGTGTCTACTCTCAAAGATTTATGCAAATATTACAATCAGTACGTGAGAGTATAAAAGATATGATCTGTGCGTCAAATAATTATTTCAATCACAATGCACACTTTAAATATCTCAACAAATACTTTTCTCAAAATATAAACCTCAAGAGATATTCAGATTTAGTTTGTAAAAATGATTTGATCTTTGTCTTCAAAATGATAAAATCAATCAAAGAATATTGCTACAAAGATTTTTTAGTACATGGACAAATATCTCGACAAATATTTCTCAAAGTAAACCACACAAGATATTTGAAGAGGATTTAAAAATTATTTTAGCGATCAAAATTCAATGTGAACTCCTTGAGATATTGCAATGAAAATGCAATACTCAAAAGCTTAATGAAATTTTTCCTACGGAATACTTATTAATAAAATCTCCTAGGAAAAACTTAATTCTTTGCTCTCCAAGAAAATAATCTCAATTAATCAAGCAAGGGAGAGTAAAAGCCTATTGATAATAACACTCAAGCACACTTACCAGAGGATTTAAGCAATAAAATTTGGTAAGAATAAGTGTAGGAGGCTTGAAAATAAGTATAGGAGATTTTTGAATTTCAAAGAATTTTGCTAATCAAGATTGCTAATCAAGTCCTAATCTTTTCAAATGAGGGGGTATATATAGACTACCCCATAATTATAACCGTCCATGACACATAGGGTATTATTAGTATGTTTTAAACCATTTTAACCTAATTAACCTCGTTTAAAAAATTTAACCACGATAAAAATAATGTCCAACCTGAGAGCACCGGTCGATCGGGCAAAATTTGAACTGAAAGTTTGCTCGACCAAATAAAGGATTCCAAGGCGATTTTTCCATTTCCGCGTGGTTCAATCGACCAAGTGATTTTGAACTATGAAGTTCAATCGATCGAGTAATTAGATTCTCCCATGTGGGGATTTAGTCAACCAGGTAGTTGGTTTAAGGTTTTGGTCGGTCGACTATGAAGTCAAAATTTGACTTGGTGGGAGTTCGGTCGATTGGGATATATTGACTAGGTAGGGTTCGGTTGACTGTGCCATGGTCAAACTATTGACCCAGTTTGGTTCGGTCAACCGTGAGAAATTAAGCTTTTAAGTTCAGTCGACCGAGCATGTATTTTCCATACATTTCGACTCTAAGTCCCTTATACCTTAACCCTATTCATGTAAGCATGTATATTTAAGCATGCATGTGGATCCTAGGGTCATTCTAGGTATTTTTTAGGACACTGAAAAAATCCGGCGTCAGTCAACCGAAGGGTGCCCTATGGTCATTTGGTTTCCCTATGATCATTTGAGCTTATCTACCCTATCATGCAGGTAAAGCATTGATTATTACCGACCATTTTCCCTAATTACTATTATAGACCCAAATTGTATAATAATGAATTACAACACAAAATGATCTTTAGGGTCTTCATGCTCTTCTTCATGTGCCATCAAAGTATCTGCGAATATAGACTTGCACACAAACTTGATAGCCATCAATTGCTAGTATTTTTCATTATCAAAACCAAGATATGACTCATAGGGTCAACACCTTGTCAAGCCTACCATTCCTCAAGTCATCTAGATTTACGCTTAGATCATGCCTCAAATGACAACCTTCAATATCGTTACCATTCTTCTATGTTCTTAGACGTCCAAATCTCAGCAAAACTGAAGCTTATGATTCCCAAGCACTTCTTAGAAAAACCAGACTCAATCACAGTCTATTACAGCTACCCTCAAGCTTTTATATAAAAGGCAGCCCTCTAGCTTTGTTATGCTAAATGAACCTACACAATAACAACAAACAAAAAGGCCCACTAACTAACACGACTTATAGGAACAAAGCACAATCAAGTATATTAATATTCACAAGATAGTTAATTAAAGACTAACTTCCATTCATTAATCGCAATGGGTCACCTGACAAGAGGGGAGCAAGAGACAAAAACCTACTCAAAGGTAACTTGATCCTTCCCCTAGTTAATGTGACAAGTTGAATTCCCACAATCGAGTTGATGCCCACAATATCAATCTCATTTTCATTCACAATTGAGAGATCTATTCTAATATCAACTATCATGGGTGTGGAAATCTCAAAGGCCAAAAAGGAATCACCTTTGCCAAGATTTGCCTAAAGTGTCAGAAGTCATGCTCATACAGCGATAAGAGTACATCAAGTCTAGCCTAACTGTACTCATCCTCATCCATGGAAACATTCAAATGTCTAACCTAGTGGTTAAGTCTTATGCCTCGAAATTATTTAATCCAACTAAGGTCGTCATTGAGGAAACCATACTCGAACGATAAGGGAGTGAAACTCACATTCCACCAACATTAAAGATAACTTTTTTCCCCATAGCACAATCCTCATGTTCGAGTATCCATTATTTACCATCCACTAGAAAAAACTAGGGGAGGTGACACCAAACATTATTCAAGGAGGGCACATAAAGGATTAACACCCCTCAATGTCCAACCAGAGTTTTAGATGACACCACCCAACTGTCTGGTTGATGACCAAGAAGGGTGCACATTGTAACCTCTAAGGCAAGAGTATTGCGTGATCTTATTTTTAAATGGATCATCCATAGAGCTCCCAATCCCACATGGAAGCCTAAGACACCCTTTGAGGATGTCAAAATCCCACCCACCCCTGAGCACTTCTCAAGGTGCTCACATTGTACTTAGTAGATACTTGGGGAGTTAGGCGGCTCACCTAGTGTTCCCCTAATAAGTCATATCTCCAAACCATTCTCGTTCACATACAAATCACCACCACGGATCTAACGATCATATATCTTAGGTTCAATAAAACCACCACAAGTGTTATCAATATCTACCACAATGTCATAAAGGCATACTGAAACCATTCCTATGACATGACCATAGTAGATTCCGCATTAACTAAGTTCCCTCTAAGTGAATCATACACCAAAACCATGTATCATGCTCACAACACTCTAACACTGTGACACATAGCCCCTTTTTCCTCACCTTAGGACTTATCTCCTTGGCAGATGAATTCCATTGTCTAAGGTTGGAAACTATTGCATCACAAATCTTGGGACTAACCAATCACACTTTGATAGAAGCAAAGCTTAATTGGAGTACAAAGCCAATTTTTAAAAATAGTGTGGCAACTTAAGAACAAAATTCGAGGTTTGAATTTTTATTTTCTTTAAGGCAGTGTTTGCGAATATTGATTTTAGAATTTGAATTTGAATATGTGTATATTTGGAAGAAATTTAATACAAAAATTGTACTATATTTTGTCTAATTTCATATTAATTTGAATCCAATACTTGAAATTAATGCTCTCAAGCATAGGATAAATTTTTTTTACTAAAATTATCTTAAATATTACTTATGTTGACTTTGGTGCAATCCCAAGAGGGGGGTGAATTGGAGATTAAAAATTTTCTCTTAGGTTCAACTAATCCAGCAGCAGTATTACGCAACCTAGGGTCAGTCTAAATGTATATGAAATTGCAAATATGATATATTAAACAATTTTTAGAACATGCACCACAATATTTCTCAACCAAATGTAATTCTGTGCCAATCAAATATGCAGTATATTCAGCAAGGAAATTAAATCAAGCACAAAACTGAATATAATGTATGAAATGTAAACTTGACACTGAATATGATATCGAGGTTCGGCCAATCCTACCTACGTCCCCGTCTTGACTCACAAGCATAAGGATTCCACTAAAGGCTCACTTCACGGGTGGAGTGGCATCATTTACAACACCTTACCAGGATGGTGCTCCTAACTTTCCTAACCAGGTTGAAGCTAGTCCGGGATTTTTATCAGGGCAAGTCTCCTCCTTCAGGTCCACGCCTGAAATACAATAAACAATATAATTTTTTTTCTTACATGAAGTGCTTCTAATCAAGAAAATATGTACCACAATACAATCTAGATAAATAAGCACACAGATGATAGTAAATATGCTCAATGTTAATAACATGGGCTAAACACTCAATCTGATGTAAATGTACAATCAAAACCTAGAGTGTATTTCCTAGCAATCTTTGAAACTAAATATTAATGTAAATCAATCACCTCAATTTTCAAAGAGTTCCAACAAGTGTATTCAAAATATCTCAAAAATGATTTTCTCAAAATAATAACTCAAGAGATATTTGAAAAATAAATAAGCTTGTGAAAAATATTTTGTAAATCAAAAACCGCAAGCTTGATAAGTCTTGCAACAATTATGCAAGGACTCGCTAGCTACAAGGGTTTTCCCACACAAATTTATTAGTTAAATGGGGGAAAACCCCTATCCAAAACTCTCAATCAAAAACAATATTGCCATAAATAACAAGGAGAGTTTAAGCACTTGAAATACTCAAAAACACTCTTTAAAGACTTGATCTATCAAGAGAATAGCAAAGAGTGAGTATATGGGCTTGGTTTCGAAAAAATATGTTGTTGGAAATTTAGAGAATTTTTTGCTAATTGAAATTGCTAATCACCTTTAATTTTTGCAAATGAACCCATATATATATAGAAGGCAAAAAATAAAACTGTTTCGGACATACAAGGAATTATTAAAAATGTTTTAAATGAGTTTAAGAAATTAACCCTGCTTTATCCTAATTAATTGTGGTAAAAATTTGGCCAACCCGAGAGTTTCGATTGACCGAGCCATAGGTTCGGTCGCCCAAACAGACACAACAGGAAAAGTGAATTTTGAACTTCAAGTGCCTGAACGTGGGTTCGATTTGCTGACTAAGGTGATTTTCCATTCTTTCCGAGGTTCAATCGCTTGAACCAAAGTTTAGTCTACGGAACTACCAAATTCGGTTACCCGAGATGAAAATAAACTATAAGTTCGGGCACCCAAGGATGATGTAAAAGTAAGGGTACGAGTTCAATTGACCGAGGATGGTGAAGTCCTTTTTGGTTTGGTCGCCCGAAGTCAGGTCAACTATTTGACTAGTCCATTGTTCGATCGATCGAGGCAATTTGACTTGTCAGGTACGATCGCCCGAAGTCCTAATGAATTTAGCCTAAGGTCCATTGCTTGATTTTGATTTTACCTCAGATGACAGGTGAAGTATAGTGGAGTCTTGTGCTCTAAGTGTGGGAATCTAAGTTCCATCTAAGGCCAATCTGACCATACAGTCCTACCATGCATGATGCAGTTATTACAGACCATATTGCGTTACAGTCCAATCATGAAAAATATAAAAAATACAATGACAAATAAAGTACAATATTCTTTAATCTTTCCTTGAGGTCACCATATGCCATCATGATAGTGTTCTTTTCAATTTCATGCTTAGAGTGAATCAGCATGCAAGCTCATGGCAAACATCAGTACTAAGTGTATTTGTCATTATCAAAACGGGATATGACTAATTAGGTCAACAATCTCTCCCTTTTTTATGATGAAAAATACTCTATGCAAAAGTGAGTACAACCAAGAAAGGCTCCCCCTAACTATATGTATAAAGATAATTAAAAGCTCAATTTTACCCAATGTGCCAAGAAAGGCTCCCCCTGACTATATGCATAAAGATAATTAAAAGTTCAATTTTACCCAATGTACCAAATTTTGCCTCTTCTCCCCCTTTTGGAAACAGTAAAAATGGTCATAATAAATTGAAAATGTATAGGCAACGCATTGAGTATGAATCATTTAAATACAATATATGGTTGCGAAGATTGTTTTCTCAAAAATTTCGACAGCATGCCATTTGAAAATAGAGCATTTTCCCAAAAATATATGTACCTAAGTGACCTATCTGAGTTCAACACATAATATACAGCAATTTACATCAACTCAAACAGTCCAGTATGACTCAATTTAAGAAGTCAAGTTAAAGATATAATATGATCAAACAGCACACAATGACTGAAAGACAATCTCACAAGATATAGAGTATAGTAATGAATAAGGTGAGATAGCACTTAATATTTTGGAGCCATATTTTTCTAAGTGAAGTGACTCCCCTTCAGATTATACAATCACTTGATCATGTGACGCAAGTATTTTAAAGCTTATAAATACACCGCATGATGAAGAAATATTATTTAAGCTCATTTCATGCAAATTTGACTTTAAGAAAAATCCCCCCTTTTGAACAAGTGTTTTGGGGATACAATTTGCTACAAAATATTGAATTTAAGTCCGACAAAAAGATTGAAGTAAACTAGAAACACAACCTAAGTTTAAAATGTCCAGTTTTTATAAAAACATAGGATGTGTGCAGTGAATTTAGGAAAATTTTGATAGCATTTTGTCTAAAAATATAACTTTTCCCATGAATACCTGCCTATTACAAAACATTTAAGCACATGCACAAGCTTAAGATGTTTCAAATTAATTTGAACTAAGTGCAAGAAATTTAAATTTTGAAATAGATTTTGCATGCACATCCATCAACATTTTAGCAAGAGTTTTGAATATTTTGGAAAAAAATCAAATGAAAATTCGGCAACATGCCTTCTGTAAACAGGACATTTCCCACATTAACATGCATAAAAAGGATTCAAGCAAGTAGAATATCATCTAGTTTTGAGCATGCAATAACCTAACATATCTACCAACAGGCAATACACATCAACTGCATCCACCATAAAGTGGGTATCAATAAGGCAAACATAATAATCTCATATATTTAAAAACCATGCATGCAATCCATCATATGTAGATTGAAACCAATCACCACAAAATAGTGAATATGCGTATTTGTGTGTGAGTATGGTGAGTATGTAAAACAAAACGCAAAAAATGAAAATTATATAGTTATTACAGACCCAGATGCATGTATGTAAAATATAAAATAGATAAGATGGATAAGAGTTGATTCTCAAAACCTCCTTTAAGCCACTCCATCATCATGCCCTTCCTTGTCGCTGCTCACGTCCATCTGCTCCTCACCAACATCCTCATCATTCATCTCCCTGGGGCACTCACCGAGGATGTGGAAGTTTGCCTTTACTATAGACTAGAACTTTGAGAACTTGGCATAAAACTTGGAATGCCTCACTTGGGATGAGGAGGCCTACTCCCTGATCTTGCTCTAGATAGAAGTCCTAAACTCACCAAAGGATGCAGTGAGACCAGTGATAGCTGCCATAATCTCAACATTGGATGGCATATGGGGTTACTCCTGAGGAACCTCCTGAGCCCCTAGTCCTCTCTCGAGTATGGTAGGCAACCACATGTTGCTAGTCAACTCATAACCCATCAATTTTAGGGTAGTGGAGGAGAAGGTATATGTGCTCTTGATCTTCTTCAGAGATGCATACGTAGTCCTGGTGACTCTCTCTCTCTCTCTCTCTAACAAAAATCTTAGTTAGGATGCCCCCGTATGGTAGAATGATCCTCTTGCCCACTGACTTCACAAACATCCACTTCAGGATAAGTCTTGGCAAGTCCAGCTTCTTTCTTGAAAATAAGCACCACATCACGAAGCAGTCTAGGTATGAAACATGATCCCTAGACCTAGACTTCGGCAAGATATTGTACGAGATCAAATGGTGCACTACTTTAGCTTCCAGAGTCAGCGACCTATAGCTAGGGGTGTGGCTAAGATCAACCACTAGATTAGACATAACTAGATTCACGAAGGTACTCACAATGAAATCCTACTCGTTGATCTATGTTGAGACCGAGTCAAAGCAATCGAAATCACCTCTTTGGATATTGAGAGTCTCATCCAGATACCCATCGTCGAATCAAATATCAATCTTGAAGACCCGGGAGTAGCATCTCTGGTTGTCCTGTTCAAGGTTGGCATAAAACAGCCTGACAAAGACGGGGTATATTCCCTTGGGCTGATAGCTAATGAACTCATACCATCCTTGATACCAAAACATGTCAAGCACATTATTAAATTAGGTATGCATGAATTCAATATCGAGGACTTTAGCTAGATTGAGCTCCTTGAATCGGAAGACCCTCTCGTATTTGATTCTTCTCACAGGAGAAATAAACCATTGCTCAAGAGCAATGCCAGATTCTATGCACCTTTAATCTCTCGACATGGCTAGGAGTATTTTTCTAAGGAAAAGTAGGCTTAGGATGGGTGTATGGAACATTAGGAAGAGAGAAAACCCGAGGAGCTCTCAAGAAGGATGAAAAAATAAACGTGTTTTCACAGGCGAAAATATATGTAGATAGCGGTTCAGTCGCCCGGTCCAACGTTCGGTCGCCCGAACCATCATAATTACTCCAGATGATAAGTCTGTTCGGTTAGCTGAACATTGGGTTGGTTGATTGAATCTTAAGAGTCGTTTCATTTTCCAATGCTCGGTAGCCCGAATGAACTTAGTTCATTTCAATTCAGTTGGCTAAACCTAGATTCGATTGTCCGAAAATAAGTTTAGTCACCCAAACCAAGTTTGATGGCCCGAACAGGTTTTGAATTGAAATGTTCAGACGCTCGAATGTGGTCAAACATGCTAGTCAAACTTCATGTTTGGTCAACCGAATGGTCTAAGCTGAAAATGTTCAACCGACCAAACCAAGTCAAGTTCTCCTCTTTTGAATTTTTCTTAATTTATATGACCCCCTATGATTTAAATACATGACCTAAGGATTATGAAGTCCACCTATTCTAACCTATCGACACTTGGATCATTTTTAGGGTCAAGGAGAGATGAAATCGGGTTTTTCTTTGACTCTCCATACTTGCTTCCTTTTGACCTCTTTCCTTTTAAATGGGCAATCAAACTTGGTGTGCCCTTTCTTTTTACACAATGCACAAATAGGTATGGGTATAAGGGCTGGAGGAGGTGCTAGCATAATGATCAGACTCTCTCACGAAGTACCCCATGTACAGATTCTTCCTCTTTCTATTTCTAACTCCATTATATCCTATTCCTTCCTTATCTAAAGTCATCTTTTGTGAACCTAACAACTTATTAAAGTTGTCTTTGCCTCTAGTGAACGTATAGATGATCTTAACTTGATCTTCTATTTTCTTTTCTAGATCTTGCATTTTTAAGTTCTTTAGACCTTTGCAGACATCCTGTAATTTAACAAATTCTTTCGTCATGTTGTTTACTTTACATTCAAGCTTTGCAATGAGAAGATCTTTATTATTATCATTTGAAGTTTGAGATCTTAATGTATTCAACTCCTTTTCCAAATTTTCATTCTTTTTTACTAATTGTTTGATTTTGAAATTATTTTCCCTTTCAATAATAACTTTTGGCTCGCATTCTTTCAAAGATGCCTCATACTTGTTTTTCAATGCAGTATATCTTTTGTTAGCTTTAACAAGTGACTTATGAATTCTAACATATTTAATTTACAACTCTTCATAAGTAGGCATGTTTTCACTATCAGAACTATCACATGATTCAGTGTCAGATGCATCATTAGAATTATCACATGAATCATTACCATGATTATCAAATAAAATAGATCGTGACAAATTTACCTCATCATCAGTTAAAGTTATAAAGCACCGTTTTTCTCTTTCAAGATCCGTAGAGCTTAAGTCACAAGGAGTGATTACCTTTTCTTGCGTAGTTATTCCATAGCTCTTTTTAAGTTCCTCTTATATCTTTTTAGTATTATTACATGTCATAACCTCATAGAGAATGTTAGAATCTAAAACATGTAGTAAGGTGTTCATGACATCAAAATTTATTTGCATTAAGTTCGTATCATTTTCATTCAACTCAATTTCAGACTTAGGAACATCAACACAATCAATGATTTATACTGGTATACTATCTTCCTGGACAATGACGTTCCAGAACCTCCAACTCAAGGTTTTAACAAATATAGTCATTCTAAATTTCCATACGGCGAATTTTTTACCGAAAAACACTGGAGGGTTTGTAAATAACCTTCCCTCACAAGATAGGGATGCACCAACACGAGTCATCATGATCTTTTTACAAACTAACTATTAAGTCTAGGTAACAAGACTCTGATATCAATTGTTGACTTTGGTGCAATCCCAAGAGGAGGGTGAATTGGAAATTAAAAATTTTCTCCTAGGTTCAACTAATCCAACAACAGTATTACACAATTTAGGGGCAGTCTAAATGTATATGAAATTGCAAATATGATATATTAAACAATTTTTAGAACATGCACCACAATTTCAGTATTTCTCAACCAAATGTAATTTTGTACCAATCAAATATGCAGTATATTCAGTAAGAAAATTAAATCAAGTACAAAGCAGAATATAATGCATGAAATGTAAACTTGACACCGAATATGATATCAGGGTTCGACCAATCTTGCCTACGTCCTCGCCTTGGTTCACAAGTACAAGGATTCCACTAAAAGCTCACTTCACGGGTGGAGTGGCACTGTTTACAACACTTTACCAGGATGGTGCACCTAACTTTCCTACTCAAGTCGAAACCAGTCTAGGACTTTTACTAGGGCAAGTCTACCTCTTCAGGGTCACGCCTGGAATATAATAATCAATATAATTTTTTGCATACAAATGAAATATTTCTAATTAAGCAAATATGTACCACAATACAGTCCAGATAAATAAGCATGCACAGATGATAGAAAATATACTCAGTGTCAATAATGTGTGCTAAACACTCAATTTGATGTAAATGTACAATCAAGACCTATAGTGTATTTCCAAGCAATCTTTGAAACTAAATATTAATGTAAATCAATCACAACAAGTTTCAAAGAGTTCCAACAAGTGTATTCAAAATATCTCAAAAATGATTTTCTCAAAATAATAGGTCAAGAGATATTTGAAAAATAAATAAACTTGTGAAAAATATTTTGCAAATCAAAAACCACAAGCTTGATTAGTCTTGCAACAATGATGCAAAGACTCACTAGTTACAAGGGTTTTTTCCACACAAAGATTTATTAGTTAATTCGGGGAAAAAACACTAACTAAAACTCTCAATAAAAAATAATATTGCAATAAATAACAAGGAGAGTTTAAGCACTAGAAACATTCAAAAACACTCTTTAGAGACTTGATCCATCAAGGGAATAGCAAGGAGTGAGTATATGGGCTTGGTATATAAAAAATATGTTGTTGGAAATTCAGAGGATTTTTTGCTAATTGAAATTGCTAATCACCCTTAATTTGTGTAAATGAACCCATATATATAGAGAATGCCAAAAATATAACTGTTTGGGATATAAAATGAATTATTAAAAATTTGGCCAACCTGAGAGTTTCGGTAGACTGAGCCATAGGTTCGGTCGCCCGAACAAATACAACGGGAAAAGTGAATTTTGAACTTCGGGTGCCTGAATATAGGTTTGGTTTGCTAACCAAAGTGATTTTCCATTCTATCCAAGGTTCAGTCGCCTAAACCAAAGTTTAGTCTACCGAACTACCAAGTTTAGTCGCTCGAGGTGAAAATGAACTATAAGTTCGGGTACCTGGGGATGATGGAAAAGTAAAGGTACGAGTTTGATTGACCGAGGACGGTGAAATCCTTTTTGGTTCGATTGCTTAAAGTCAGGTCAACTATTTGCCCAGTCCACGTTTTGGTCGACCGAGGCAATTTGACTTGCGAGGTATGGTCATCCGAAGTCTGTATGAATTTAGCCTAAGGTCCATTACTTGATTTTGATTTTACCCCAAATGACATGTGAACTATAGTGGGGTCTTGCACTCTGTGTGAGAACCTAAGGTCCAACTAAGGTTAATCTGAGCATACAGTCCTAACATGCATGATGCAATTATTACATATCATATTGCGTTATAGTCCAATCATGAAGTATATACAAAAAACAATTACAAATAAAGTATAATATTCTTCAATCTTTCCTTGAGGTCACCATACGTCATCATGATAATGTTCTTTTCAATTCCATGCATAGAGTGAATCTACATGCAAACTCATGGCAAACATCAGTATATATTTGTCATTATCAAAACATGATATAATCAATTAGGTCAATAACTTATACTATAAAATATGAGATAGAAAACACAATGTTTTTTTTTTTTTTTTAAATAATAAGGTTTCAAAATTTAACCTTGCTTAGCCCCATAGGACATGAATTTATAAATTTAAATAGGAATGCAATTATTATTTAGACAAAACACTACAAAAAATGCTCAAATGTAAAGCATAAGCTAAACATACACCATTCATAAAAATATTTAGCATGAATCAAATAAAAATTAACTACCTACAAGACAATAAGAGAGAGAGAGAGAGAGAGAGAGAGAGAGAGAGAGAGAGAGAGTAAAAAAAGAAAAATCAAAATGTATCACTTTTAATTCTTAAGCTTATGGTTGACATATAAAGAAAAAATTTCAACTTTAGTTCAAATTTGCATCCATGTGCATTGTAGCCCAAAATAAAAATTTAAACTTTTAGATATAAAGCAATGACTCTATATCAATTATAAATAGGATAAAAAATATTGACCTCTCCTAAAATTTAATTAAAAGACAGTAATTTTCTCCTAAAATTTTAAAAATTTCAAAAACATCCTAAAATTTTAGAATTTCACAAAGTTTTCTTAAGGTTTGAAGTTTGGCAAAATGTAATAATTTACAAGAAAACAAGTCTTTTGAGCAATATAAGCATCCAAAAAATCAAAAGTCAAAACAGATCCTCAAAATTTTAAAAATTTTAGGAAAGATTTTTTATCTTTTTATCAAACTTGAGAGAAGGTTAGTGTCTTTTAGCTTCACAAATAATTTCATGAAAAAAATTTGTACATCAATCTAAAGCCTCGAGCCTAGATCCATTAAAATATTAGGAATTTTAAATCTGATTTAGAAAAAAAAAAAAATGATTTTTGATTTCCATGAGAAAATATTTTCATTGATTTTTTATTTACATGTCTATTAAATATCCGCATCAGGGAAAATAAAAAAAGGAAAAAAAAAATTGAGAAAGAGGAACGAAAATAGAACTTTCTGGTAATTTAACAAAGCATCGAGCCCCATGCCGTTGTGAGGGTTTTCAGGATTTCTCTTTCCTTTCATGGTCGAACCTGCCTTCCTCAAAAACCCCTTCCGCTCTTCCATCAACATCCCAACACGATGACCGCGAAATCAAGGATCTCAAAAACCATTACATCTCAGGAAGCCCTAGAAACCCATTCCCCATCAGAGTTCGCCGCCGCCATCACAAGGGTGGCCGTGGCTCAGATCTGCCGCGCCGCTGGCTTCTCGGCGTCCCAATTCTCCGCCCTCCAAACCCTAACCCGCATCGCCGCTCTCTACCTCCAAGCCCTCGCCGGTTCCGCCGCCTCTCGCGCCACAACCTGCGGCCGAACCCAAACCAACCTTTTCGACGTCGTCCATGCCTTTGAGTTCTTGGACTCCGTCCGTGGCTTCCCGGGTGCTTCAGACGCCGACCAACTTCTCCTCAGCTCAAAAACCCTCAAGAGCATCATCCGCTTCGTGAACTCCGTCGAAAAAATCCCATTCGCGAAGCCCATCCCCCGGCGCGACGATTTCCGCACCACCTATTCGACAAGTACATCGATTTCTCCCTCACAAAATTGGAACAAATTGGAGATCAATTCGCGGCGTTTGCAGTCTCATATTCCGAATTGGTTGCCCGCCTTTCCTGATCCGAAGAACAAGATCGCCGAGAAAGAAAGATGCGATTATGAGGTAAGTTGTACGCCGTGTTCGGCAGAAAAAAGCCCCCGCAAGGTTTCGATTAGGGTATTGGATGATGAGAAGAGGGAATTACCGGCGAAGCGGGCGAGAGTGAGGTTCAAGATGGGTGTGGGAGGCGCGGCGGGAATGGGTGTAGGAGTCGGAGGGAGTGTCGATCGGAGGAATGGAGTGTGCAGGGGAGGCAAGAGGGTTTCATGGCATTGTGCAGTGGATGACGATGATCAGCAGAAGAAGATGGTGAATTAGAGCAGGACCTTAGGAAGAACTTTTTGGTTTAATTTTTCAGAATGATTATTATTATCTTTCCTATGATGAGAGCAGAAGGAGGCGCAAGGGGAAAATATGTGGTCTACATTTCAGTAGCCCTAATATTACAAATTTATTGTATGTAATGCCGATGGAAAAGTGAGCGCCTGGATTCGATGGTAATAATAATGTAAACTGCGTCAGTGTTTAGGGAGGTCCGGGGTTCTATTCCGCTTAGCCTGGGAAGAGATTATTATTTCTTATTTTCAATTTCCAATTGCCTTCCCTTGAGTTATGGAATCACATTTATTACACTTGTGTTTTCTGGTGGTTTGCAAAATGTCTGCCATTTTTATTTTTTAAGTATTGGATTGGATTCCGCAATTTCATTGTTAATGATTATTAAGTCTAATATTTTGACAAAATTACGAAAGCTCTGCTTGTGATTTAAGCCAAAAATAACAACTATTATGATCAATAAACTTCTTTATAATTTTTAATAATATAAAAAGTGATAATACTGTTTACTTATATTAATCTAAATGATTATTAAAATATTCTTGCATGATTAATTAATAAAAGAGAAGGAGAAAGAAAATAAAAATATATACATAAACTAAATTAATAAATAAAATTTTGATGTTAAGCAACATTAACTTTTTTTTTTCTTTAGTTTTTAGTCATAATAAAATAATTTTTTATAATAAAAAATAGGTTTCTAAATGAACGAAATTGATTTTAAGAATCCCCACCATTTGTTTTTTCTTAACTTTTAATTATATTAGAATAATTTTTTATTTTTAATAATATTTGATGTAGAGAGAAAATATAATGGAAAATAGATTTTCTTCTTATTTTTCATTCCTTTTCCCAATCAAAATTCTTGATCTATGACCTTAAGTGTACAAAATTTGTAACTTAATAACTAAAATTAGATTTTATCATTATAGTATTTGGTATATAGAGAAATACTATGAAAAATACGTTTCCTTCTTATATTCCATTCCTTTCTATAATCAAAATCATTTATCTAAACTACCTTTGTACTAAGTTATTTTTTTTAAAATAATTTGTTTCTGAAAACTTGAAATTGATTAATAGAATTTGATTTTAGTAAGCTAATTATTATTTGAAACTGCTCCATAAATAAAACTGCTAATATTTTGAAATTATAAGATACATTATTAATTTAATTTTTTAAACAATTAATAATATATCAATTAAATTTTCCTATACTTAAATTATAATTGGATTCAAATCCATGCAAATTTTGAGGATGAAAGGATAACTAGTTTCAACCCCTCAAAAACTTATTAAAAATGTGATTTCAAAATTAAAAATTTTCAATAAATTGTAATTAATAAGTTCATTAATATTTTGAAATTGAGCCATAATTTTTTTTAAAATATTTTGAAACTGCAACATAAATTTGTAATTTAAATTTTGGAACAATTAATGATAATTAAATTAAAATTTTCAATGAGTACAATAATAATTGAATTTTAAATTTTTGTAATTGGTAATATAAAATCGTCCTTATTATGTATATATATATATATATATATATATATATATATATATATATATATATAATTCTATTAATTAGCATAGGCACAAGCTTTTTCATAATTATTATCTTGACATTGCCTTGAGCCCTTAAATTAAATTGATTTATTTCAAAGTATTCTCGTGAATTTATAATTTAATTTTTAAAATTTTATAATAAATTTACAATTTAATTGTTGTAACAAATTATTAAAATTTTCTATAGCTAAATCATAATTAAATTTAAATCTATACAAAGTTTACAACTTAATTAACCACAAAATGAGTTTGCAAAGTTGATACCTCCTCATCGACTAATGTAGTTAAACAACAAGTTGTTTTCTCTTGATCATCTATAGCTAAGCCAACTGGAGAATTGATCTCATTTTCTCTGGATTCTCCATATTTTCTTTCCAGCTCATTCCAAATATCTTTTGCACTTTTACATGTCATAATCTCAGTAAAAATGTTAGAATCTAAAGCACGATATAGCATGTCCATGGCACATGAATTAGCATGCATTAACTTAATATCATTTTCATCCAAGGGCATACGAATTCCATTAACAATCACTTGTCAGACCATCAAATCCATTGATTTTATAAATACGCTCATTCTAATTTTCTAGGTGGTGTAATCGATACCACAAAATATAGGAGACCTAAAAGGTGACTGTCCCTCTCCGAATGGGGATACACCAATGAGAGCCATTGTGATTTTTTGCAAAACTGTTTAAGCTTTTTGCAACGAGACTCTAATACCAATTGTTGGAATTGGTGTAATCCCAAGAGAGGGGCTGAATTGAGAATTTAAACTTTCCTAGATCAATTTATATAAACAGTAGTATTTCACAATCTAGGGTAATGTCTATGCAATCCCAAAGCGCAGATAAATAGAATGTGCGGAAATTAAATCATGCATAGCATTCACAGTCAATTAAAAAAAAGATGCATGTGCAGTAAATAAATTGCGTAAATGTAAAGTGCACACACGGTATGTTATCGGGGTTTGACCAATACTACATACGTCCCCGCCTCAGCTCGCAAGCCCGAGGATTCCACTAATGCTCACTTAACAGATGGAGCGGTACTGGATATAATTCTAGGTCAAATTAATAGGGCTAACATCAACCTTCACAAACTCTCCTTATAGGGCACAGAAGACCCACCTCAGGCCATGCTTGAAATACAACCGATCCTTACGGGCTAGATCAATACCCCCTCAGGCCAGGCCTAGAATACAATAATGAATATAAAATTTGCGTACAATTTCAATACTTCTCCAATAAGCAAGTATGTATCGATACGTACAAACAATAACTAATGCACTCACAGATAATAGTATTTATGCTCAGGTGAGATTGGTCAAGTGATATATCAACTCACAACAATTTGTGTATATAAATGTATGTGTGAGTAAGACCCTTGATTCAAGATATTATAATTAACAAATAATTAAAGGAACTTGGGAATTCTAATCAAATATTCTCAACAAATATTTTTCAATATAATGCTCAATAGAGATTAGGAATAAAGCTTACAAAGATGTGATATATATATCAATAATAATATGCAAGTTTTAGATACTTGCAATGAGGATGCAAGATCTTAAGAAAATATAGAGTTTTCTCAATCAATATTTATCAATAAGAAATACTATGGGAAAGACTCTCTAAGCTATCTCTCAAAATAGTTTTTCAAAAGATTATGTAAGATAAGAATTGTATGCTTTGAGATGAATGGAAATATGCACAAAAAACAAACTCCTTTTCAAGTTGAAATCAATTTGTAAACAAGGAGTATAAATAAATGATTCTCCTCAAATATGATTTTTCAAATAAGAATGTAAGGAGAATGAGTGATATTCTTGAAAAATTTTGGATGAGTATAGAAGCACGAAAGATTTCAGAGAATTTTTGCAAATCGTTTTTTGCTAATCTCTACTTAATTAAGACAAATGAAAGTGTATTTATAGATATCCCTAAAAATAAATTAAAGTTTTGATTATTAAATTAAAGTTTAACCCAAATTACCCTAAATTAACCATGGTAAAAATAAGGCAACCCGAGAGTTTCGGTTGCCCGGTCCTTAGGGACGGTCGCCCGAACAGACACACAGAGAAAAGGGACTTTTTCAAGTTCGGGTGCTCGAGGAAAAGTTCAGGAGGTTGAGCCAAGGTGATTTTCCCAAACGCTCGAGGTTCGGTCGCCTGGTGGTCAATTCAATCTACTGAACTTCATAATTCGGTCTCCCTGGGCTATTTTGAACTTAGAGTTCGGGCGCCTGGGGAAGGTAAAAAGTGACCGTTCTTATGTTCGGTTGACCAAGGACTTTCAAATCAAATTAGGTTCGGTCGCCCGAGCCTCAGTCAACTTGTTGAATCTTTGCACATTCGTTCGCCTGAATCATTTTTAACACTCTAGGTTCGTTCGCCCGAAGCCAGCCTAGGCTTTTTAATTTAGCCTAAAAACCTGGCGTCGATCGACCTATGTAAGCCCTGTTTTTGTCCTTGAACTTATTCAACCATGTGTGAATAAATTATAGCATTTAGGGTTGAGAGGTGATGTGTAACGACCCAAAAATTACACCATTATATATATAAAAATTACTCTAATACCCTTGTAATACCTGCTATAACATCCCAGGCCCTAGATGGGCACTGAGGTATCCCTGTATACAAATTGACACCTATGCAATAGAAAACATAAAGTCATATACCCATATTTACAATACCAAAATTCAATATTTACAAATCATATATACATATGTACACATCAACCCAATATCATCTACTCAAAAATACAATCCCCTGAATACACTTACTGTCACGCCTCGAACCCGCAGATAGGTCCTAGGTGTGAATATAGTAACCTAACCTGTCTCCATATCAATTAAAACATACACGATACAATACAATAAGAGGGTCCGACCCTGTGATGTATACGGATGCCCTATACCCATACACATATACATGCATATTCATCAAATACGCAGTGGAAAATGTTTCATCTATCCATATATCATACTATACCAGAGTCTATACAACACTAGGATATACAAACCCATACAACACTACAAACCCATACAAAACTAAGATATACAATCTCATAATTACAATACATACTCTATGTGTCTACAAAAACCATGATGACAATCCGGTTACAAAAATCGTACCTACTCAGGCACTAAATGTAGCTAAACGAAACCCCCGCTTCCGGATACTAGGATGCTAGTTTCTGCAACTCGAAGGACCTGAAAACATTTGTATATACATTTGGGGTGAAACACCTCTCAGTAAGGAAGAAAGTAGGTTATATCAGTGTGTGGCATACCAGTGTTATTTTACGTAAAACATAACACCATACAATACGATACAGTTCGAAAACATTTCCATACAGTTCCAGTATTTTCACAAATCCATTCTAGTACATACGATACCCAAACATACGGTCAGTGTCTTCACACTAATACGCAACTACCCTACGAAGATCAGAGCCCCACAACGATTACGTTGCCAATACGGTGTAGCTCACACCCCTCGATGACCAACCGAAACACACTGGTGATATTTCACACCCTCAAATATAGAGCCGGACACTCTTGCCCATGGTAATGAGCCGGTACATGGTACAGCGTACGATAATTAGCCACCATATAGTTGTTTCACCGTATGGTAATTGGCCGCCACTAGTTGATTTCACAAAACCTGGAATCATTTTGGAACTCACGTTCCTATACTCATCAGCGTATGGTAATTAGCCACTACATAGCTGTTTTACAAAAAACCTGGAATAATTACATACAACCATACATTCCACACTTATTTAGTTTACGGCAATTCATATTGTTTTCCAATTCAAGCATACAATTTTATACAAATATGGATAATAGTCATCTCAATAATATAGTTTAAACAAAACAAACGGTTTTCCAAACAAAGTAGAGATGATACTCGAAATCCCCAAATTTCCCAAAAATTGTAACTCGAAAATCCCATATTTTACATTATAAATTTTTCCAAATATGTAGTCAAAACATACATATGATCGTAGCCTACAAGCTTACCGATCCCAATTTCAAGAAGTAACTGATATAAACTGAATCCCCTTACCTTAACCCAAATTCCAACTACGAACTCTACGGTCCCCAAAACTGCGAACCGAGACTCCAAAACCTATAAACCACAGTACAACACATGCTTACAACTCATACTACTACACATATTTCGAATCAAAAAAGAAAACCGAGCCTTAGCTCGATTTTGGCCCGAAACCCGAAACTACTCAAAACGAGATTCTGATCCGCTAAAAATGTAGAGAATCCTCCCTTGATCTACGCGGTAATGTCGGATTTAAAAATCAGGTGAAGAATGGCGAAGAAACCTAGAGAGAGAGAGAGAAAGTTCTTCAAGTTTTAGAGAGAGAGGGAGAGAATATTTTGAGATTACTTAGCTCCAAAGTAATGGAAACGGATATTTATAGCCCTTGACTCGACCGCCCTTGTCGACGAAATGGCGCCCTTGTCAACGAGCCACTGAAGATGCCTCATCGACTAGACAGTGTCCTCATCGACGAGCCTAAGATTCCCGGTTTCCTGAAATCTCTCGGCTTCTCCTCATCGACAAGCCTCTGAATTTCGTCATCGAGAACAGAAGGGACTTCGTCAACGAATTTTGGCCTCATCGACAAACTATGCACAATTTACCAATTTACCCTTCTTTTACATAATTAATCCATATATCATAGCTCGGGATCTTACAACCCCCCCTCCTTACAAAAATTTCGTCCTCAAAATTTGCAATCTCTCATTACAAACTCAAATATACTACTGAATACATATATACTCTAAGAAGAACCGGCGGCCATCTATACGCAGCCCCGTTACAATACATACATACATACCTACATACATTCCTTCACTTATAGCGGAGAAATACCGTGGTTACATACATACACAGCCTCGGGAGCTCACAATAAAAACAGAACTCTCCCAAAGACTAACCACACAATACTAATACGATAATAGAGTACTTCATACATACATACATACCCATACCGACTCTGCTATCTAACTACTACTCAAAACAACTATGGATACTTTCGGCGTATTTCCTTTTCTAACTCCCAAGAAGCTTCCTCAACTGTGTGATTCCGCCACAACACCTTTATTAACGGTATTTCCTTGGTACGCAACTTCTGAACCTTCCAGTCCAGAATCTGAACAGGTACTTCCTCATACACCAAAGTATCCCCAATCACTAAGGACTAGTAACTAATAACATGCAACGGATCCGACACGTACCTTCTCAACATGGATATGTGAAATACATCATGGATCCTCGAGAGTGCAGGAGGTAGAGCAATCCGATAGGCCACCGGACCCACTTGTTCTAGAATCTCGAATGGCCCGATAAACCTCAAGTTCAACTTGCCCTTCTTCCCGAATCTCATCACTCCTTTCATCGGAGCGATTCTCAGAAATACCCTACCCCCCATCTCGAACTCTAACTCGCGGTGGTGAACATCTGCGTAGCTCTTCTGCCAACTCTGAGTTGATTTAATCCTCTCTCGGATCAAACCCACCTTCTCAGACTGTTGTACAAGTTCATGTCTTAACACCTGATGTTCACCAACCTCATCCCAATACAAAGGAGATCGACACCTCCGACCATACAAAGCCTCGAACGGTGCCATCCCGATACTAGCTTGGAAGTTTTTGTTATAGGCAAACTCTACTAGTGGCAGAAACTGAATCCAACTACCACCGAAGTCCAATATGCAAGCCCGTAACATATCCTCTAAGATCTGTATTGTCCTCTCTGACTGTCCATTAGTCTGGGGGTGGAATGTTGTATTGAAAGTAAGTTTGTCCCCATTGCTTCCTGCAAGCTCTTCTAGAATCGAGAAGTAAACCTCGGGTCTCAATCTGAAACAATGGACACCGGTACCCCGTGCATTCTTACTATCTCATGTACATACAAATCCGCTAACCTACTCAAAGGGTAGCTAACCTTCATCGGTACAAAGTGAGCAGACTTTGTCAACCTGTCCACGATTACCTAGATAGCATTCTGCCCATGAAGCGCTGGCGGTAATCCGATAACAAAGTCAATGGAAATGTGCTCCCATTTCCACACCGGAATAGGTAAAGGCTGCAACGGCCCCGTCGGCCTCTGATGCTCAGCTTTCACCTGCTAACATGTCAGAAAATGCTCCATAAATCGGGTAATCTCCCTCTTTATACCACTTCACCACAAGGACTCGCACAAATCCCGATACATCTTAGTACTACCCGGATGTATCGTATACAAAAAAAACGATGTGCTTCCTCCAGAATCGTCCTTCTGATCTCGTCACCATTTGGAACACACAGCCTGGTCCCAAACCTCAACACACCTATGTCAAATATGTTAAAATCTACAGCCAACCCCCACTGCACTTTCTCCACGATCCCAACTAACTCCGCATCATTAGCCTGCACGACCTTAATACAATCAAACAAAGTCGGCTGGATCACCAAGCTAGCAATGAAAGCTTGATGATCACCAGATACCAACTCTACACCAAGGCTTTCCAGATCCTATCTGATATGATGTTGAGCTACAACTGCAGATACCGTTGCATCCTCTGACTTCCGACTCAATGGATCTGCTACCACATTAGCCTTCCCCAGGTGATAACTAATCGTGCAATCGTAGTCCTTGATCAACTCTAACCACCGCCTCTGCCTCATATCTAGCTCTTTCTACGTGAAAAAGTACCTAAGGCTTTTTTGGTAAGTGAAAATCTCACATTGAACACCGTACAGGTAGTGTCGCCAAATCTTCAGGGCATAAACAACAACAGCTAACTCTAGGTCATGCGTAAGGTAATTCTTCTCATACTCCTTAAGTTGCCGAGAAGCATAAGCTACTACCTTACCTTGTTGCATAAGCAGACATCCCAAACCCTTCAGGGATGCGTCGCTATAGATCAAAAAACCGCCATCCCCCGAAGGAATGGTCAATAATGGAACAGTAACCAGTCGGTGCTTCAACTCAAGAAAGCACTGCTCGCAATCACTAGTCCATTCAAACTTCACCCTCTTCCCGGTCAATCGTGTCAGAGATCCAGACAATTTAGAGAAAGCCTCTACGAATCGACGATAGTAACCCGCTAGTCCCAAAAAACTCTGAACCTCCTGCAGACTCTTCGGTCTCATCCACTCGACCATAGATTCAATCTTGCTATGATCAACTAAGATACCTCCCTTAGACACCACATAGCCTAAGAATGTGACCTGATTCAACCAGAATTCACACTTCTTCCGCTTGGCATACAACTTACTCTCTCACAGAATCTATAGTACCAAACTCAAATGGTTTTCATGCTCTTTCGGAATCCCCAAGTATACCAGAATGTCATCGATAATCACCACTATGATCTGATCCAGGTACTCATGGAAAACCCTGTTCATCAGATCCATGAACACTATTGGAGCATTGATTAAACTAAACGGCATAACCAAGAACTTAAAGTGGTCGTATATGGTTCAGAAAACAGTCTTCGCTACATTCTCAGATCTAACCCTCACCTGATGATACCCTGATCGTAAGTCGATCTTCGAAAAGACCTGCGTTCCCTACAACTGGTCAAAGAGATCATCAATACAAGGCAACGGGTAACGGTTCTTCACAGTCACCTTGTTAATCTCATGGTAATCAATGCACATGCGCATCGACCCATCCTTCTTCTTCACAAACAAAATTAGAGCTCCCTAGGGCAAAACACTCGATCGAATAAAACCCTAGTCCAGTAGTTCCTACAACTGCTCCTTCAATACTCGAAGTTCTTCCGGAGCCATTCGGTACGGAGCTTTAAAGATCGGTGCCTTGCCAGGAAGCAACTCTATCGCAAATTCCACCTTACGATCCAAAGGTAAACCGGGTAAATCTTCAGGAAACATATCCGGAAACTCGTTGACCACTCGAATATCCTCAATCCTAAATTCCTCCCGCAAGCGGTTCCTTCATGCAAGCTAGGTACCTCTAATATTCGTCCAAGAGTAGCACCCTCGTCTATAATGCTATTAGAACCTGTGGCGTCGAACGCCCACAAGATCCTACGAACTCGTACTCCTGCTCCCCAAGAGATCTGAACGCTACTACCTTCCTATGACAATCAATTACCACAAAACTGGAGAATAGCCAATCCATCCCTAGTATGATGTCAAAACCAGACATGTCGTATACTACAAGATTCACTGGTAGCAGTCCCTCTTGAATTACAACTGGGCAGTTTCCTTACATCATACTACAGATCATTACACTTCCAGTCGGCGTAGCCACAGACAACCTCTCATCCATTGCTCGGGTTTCAACCCCACACAACCTCAAAAAACTAGCAGATATAAACGAATGGGTTGTTCCAGAATCAAATAAAATAATAGCTCTATTTGAAAGCAAAACCATGGTACCTGTCACCACGTTCCCCGCATTTTCCGTGTGACGACCTGCTTAATTTCCTCATTTTTTTTTATATATATTCAATATCACATATCCCAGCTCAGCAGATCATAATCTACCTGGACCCGTGGGTACCAAGGATACATCAGAACACATAACGGAAGCCTAAGCAGCAAGAAACATACAATTATATATATATATATATATATATATATCACATTATTCCATACATCACAATACCAGAGTCACTATATCCACTGTTATATACATCCCAAAACAAACAAAATCTAAGGACATTTCCCACAAAAATTCAACTGTCCCTACTCAAACTTACCCTTCAAAAAGGGTAGACAACAGCTCTAGTTCAGCGGGGCTTTTCCCGCTCTCCTATCTGGGGCTCCTAAAAAGTTTATAAAATTTTTTAGGTGAGACACCTCTCAGTAAGGGAAATAAACTAATACCAGTGTCTGCCAACATGAGTATTCTGTGTTCTACATATACCATATATAACATATTCAGTAACTATTTTGTCAAATCTGGAAAACATATATATACCAAATCATGGCAGAACATACCGCATTTTCATAAGCATATTTCATCTCATATAATAATAATAACACAAAACATTCCTGGTAGGTTAGCTAGCAATTGTCATGTATTACCCTCATATGACTGGGTTGTGTGGCCCGAAGGCAAGACCTAACAATGGTTGGTCGACCATTGCCAAGTCAAAAGTACAGTCTGTAAGCTTGATGGGTCTGCCTGACCTGGTCCGTACATTGGGGGCAATCACACACTTCTTAAAAACCACATTGACCATCCAATCTCACACAACTCCGTACAGCAGCGTTAACACAAATATCATGATCATGAAGACCATGGACACATAGTGACGGTACCATGCAAGTGCTAACCTAGACCAAGCCAACCAGGTTCTGATATCATATAACATATATTGAAACTATGATACATGGATATTTCATATCATTAATTATCAAATCAAACATATCATTTTGCATATATACGTATATTATGAAAATCATCGACCCGTATGCCGGTATTACACATTTTATCATAGCTCGGCTCGTACGCCGGAAAATCATAGCACAGCCCGTATGCTGGAAAATCACATCATAGCACGGCCCGTACACTGGCAAAAATATCATAACATAGCCCGTACGCTGGCAAATCACATCATAGAACAGCCCGTACGCTAGCAAATCACATCATATCACAGCCCGTACGCTGGCAAATCACATCATAGCACGACTCGTATGCCGGCAAACATATAGAAAAGAAAAATCTCGTCCCGTACGCTGGTTTTCCCATTATAAAAAGAAATCAGTATCATAATCTCATTCTAGAAAACAGTATTTCATAACATTTTATACTTATGCCACACGGAACAGATTTTCCACATAATCAACATACCATCATTTTCAACAGTATTTTCCCAAATATAAATCATATATATGTAAACATATTTACTTTCCTGAAATCAAATGCTATATATATATATATATATATATATATATATATATATATATATATACATTTTCTCAAAAGAACTAGCTTAGTTTATCCCCTTACCTGGCTATTGAGAAAGCCCCCAAAATATTCTAGTCTAACACTCGTAGGATTTCCTAACCAATACCCTGAAAATGAAAACTCCCAGTATTAAACTTCAGTATTTCCACGTGTATATCATTTCCTATAACTATCTTAAGACCAAATTTGGCTTAAAAAGTCTTACCTCAACTCAGGGATGATTTCCAACTTGCTTTCACCAATGATCCGCTCCGGCAAATTTGGAGAGAACTTCCCTAGGAGCATCGTGGTGGCTTCAAACTTTCGATCCGGTATAACTTTAGCCCAAAATCGAAGAGAGAGAGAGAGAGAGAGAGAGAGAGAGAACCGAAGGGGGGAGAGAGAGAGGAGAGTTAACTTAACAATGAAGATAAAATCCAGATTTTGATATTTATAAAGCAGAGGATTCATCGACGTGCCCCTATATTCGTCGACAAATTCTTTAATAAATTCGTCGATGAAATTCAGTCCTCGTCAACAAAATTCAGTTGGCTCAAACCTCTCTCGGTATTGCTTCATCGACAAATCCCCTGTATTCATTGACGAATTCTCTTATACCCTTGTTGAAAAATCCCCTGTATTCGTCGATGAATTTTCTTATACCTTCATTGACGAATCCCCTGTATTCGTCGACGTATTCTGATGATTCCCCTTGGTTATTCCTTCCAAAGTGCAATGTGTTCGTCAACGTCGACTTCCTCCTTCTGTTATTGTCTCTATTTCCCTTCCTCTTATTATTTAAATCCCATTTTATTCGGGTCGTTACATTCTCCCCTGCTTATAATTTACTGTTCGTATAATTCATCATCCCTTATTTGGCAAAATGGTCTACTTATTTTATTACTTACCCTCACTTATGGCGGAGCAATACCATGGTTACATTTTGAATCCTATAAGATTACATATACAAAAGAAAACTTATCCCAAAACTTTTTGTTCCTCAGTACACTGTAACATGGCCAAAACCTTCTCGGTCCCTGCATCCAGTTCTCGGCGACTGCAGAATCAACTCCACCTGAGAATGTCAGAGGATTCATCTTCGTAACCTTCTTGATAGTGCACACATGGTCTGCAGGTGGACCACTCTGCTCCCTCAAGTTCCTAGCGATCTCAGCCATAACCTGCTGAGCCATGCTACGTAATACCGCGTCAGAGTCGGCCCCAGCTGCACCTGATGGTCCTGGTCCATCACTGCCACTCACATTGGCACTATTTCCTTCTCGATCCATCCTAAAAAGTAGCAGTTGCAACTCAGTAATCCTATCCCCATAATTTACTCACTTATTCTCACCACTTATCTCAACATTTCTAACTCATTTCTAATCTCCAGTCCTACATTCTAGGAACACAACCCGACAATAGCTTACTATGGTTTTCCTAGAATCGTCACCCCAGGAAAAACACAGAAACTACCACGGAAGTCCTGCCTCTAGACTGTATAACAACATCCCATATCCCAGCTTAACAAATCATAATCTACCTGGACCTGTGGGTACCAGGGATACATCAGAACACATAAAGGAAGCCTAAGCAGCAAGAAACATACAATTATATATATATATATATATATATATCGCATTATTCCATACATCACAATACCAGAGTCACTATATCCACTGTTATGTACATCCCAAAACAAACAAAATCTAGGGACACTTCCTACAAAAATTCAACTGTCCCTACTCAAACTTACCCTTCAAAAAGGGCAGACAACAGCTCTAGTTCAGCGGGGCTTTTTCCGCTCTCCTATCTGGGGCTCTTGAAAAGTTTATAAAATTTTTGGGATGAGACACCTCTTAGTAAGGGAAATAATCTAATACCAGTGTCTACTAACATGAGTATTATGTGTTCTACATATACCATACATAACATATTTAGTAACTGTTTTGCCAAACTTGGAAAACATATATATATACCAAATCATGGCAGAACATATTGCATTTTCATAAGCATATTTCATCTCATATAATAATAATAACACAAAACATTCCTGGTAGGTTAGCTGGCTGTTGTCATGTATTACCCCCACATGACTGGGATGTGTGGCCCGAAGGTGGGACCTGACAATGGTTGGTCGACCATTGCCAAGTCAAAAGTACAGTCTATAAGTCTGATGGGTCTGCTTGACCTGGTTCGTACACCAGGGGCAATCACACACTTCTTGAAAACCACATTGACCATCCAATCTCACACCACTCCATACATCGGTGTTAACACAAATACCATTATCACGAAGACCATGGACACATAGCGACGGTATCATGCAAGTGCTAGCCTAGACCAAGCCAACCAGGTTTTGATATCATATAACATATATTGAAACTATGATACATGGATATTTCATATCATTAATTATCATACCAATCATATCATTTTGCATATATATATGTATATCATGAAAATCATCGGCCCGTACGCCGGTATTACACATTTTATCATAGCTCGGCCCGTACGCCGGCAAATCATAGCACAGCCCTTACGCTAGAAAAAATCACATCATAGCACGGCCCGTACACCGGCAAACATATCATAGCACAGCCCGTATGCTGAAAAATCACATCATAGCACAGCTCATACACTGGCAAATCACATCATAGAACAGCCCGTACGCTGGCAAATCACATCATATCACAGCCCGTACGCTGGCAAATCACATCATAGCACGACTCGTATGCCGGCAAACATATAGAAAAGAAAAATCTCGGCCCGTACGCCAGTTTTCCCATTATAAAAAAAAAAATCCATATCATAATCCCATTCCAAAAAACAGTATTTCATAACATTTTACACTCATGCCACACAAAACAAATTTTTCGCATAATCAACATATCATCATTTTCTACAGTATTTTCCCAAATATAAATCATATATATGTAAACATATTTACTTTCCTGAAATCAAATGCTATATATATATATATATACATTTTCTCAAAAGAACTAGCTCATTTTATCCCCTTACCTGGCTATTGAGAAAGCCCCCAAAATATTTTAGTCTAACACCCGTAGGATTTCTTGACCAATACCCTGAAAATGAAAACTCGCAGTATTAAACTTCAGTATTTCCACATATATATCATTTCCTATAACTATCGCAAGACCAAATTTGGCTTAAAAAGTCTTACCTCAACTCAGGAATGATTTCCAACTTACTTTCACCAACGATCCGCTCAGGCAGATTTGGAGAGAACTTCCCTAGGAGCGTCGTGGTGGCTTCAAACTGTCGATCCGGCGTAAATTTAGCCCGAAATCGAAGAGAGAGAGAGAGAGAGAGAGAACCAAAGGGGAGAGAGAGAGAGAGAGGGGAGTTAACTTAACAATGAAGATAAAATTCAGATTTTGATATTTATAGAGCAAAGGATTCGTCGACGAGCCCCTGTATTCGTCGACGAATCCTTTAATAAATTCATCGACAAAATTCAGTCCTCGTCGACGAAATTCAGTTGGCTCAAACCTCTCTCTGTATTTCTTCGTCGACGAATCCCCTGTATTCATCGATGAATTCTTTTATACCCTCGTCAACGAATCCCCTGTATTCGTCGACAAATTTTCTTATACCTTCGTCGACAAATCCCCTGTATTTGTCGACGTATTCTGATGATTCCCCTTGGTTATTCCTTCCAAAGTGTAATGTGTTTGTCGACGTCGACTTCCTCCTTCTGTTACCATCTCTATTTCCCCCCCTCTTATTATTTAAATCCCATTTTATTCGAAACGCTACATTCCGCATCTATTGGAGTAAGTGAATACACTCTCGCCGGAGCCATGGTTGCCTGGTAGTTTCCCCGAGGCATCTGATTACTCCCACGGTTCTGGCTCTGTGCAGGTATATCTCTCCTTGGTGCCTGACAGCTCCGTGACAGATGGCCCGATTTGCCACAGTTGTAGTAGTTACCCCAGAATGGCTGACATTCGCCATTGTGCCATTTACGGTACTTGGCGCACGGTGCAGAGGATGGATCCCCCTGAAGATTCTGCCGCTCGGTGTTCTACCAATAACCCAAACTATAGTTCTTCTTCTTCTTCCACTATCCCTGCTGAGGACCACTATAAGAACTAGAAGATACAAACCTCTTCCTCTGATCCTGCACCCTTTCATCTCCCTGAAGGTTGGTCTCAACTATTGTGGCTTTATCCACCAAAATGGAGAACTCACGAATCTGCAGCATCTCCACAAGACGGCGGATGTCTTTCCTCAGACCCCTCTCAAACCTTCGAGCCTTCTTGTACTCATTCGAAACTAAGTACGGTGCCAAACGAGATAACTCAATATATCTGGAGGCGTACCTTTGCACCGTCAGAGTCCCCTGTATCAGGCCCGAGAAATCATCGGCCTTCGTATCTCTAGTGGAAACCGAAAAGTATCTCTCGAAGAATACCTCCTTGAAGTGGCCCCATGTCATACCCGATGGACCAACTCTCTGCTTCTCAAGCAGACTCACCACAATCCACCAACGCCCGGCCTTTCTAGATAGCTGGAAAGTAGCGTAAAAGACTCTCTGCCTATTAGTGCAGTGGAGGACTTCTAGAATCCTCTCGGTCTTCTCGACCTAGTCCTCCTCTATAATTGAATCAGGTCCTCTTGCAAATTTCGGAGGGTGCATGTGTGTGAACCTCTCGATGGTACACCCCGCATCCGTAGGAGAGCTCTCGCGTCTTCTAACACTCGGCCCGATCTCTTGCATAACCTGCCTCATTAACGCACGAGGCACAGAAGGAGTCTCATTACTCACAGTTCCTTCAGAACCGCTATTGTTATCCTTGGGCTCCATTCTAAAAATAGAATAGGAATTGGTTAGAATTCTTATATCGTACACAGTTAACACAATCATTAGCACTAATCATGTCAACCACCACTCTAATGGGTCCAGATCTGTCCTATCACACTGACACAAATCCATCAATGGTTTGTCGTGATCTTTCTAAAATCATCATTCCAGGAAGGACACAGAACACCGCCAATGAGTCCCTGTCTAGCAACAACATAATCCTTGACCTACACTACCCATTTCCTACATCCTATACTCTGGTATGTACAAATCAATACACCTAACCAAGTCTACAAGACCTAACAACTTGATTAGCTCTGATACCAAACTGTCACACCCCGAACCCGCAGATGGGTCCCAGGTGTGAATATAGTAACCTAACATGTCTCTGTATCAATTAAAACATACATGGTACAATACAATAAGAGGGTCTGACCCCGTGGGGTATACGGATGTCCTATAGTCATACACATATACATGCATACTCATCAAATACGCAGTGAAAAATGTTTCATCTATCCATATACCATACCATACCAGAGTCTATACAACACTAGGATATACAAACCTATACAACACTACAAACCCATACAACACTAAAAAAAACAATGTAATACCCCAACCCCGAAGGGTCTGGGATATTTACTTTTTACCATTGTTTTATAGTAGAAGTAAATAAACTTAATTATTATTAAACTAGAGCGCTAATTATCCATATTACAATCATTTATTTCAAAGAAGAAAAATTACATAAGCATAAATATTTGGCATCATACTAATATTTCTAATCAAGTTTTATTTTTCTATTCTATTCCCACCCACATGCTTGCTATGCCTGATTTTCGATGTCTTTCAGAGTTATCTGAAATGTAAAAATATGATTGGGGTGAGACGACACTCAGTAAGTAAATAAGATTATCATTAGTGTGTGACCAAAATGAACTTTAAAATTTCGTAAAATAATATTTAATACTATAACTTCAAAACTGCTTCTAAAATAAATGTAAATTTAAAAATTTCCACATAAAACTTTTATCATCAACTACAATAGTTAAATTTTATAATCATATACTATAACTGTTAAATTAAACTTTTAACTTTAAAACCGTAAAAATATTTAATTATTTACATATATACTTTTCCTTATACGTTTCCTTTAGATCGTTGTTTAGGCACAAAATGGCCTTTTTCATATAAACATATATTTTTCCTTCAAATCATCAATAACTCTATACACGTAATTAAATATGTATAAACATATATTGTAAAAACCACCATTAGGCCTGTTTGCCGTAAGTCATGTTTACCCCCATGACTAGGTTGTGCGGTCCGAAGACTGAACTTAGTTGGCTGGTCAACCAAACTAAATCAACTTACATAAACATTAAGTGAGATTTTCCTTATTAAGTCCTAGTCCGGAACTAGGTGTGCACTCAGGAGAAATCCACTAATATAAATAACCACTCTATAAACAGTGTAGGTGCACTCTGATCCGTTTAAACTTTAAGTTGCGGTACCAAACATCTGTAACTTTGAACTTCCTTTGCCATATGGGGTACTAAGACCATCTTATTATAATTTATGCAATTTAAAATAATCTTGTGAAAATCTCATCTTTATTCATATTTTCATAAAAAAAATGCAACATAAAAATAAACTCATGCCACACAATTTTTGTGTTAAAAATATATATAATTTTTTTTGAATAGAAAGAAATGCTGAAAATTTACCCAAGGGGATTAGAACATTAATTAATCCAAAAATAAATACAAGTATATTAAAGATAGAACTGGTATAATTAAATATGCGTAAAAAAATAAACCCATGGAAATTGTATAGAACTAACTAACATAATTGAAATTTACTTACAAAATAAACTCGGGTATGAATTTTAAATAAAAAAAAAACTAACATAATCAAATTTACTTATATTTTCTTTTACCTTGTGCTACGAACACAATACTATTTCTAAGAAATGAGATCGGAAAGAGTGTGTGAGTGAGAACTTACTCAAAAATTCTCTCTCCACCACTAATTCTTTCACTCACTAACCCTTCTCTTCCTTTGAAATATTTTGTGAAAAATGAAGGTTGAGAACTTCCTATTTATAGGAAAATTTTGGGGAAGAAGTAGAATTTGTAAAAGTGTGGGGAGAGGGGTGAAATTATAATTTTTTTTTTAAATTCAAAAATGGGCAAGGGATGAGCTAGGTATGGGTAAAGTATGGGATAGGGATGGAGGTCATGTGGGAGTGTTTGCCACCACTCCCATTTAATTTTTAATTACTTAATTAATTATTTATTTATTTTATTTTTTATTTTTTTAAATCATTATTATTATTATTATTATTATTATTTTTAACCCATGTTTTATTTTTATTTTTTTTAAGAATTAAATTCAAATTTTGAAAACTCATATGAAACATGGTCTTGTGGACCCCACACAACTTCGAAACTCAAGTGGATCCTACATAACTCCTATAGTTTTCATACGGTTTTATGAGTCCTACACAGTTTCGAGACTCATGTGGACCCCCACACGGCTTCAGGACTCATGTGGACCCCACATGGTCTTGTGGGCCCCGCATAGAATACCTATATTATTATTATTTTATTATATATTTCTACAAATTATGTCAGTCAAAATATTATTTTATGTACTTATTTATATATACAAACAGTGTCTACCATATTTTATCCTATCAAATTCTATTTTGACCAGGCCAACCTCTAGGGAGCGATTGAACTGCAATGGTCTCTGAGCACTCGCTTAGACAAGGTCTTTCTTAGCCATCAAACATGGAATTAAGGATCCTAACAGAAAAACATGTTCGTTTTGATACTAACTAAATGACCAGTATTATTATTTTACATTTTTTTTTTTGGATTATTACATACAATCCTATAATTACAATACATACTCCGAGTGTCTACAAAAACCATCACGACAACCTGGTTACAAAACTCATACTAACTCAGGCACTAAATGTAACTAAATGACACCCCCGCTTCCGGATACTAGGATGCTATTTTCGGCTACCCGAAGGACCTGAAAATATTTGTATATACATTCGGGGTGAGACACCTCTCAGTAAGGAAGAAAGCAGGTTATATCACTGTGTGGCATACCAGTGTTATTTTATGTAAAACATAACACCATACAATACGATACAGTTCAAAAAAATTTCCATACAGTTCCAGTATTTTCACAAATCCATTCCAGCACATACGATACCCAAACATACGGTCAGTGTCGTCACACTAATACGCAACTACCCTACGAAGATCGAAGCCTCACAGCGATTACGTTGCCAATACGGTGTAGCTCACACCCCTCGATGACCAACCGAAACACACTGGTGATATTTCACACCCTCGGATATAGATCCGGACACTCTCACCCACGGCAATGAACCGGTACATGGCGCAGCGTACGGTAATTAGCCGCCACATAACTGTTTCAGCGTACGGTAATTAGTTGCCACTAGCTGATTTCAAAAAACCTGGAATCATTTTGGAACTCACGTTCCTATACTCATCAGCGTACGGTAATTAGCCGCCACATAACTGTTTTACAAAATACCTAGAATAATTACATGCAACCATACATTCCAAACTTATTTGGTTTACGAAAAATCATATCGTTTTCCAATTCAAGCATACAGTTTTATACAAATATGGATAACAGTCATCTCAATAATACAGTTTAAACAAAACAAACGGCTTTCCAAACAAAGTAGAGATGATATCTGAAATCTCCAAATTTCCTGAAAACTGTAACCCAAAAATTCCATATTTTACCCGATAGATTTTCTCAAATAAGCAGTCAAAATACATATGATCGTAGCCTACAAGCTTACCGATCCCGATTTCAAAAAGTAACTGATATAAACTGAATCCCCTTACCTTAACCTGAATTCCAACTACGAACTCTACGGTCCCCAAAACTAGGAACCGATACATGTTTACAACTCATATTACTACACATATTTCGAATCAGAAAAGAAAATCGATTCTTACCTCGATTTTGGCCCGAAACCCGAAACTACTCAAAACGAGATTCTGATCCGCTAAAAATGTAGAGAATCCTCCCCTGATCTACGTGGTAACGTCGGATTTACGAATCAGGTGATGAACGGTAAAGAAACCTAGAGAGGGAGAGTTCTTCAAGTTCTAAAGAGAGAGGGAGAAGATATTTTGAGATTACTTAGCTCCAAAGTAATGGAAACTGATATTTATAACCCTTGACTCCGCTACCCTCATTGACGAAATGGTGCCCTCATCGACGAGCCACTGAAGACGCCTCGTCGATGAGACGGTGTCCTCGTTGACGAACCTGATATTCCCAATTTCTCGAAATCTCTCGGTTTCTCCTCGTCGACGAGCCTCTGAATTTTGTCGTCAACAACATAAGAGCTTTCGTCGAAGAAGTCTGGCCTCGTCGACGAACTCTGCACAATTTACCAATTTACCCTTATTTTACATAATTAATTCATATATCATAGTTTGGGTTCTTACACTTACCCTATAAACAGGGTAGTACAAAAGATCTCTCTATCTGCGAGCCTGACTTGCTTACCTAACTGGATCACCTGAAAAATATTAAATCACTAGGATGAGACAACACTCAGTAAGAGGAAATATGCTATTACTAGTGTGTGGCAACTAAGTTTCATAAATACTATATTGACAGTATTTGAAACTATAAAAGCTGGTAAATCAATATACAGTATAATTTGTATCTATCATAGTTTAAGGTATAGTTGTCATATCTCAGTTTTCTACTTTTTCATACTTCTAGTATCATACTATATCTTTTGATATTCTATAAATCTGTATACATATACATAACTAAGATGTTTACCCTGAAAAATTGTACCTCGTGATTTAATCCTTCATGACAGGATTGTGCGGCCCGTAGGCGGGACTTAATCCTGGTTGGCCTACCAGGTAAGTCAACTATAACTCTACCAATCTTCAACCCGGCCAAACTGCAACCTCTCCCAAGCACGGAACTGGTAACTAACTCGTCAAACTGGCCAGCTCAACCCAGTCTTCTAGAGAGTTTGCAATCCCCCCAGGCACGGTTGATGAAAACCATCAACACACTATCTAAGATGTGTGGTTGCACTCTGATCTATACTAACAATGGTACTTTGCTCTGCTAACTGAACATAACTTGATTTATCAGGGTCTTATACTGTATATACTATATCTATAGATATCCTACTATTTTCATCATGACTCCAAAATAATCATAGCACTATAAATCTAATATGAAAATACCATAATATTTGACTAAAATAACTGTAATATCTGACTGAAATAACTATAATATCTGACTGTAATATCTGATTAAATAATCTATATTGTCTGAGTGTTATGGTTTTGGAAATCATGGCAATCTATAAATTTTGTAAAATATTTGTCTGTATAATATTTGTAAAATATATGTCTAGTAAATATCTGTCTATAAAATATATCTGTCTATATATACATTGTAATTCATAATTCTGTAAAATCTAGTAAAACATGTTTCTATGCAAAAACACTGTAAATCATGACATTCTGATTGCAATTTCATGAATTGCGCCAAATGGTGTGCGCATTTAAGTACATTTCGATTTGCATTTCTTATCTGTCATCCGTGCTTAGAAAAATGAACATGCTCATACACTTAACACACAGATGAGATACTGTGGTTTGTCATAATCAAAACAAGAATCAAACTTAAAAAGTCAACAACATGTTAGGCAACGACTATAGTAGTTGGTAGTTGGGGGTTTATGGTTGATGGTTAATAATTTGAATTTGAATTTTTAAAAATTCAAATTCAAAAGGCTTTTTCCCTCCATCCCATTGGAGGTCTATGAACAGTCATTTTGGGAGAGAGATGATGGCACATCCAAGTGGGGTAAGGAGGCAAAAAACTAATCGTTTAGTACTTTGGTTTAGGTAGAATAGAAGGGGTGTGTTGGAAGTTTGAATAGAGAAATCATACTTCTTTCATCCATTTTTATTTGGGTATTGGAGTGTGTACAAAAGTGAGAGTATCTTCCACTTGATCTACAAATATTTTTTCAGTAGTAAGGTCAGTGTCTAACACTCTATTCTATTCATTTTCAAATGACTAATGTGAGTTTGCATGAAAAAACATGTTGGCATGTTTTGAAATATACAAGTTTGATTCACCATGATTTTTCCATTTCTATACAAAGATCATACATATTAGGGATTTTAGAGTATGTTTATTCTTCGATTGCATGGAAAGAGCATGATTTAGAGTTTGAAAATGCATGTTTTCCAAAATTTTGCATGCAAATAGTCGGTCAACCTACAAGTGTAGTAGACTATCCCCTCGACATTTTAAAAAAGTAGTCATTGGGGTATCAGACGGTCAATCGCCAAATCTCGAGAATGCATATTTTTACATTTTTTCATTGTTTTCTTTAGGATTTCAAGCCTTTTTGAGTCTAGACACCCATTAGGATGTGATTAATCAAGTCAAGATTTTGATTTACTGAGGGTTTTCAAGATTTTCCATAAAAAGGTTAAGTTTCCATTTGAAACATGATTTCAAATGAATCTTCAAAAGGTTTTCAAGCTTTTACAAAGTGTCAAATTAAATTTTGGAATCATACATTACATGATGTGACTTTTGGATGTCCTCCATAACTTTTCCAATCAAGTTTCAAGGTGGGTTTGTGGTTCTCCCACCAAAAATCCACACTTTTTCATATTTAAACAAGTAATAAAATATTTTTCAAAAGCAATCACACATGAAGTGGATTGAGGGTGCAAAATTGAGTTTTTTTCTTGAAATTTGACTTGATTTTAATCTCTATTTTACAAAATTTTCATGGAAAATCAATTTTTAAATTTTTTTTTTGAAAAAAAAAAAAAAACAAGAAGAAGAAAATGGTTCTTCAACATAGACTTCAGGCAGTTTTGAGATTTTCAAGTGTTTTTTAAAATTTATAAAGATGTTTTCTAAAAAATATTTTTGAAAATGTTTTGGTGAATTACAAGTGGCTTGATTCCTCCAATAGAGGATATATGTAGCCAATCTAATTTTGTAGATTAATCTAATTTTGTAGATTTAGCCACAGCTTTTAAAACTAAGTTTTTCCTCATTTATTCTTCTCTCCTTTCTTTGTATTATGTGCATTGTTTGAAGTCTTTGAAAATGTACCCAAAGTAGTATAGTTTCCATGGAGCAAATGTTTCTGCATAAACTATATGAAAACCTTTTCAAAGGGGGATTAAGGAGCCAAAGGTTCAATTTTTGAAAAATAAATAAAAAAGGAAAATTACAGTAAGCGATCGACCGCCCTGTAGAGGCGATCGACTGAAAGATACTACAAGGTTGTCATTTCACTAATTTTCAACCTTTTTCTCAAAATTTGAACTTCAAAATGGGAGACACACACACACATAGGGCTAGTGTAGTAACCATTCTGAATAGGTGCTTTAGGGTGCTAGAATTTTAAACCTCATTTAAAGAAGGTTTAAAAGTCTACCTTCCCTGATCGCAAAAGTATCTTCAGAAAAGGTTTTACTTTATTTTATCTTTTCAAAAATTAAAATAAAGTGGTGACTCCATTTTATAATAAAAAAAAAATGGTAAGCAAGGGAACCAATGGTTTGGTTCATTTTACTTAAAAATTTTCATTAGTCACCAAAATTTTGGCAACCAAAACAAGTCATCCAAACCGGGTTAAAAAAGTATCATTCAATCAAGAGAAGCATCCTACACTTCACAAACTATCTCAGTTCACTTTCAAAGGATCACCATCCTTGTCTCACTCAAGCCTTATTGTCTAACACTTCTAGGACGACTATCCTCAACTCACTTGAGCTGATGAAATGTGAGAGAATGACACGAGATTTGTAATGGTTTGGTCACCGGACGTACATCCACTCCCAAACCAACTAGCTTAATATTTTTCACTAAGTTCAAATACTTTATACAATAATATCACTCAATTAGGATAACCATCCTAAACCCCAGAATCTATATCAATTCACTTTTGAAGGATCACCATCCTAACTTCTCTCATGCCTTCTTGTCTAACACTTCTAAGGAAACTTTCCTAAACTCACTCAAGCCACCTTGGCTCACTCTAAGGACAACTATCCCCTATTTACTCAAGCCTACTTGACTTACTTTCTTTGCATCAAACCAAGGATGAGTGCAATTCACTCTAGACCTTAGCTCCCCTCCAGAAATATATCCCAATTTACAAAGAAAGAAGAAAAAGATAAAATCTTAAAGTCTTGTTCTAGCTTACTAAATAATATTGTTGTTCCTAAGCAATAGAGCTAAAGAAATACTTGAATGTGTCTCATGATATTACATTGAAATCTCTTGAATCATAAATACACTAAAAAATGATGATCAATTAGATGGTCAATAAAGAAACTTCTTTTCAAATGTATGTATGTCCATTCAATCAATAGCTAGCAATCAGCATTTCAACAACTTCTGTCATGCAATCAATATCCAATGGACATTGTCTGAAAATATATATATCTCATCTAGGGATCCTAACAAGTAAAGTCTTAAACTTACAAGAAAGGATTAGTAGATTTCTAAGAAAATTCAAATTTAGTCTGAGAAAATTCAAAATTTAGATATAACATTGAGTTAACAGTTCAATCATTTGAATTTTCAATTATCATATATTAATTTGATAGAAAATTAAGGATCATTAAAAATAATATTCAATATATCTGTAAGAGCTTCTGAACTTGCTTCTATATATACATCTGTATATGCACCTATGCCTACATTTGTAATTCCATCTACATATGCATCTTAATAGTGCATGAATCATATTATTTGACCAATTCTTCAATTAAAGCTATAATCAAACCACTTTACACACATTCAAATTTATATAAAATATTATATCGGTTTTGACACATCAAAATCCAATCCTTTTATCAAGTTTTGTTCTCTTCTATTCTCTACTAAAAGCTTCTTCTCCAAGTTAGTCTGCTTCACTATTACCTCAATGACTTAGTTACTTTTCACTTTATAGGATTCCTTTTCTCTTAGCCCAATTAGACAAGGTATAAAAATAGAGAATGCCCTGAGAAGAACTTAAAGCATATAATAGACAAAGACAAATAGATCACAATATATTGAATTAGAAGACATGCACAAGCAATAGTAGCTTTCCTCCTAGCTAAGGTCCTTAGAGTCCTTTGAGGGGGAGATCCGTTAAAAAGCCTCCTCTATACCCTAAAACTGTCAAAGGTAGTCCCACCTTTGCTTAAGGTCCAACCAAGGTAGATGAATCATCTCATCCTCAATGTTGGTTGCTACCACAAGATAAGGGTGGGTTTATGAATCTTAAGCCCCTTTTTCCTTGACAAAAGGGGGCATTATCTTTTCCATTTTCCTATTCTACTTATGATTCTCTGTTGTTGCCTTCCCTTATCCTTAAGACGGGGGATCTTTTTCCTTCTCTCAGAGTTTTCCCCTTGAACATCCTTATTCACCTACTCTAGCAAGTTAAGGGCTTTCTAAATGTACCCTAGTCCAAACATATATGTGTATATGCCTTACTCTATTAGGTAGTTAAAAGGAAGAGACTTGTAAACCTACAAGGATTGGCTAAAAAAGAGCATAGACCATTCACCAACTAATAAGAGGAGGGTCAAAATATTGATTTTGTGATTATTGATTAACCCAACAAAAAGGTTCAAACTTGGGTTTCAAACATTTTAGAGCATTAAAAGCTTCCTTTTTTTTTTTTCTCACGAGGAGAGAAGATTATAATGAGGATAAGGATGACCATATCGATTGTAAATCAAGCAAGGTTTCTTCCACCTTAAAAATAAGCACTAGTTCCATCTTTTGATGGATTTAAGCGTTTTGGCAACAAATTAATTTTTTTTTTTCAAGAAATGAAATAGAACTAACCCCTCAACAAAGGATAGATTTTGAATAAAAATTCTAAAATACAAGAATTAAAATCTCTTGTTATGCCTCAACAAAAAGGCAATAGAACCCCAGAACGGTCCTTCAACTATTAGGGATAACTTAAGAGGGTGTGAGATTGTAGAAATTGAGAATAGCCCCCATAAAGGGAGTAAGAAGAATGTGGAGGACAGCAAGGAAAGCTTCCTTGTATAGAAAAGCCTGACTAGGTTTATAGTCACAAGCCTAATCAAATGGAGAACGGAAATAAAGTACAAATTTGTCATGATCTTGAACATACCCCTAAAGGACATGATGTTGTTTTTAACTTTAAAAACTAGAAATTTTGGTAGCTTTATGTTTGAGAAAAGGATCTATTTGAACCTTATTCCTCAAAGGTAGGGGCAAAGAAGGATGAGTGGAAGAAGAAGCCTCCACTTCAAAGGAAGGATTCCTTTCATGATGCCTGGGAACTTCGGCAATGGGCCACAAAAACAAGGGCTAGATCTCCTCATTATTGCCACTCCTACCACATAAGCAGCAGGCCAAAAGAACTCTAAATTCGAGGTTATCCTTATCTTGGAGAACAAGTCTCATTTGGAAGGCCATTGTAAACCACATCGATCGTAAACCAAGCAAGGTTTCTTCCACCTTACACAAAAAGCACTATTTCCATATTTTTATGGATTTGGAGGTTTTTGGCAAAAAATTTTATAAAAAAAAAAATCCTTAAAATGAAATAGAGCTAGTCCCTCAATAAAGGATAGATTTCATATAAAAATTCTAAAATATAAGAATTGAAAACACTCTTTATGCCTCTTAAGGTAATAAAACCCTAGAAAGATCCTTCAACTATTAGGGGCGACTTAAAGAGGGTGTGAGATTGCAAAAAAATGGGAATAGCCCTCATGAAGGGAGTAAGAAGGATGTGAAGGACAACGAGGAAAGCTTCCTTGCATAGACAAACCTGACTAGGCTTAAAGTCACAAGCCTAATCATAAGCAAAATGGAAATAAAGCATGAATTTGTCATGAGCTCGAACATACCCTTGAAGGACATGATGTCCTTGTTTTCATGAATTTGTCATGAGTTTTTTTTTTAAGTTTCTTGGCATCTAACAAAACATGTTGTCAATCTTTTTCTGTCATTATTTTGAATCTAAAAATAATAAATAATAATTATTTTATACATTTAAACAAGCTCTTAAAGAACTAAAAAATAAGTTAATTTTTTTTATAATGTTTTGAAATATTTAAAAATAAAAAAATAAAAAACGTTTTTCGTCCTTTCTGCTCAAAAAAAGAAAAACCTCTTTCTTTGTGGGCTTTTTTTTAGAAAGGTAAAAGAAAGGCGACGTGCCAACCCTTCCAACTCAGAAAAATCATAAGGAATGGTCGGAATATGATATTGACTAATTTATCATTGCTTTTTCTTCTCTTTAAGAAAAGTCAACCAAGCATGGAAAAAAGAATTCCTCAAGAAAAAAACTTTTTCTTTAGTTAACTTCATCTGCACATCAATCACGTCTCCTTTTTTTCTACTCCTTTCTATTTGTTTTTATTTTTCTTTTAACATTTCGGTATAGGCATCTTTTGCTAAGAATGTATGGCATGATTGAGTCCACGGAATAACTATTTTCATAAGAAAATAAAATATGATTTAAATTTCAAAAATCAATGCGTAGCGAGTTTTATTTGTGAGTTTGTTGCACATTGAAAAAATAAATGACCCATCATCCACTCTAATTTTAGGTGAACACCAACTTAATCCGAAAACTTAAACCTATTAGGTCTTAAACCCAATCATGCATATAAGCACCCATCATCTACTCTAATTTTCCAATATGGGACAAGCTCACAAGTGGAATTCTCAACAATCTCCCCCTCACTTATGATTTCCAACCGCTCCCCCTTAAACGGAAACCATCTCTCTTACGGGAGTAAGCCCAATTTTCTAACAATTGCTCAAGTGGGCCTTACCAGGTCCAATTCTACCTCTCATGTCTTGACCCTATTTGGATCCATCACAGGCCTAGATGATCCTTATTGGTCTCAATCACACACTTGGTCCTCCAACTGTCAGCACGTCAAGAGAATTAGTTTCACGTCTCGACTTTTATGATGTCGCTCGCCTAGAGTTACTACCACTTGTTATGACCGGAGGAGTCCATGTGTGGGTTTGATATACATGGGTGTATACCAACTTGACCCAAAAGCTTAAGTCTATTGGGTTTTTGGCCTAACCATGTATATAAGCACCCATCATCCATTCAAATTTTTCAATGTGGGACAAACTCACAAGTGGAATTCTCAACGCTATATATTCCAAAAAAGATCTATTAGAACATTATTCCTTAAAGGTAGGGCCAAAGAAGGATGAGTAGAAAAAGAAGCCTCCACTTCTAAGGAAGGATTCCCTTCTTGATGCTTGGAAACTTCAATGATGGACCATGGAATCAAGTCTCCTCATTATTCCCACTCTTGACCACATAAGCAACAAGCTAAACGAAGTCCCTAAATTCGAGGTCACCCTTATCTTGGAGAACAAGTCTCCTCCTTTGGAAGGCCATTGAAATGAAAGATTTGAAGGAACAAAACAAGAAATCGAGAAAGGAAAAGAAAAGAACTTAAGGATGTACCTAAGACTTGACGAACTCTCAAAGGAGGACACTAAAGGAAGGAGGAGGACACTAAAGGGAGTACAAGCAATAAGGATTCTTTAGAGAAAGGCTTCATCAACTTTATATGTAATGAAGGAAAGAAGAAAAGAGTATAATTAAAAACAAACTCTTCAAATTGTGAACCAGCGACCAATATTGGATTAAGATCAATGTGTCACAACCTTCATACGCATAACCATGCCCTAACTTAATATTTGTCCTACTTTTAACAGTTATGCCTAGATTTCTAAGTAGTGCATTGACTCTTACACGATTGGAGCTTCAAATAGAGTATCATAATGCATTGAACTTTTAGACTCCATCCATCCCATTGAGAAACATACAATAGAAGTTACTTCTACCCAGTTCATAAAGAAATTGAGCTATAGGACCGATGGAAAATTTAGAAACACTGGCTTTTCAATTGGTATGCCCACTGATGGAAAACATAAATTACGTAGCTCAATTATTTACTGCATTTAATGACTAGACAGACTTCATGTTTTAGTGTTGATGTGAATTATCAAAATGAACTAAATGCCTAGTAAAAGGTTAAAAACATAATGTAACTTCAATCTAATCCAAATTCCTAGCTAACAAGTTTTTTAAGCATCTTAGGAATCGAAGGGAGCTTACTAAGATCTGAAAGATCCTCACATGTGAGCCATTATGATGTCATTATACTTGATCCACCACGTGACAATACCCTGATGACTTACATCAGATGTAACCTTATCAACCTAAGGTGAAATACCTCCATTTTCCACCATCCAACCTCACAATGTCAACCATAAAAAACACTTCACAAGGTTAAACCCCTACTCTATGACCCAGATCTCCATAGGACTCATTGAAGTAAAATCAGGCCAAACTTCATTAGCAGCTCTAACTTATAGAGGTTTACGGTCAATTAAAGTTCCGCAAGTCGATGCAGCTAAGATACAATATATAATATAATACCAATAAAATTTATTTCTTAAATGGTATATCTAAATTATTTTATTTTGCTCTAATGGATTCCTAAATTAAACTGACATTTTTTGTAATAAAATAAAATAAAACTTTTCAGAGGCCAATCTCGAGTGCATTAACTAGGAGAGAACAGATGTTTTGGTGCACATAAATGTAGATGGCTAATGTTGGATTACATACAGAAATCGCAGGCACATTGCTGTTAGGTAAGACTAAAAAGAGACGTGTGCAAAGGCTAATTTATGTACGTATTGTTATCAAAAGACAGGTGATCATTTCCCACAGTTGAACCCATGGCAAACAGAGAGGACAATGATGAGACACAAGGCCAACAAAATGGCCAATACAATCAGCTTAATCTTCATGTTTTGCAGCCACATTTTCCTCCGAATTTTTGTCCCTGCACTTCTGAAGTCCTGTGCCTGTAATATAAAAATGTTTCCCAGCATAATTGGCAATACAATTCCACTTACATCTCATTTGGTTCAAATAATAGAATTTGATAAGAACGAAATAAAATGAAAAAAAAAATGCAAAAATTTAAGTCACATTTGTTTTTCAAAATGTCTAATCTTCACTATACAAGTTATGATAAAAGAATTTGAAATTTTGAATTAAAAAAATTATGCCATCACAAAACAAATGACAATTTAAATTTCATTATGTGAATATCTATTACTTTCATTGAATGGGATAATAAGGAAAAAACAAAGAATGACTATTGCCTCTATTCCCAAATTTCTCATTGTATTTCATCTTATTTTTTCAGAATAGTTATTCCACAAACTAAATGAAACTTGAGTTAGATCGACTCATTCTATTCTTTATACAAACATCAGTAACATGTACAGAAAGTCTATCCAGACCCCGCCTAGGATCCAGTGATCGTTTCCCTGCCCTCCAAAGTTAGATCTTGGTTTGATTTCCCTTCGAAGTGTGAGGGTGTATAACACGGGTTAGAGTTTGGGTAGTTTAGGTGGTCTGGCTCATTTAGAAGCCTTTGCATAGGCCTACCCAACAGGGTCTGCAAAAAACAAAAACCTATCTAATGTTGGAGATTAAAACTCTGTTTTAAGCAACCACTTTCTATCTTCAAATTGAAACATGAGAATAGGGCTTGAACCAGAAACAAGTGCTCTCCCACTAGTCTCCAGTATTTTGATTTTCATAAGCAGCCCCCAGCTCTTGGTAGAATCTCATCAACCCAGAGTATTATTTGATGAATTAATGGAAGTTTGAAGAAAGTTTAACAAAAGCTTCACCCACATAAAAAATTAAATCACTCTGGCCGAGAGAGAGAGAGAGAGAGAGAGAGAGAGAGAGAGAGAGAGATACCTGTTGATGAAGATTCTCAGTTTTATCCACCAGAAGCTCTATCTTTTCTCCCCTATCAAGAACCTATGCCATGATACAAGATCAAAATTATGAGAGGATTGTCTCATTATTGTCAAGGAAAAATATAAAATCTTTGTTTTTTCTTGTACACTATCCAGGTAAATTGAATCAGTTCATCAATCATAGCTCATCCATTTGTCTCTTGCATTTTTTTCAAAGATAATTTCATTGTTTAAGACATATAAACACAACAACTAAGCTTGTCTTAATAATATTATTAGTATATCAGCAGAAGTCCTACAGGGAGTAGCACTGCACGTTTGTTCCTTACAGTCGCTTCAAAGTCAGACTCCCATGTTTCACACATCCAAAAGATGGCCTGACTTGAAGACAAGGCCTGCAGTTTATACGACAACGCGATGGAGCCACCAGAATTTGTTAATGTTTCATACATCCCAAAGATGGCTGGACTTGAAGACAATGGACAGAGTTTATACATGATGGAGCCATCAGAATATATTTTTTACACACACACAATAGAAGAAAATTTGCTAAAAAGAAAAAGAAAATAGGCAAAAGAACAAGGATAAAGCATACTTCCTAGAAACAAATGAATAAATAAATCAGCATTTTAAAAGGCATTATTGAGGCGCGCCTCTTGAGGCAATTTGGGCCTAAAACTCCCTAACGCACAATTGGAAATGCATAATTCCAAAAAGGCGTACGCCTCAGATGTAAAGGTTCGCATTTTTACGCCTCAAATGTCAATGCGTACACCTTTTGGGCTTCTTGCTGTAAAACATAAATTAAAAAAGACAAAACCCCGAATGCATCTAAAACCCTTTCCTCCCTCTCTCCCACGAAGCTTCTTCTCTTCTGCTCTCTGAACGAAGCCTCCAGCAAGTCTTCTCCTCGACGATAGCCTCTGCTCACCCTTCGAAGCCTCCAGTCTTCTCCTCTGTCGACGATTCCTCTCGACGAAGCCCCCAGTCTTATCCGACGAGTCAACAAAGCTTCCATAGCTTTCCTCCAGCTCCTTCTCCCTCTCCGACGACTCAACGAAGCTTCGGTAGCTTTCCTCCAGCTCCTTCTCCCTCTCTGATCATTCCTCCAAGTTTCTCGTCTCTCTCCAACGAGTCGTGGACCCTTCCAATTTGATCTACCTCTGAACTTTGTTCATTTAGTTTTATATTCTTAGAAATTAGTGGATGATGCTTTAATTTGGCTTTTTCTATTCTTTTGGATGATGCTTTAATTTGGCCTTTTCTATTCTTTTGGTAATGTGGCTCATTCTTATTTTTAACATGTATTATTTGTGTTTGTTATCTAAAATTGGCTTATATGATATTTTAAAATTATTTTTTTATTTTTTTTCTCCATTATTCTAAAATTTTTCTCATTTTTTTACTATATATAAATTGATGTTATTTATTAATTATTTTTAAAAAAATAGTCCCAAAATGCTTACGCCTTGAGGCTTACGCTTCGCCTTACACCTTCGCCTTTTAAAACATTAAAATAAATAAATAAAAGAATAATAGAGCTAAAGAAACAAGGCACCAAGTTAAAACCTCTCCAACCATTGAAGTGCATGAATTCAGCACACATATTAGATGACCTCTGATAGAAGAAAGCTTCTTGCTCTAAGTTTCCCTTTTGAAATACCATCAAATGCACATAGCAATGATGGGTACCAACAGAAAACCATCCAGCTAGCATGACTTGCCAATACCCTTAAATATCGAAGGGAGAAATTTTGGTTTGTCCATAGAAATATGAACTATTTTTTTGCTAAATTTAAAAATATTTGTAAATGTCACATCACTCACTGCCCTACACATTTATTGCAATTTGCAAGTGAATAATTTCAACAAATATATTTAAACAATTCTTAATATAGTTTTAAATTATAAAAATAAATAACTAAATAAATTGATAATACATTGTCATAATATAACACAACAACCGCCAACCTAAAGTCCCACTATGTGGGGTCGGCTATATGACTCCTTTTCCACCAATTCACACTATAAAGGATTTTTTCTTCAACTTAGGGACTGTTAAACCCTTCCTTACTACCTCATTCCAAGTTAAATTAGATCTACTTCTGCCTCTCTAGTATTATTAACAATAATCAGCTCGATCCTCTCCTCACTGGTGCCCTACTTGGCCTGCATTTCAAATGCGCAAACCATCTAACCCGCCCCTCCTTCATCATCTATCAGTACTATACCTAATTTTGCAAATATGCACATCCCTTAATTTATCCTTTAGTGTTTTACTACTCATCCTATTTGGTATCATTGTTGTTTTCTATTTTTCCGTTTCTATTTCTCCACAATGAAAAACACATATTATAAAAACGCGTTTGTTTCTAATGTCAATTTTCTAATTCTGTCGTTGGTTTTCAGTTGTCTAGCAAAAAAATTGAAAATCAGATTTTATGATTTTCAATTGTTTTGGCAACCTATTGCCAAAAATTTTAATATCAAAAAATAGTCTTTTTGGATTAAAATATTTATTTTATACACTTTTAAACTAAAATGAAAATTAAATGATTATATAAATTTAAATATAATTAAAATAAAAGAATACATAAATTTTAAAAATAATAATAAAGTCAATTACAAAATACTTTTACTATTTTTAAATTGAATAAAATTTTATTGTAAAGTAAATTTTGAAAGTAAAATAATTATAATAAATTTTATTTTTATTATAGTAATTTTTTTTGTGTGTATTATTTGTAATTTTACTATTTTAATCATATTTTTATAGTATTTTGATTTAAAGATGAAAATGAGCATTTTTTTAATTAATTTTTTAATTTGTATTAGTTTTATAAATGTACCAAACAAGTTGCTGCTTTCTAGTTTTTAGTTTCTGTTTCTAATTTTTTATTTTTGTTTCTGATTTTCATTTCTCTAATTTCTGACAATAATACCAAACGGTCCCGTAACTTTTTGAATATGTTGTTTCTTAGTTGCTCAACATTCTAATCCACATAGCATGCTGGTCTTATATCCATCCTATAGAACTTTCCTTTTGATTTTAACAATATTCTATGATCATATCACACACCTGAAGAACTCCACCATTTTACCTGACTTGGCTTAATTCTATGTAATATCCTCTTCAATTTCTCCTTCCGCTTATATAATACATTTGTCATAATAACATTTGTAAATTAAAGTAAGAATTTAAAATTATTTATAAAAAATTATATCCTCTTTGAAAGTATAAAATACAAACACAGTTTCAGTAAATATAAGAATGTTGGGTTACTAAATAGGAACAATTAAGAGAGTTCTTATAATCAAATGTTTGATCAAATGTGAATTATTAAGGTTAATTGTCAAAACTATTTACCATCTTATTTTGATCATCCATGACGAGAGATGGGGAATGATGAAACTAAAAGATACTTTTGGTTTGAACAAAAATGACAAAGACCAAAGAAAAGCTCCAAAAGCACCTCCAGCGATGCAGGACAAAAGAGAGAAAATGGGGTTAGAGCAAATGGCGAGAATAGGAAGAAAAAATAGAGGAAACAGAGGATACAGAGATTAGAGGAGAACAAAAAGAAGGAAAAAGGGAAGAAGAAGGGGAAGATGGGAAGGAAAGGAGGGGGAAGTTTGATTTCAATACACAACTACGAAATAATTGTACAATACATGAACAAGATACTTGTAAACTTCACATTAAAAGTAAATCAAATAATAATCACAAAAGAACTCTAAAGGCTAAAGGCCTAAAACACTTAAATTAACCCTAAATTTACCAAAACTTATAAACCGACCAAAATTTTCAAACAATCTAAATCTATTACTATATAAGCGCCCAATTTCCAACATTAACAAGTATTCTAGTCTTTGTAGTCTATAGATGACAACTCATCTTGAGGCTCATTACAAGTCTCAACAACCGAGTATGGTAAACAAGTTAAACGCCATTTCTTGACTAGAAGAAGTGTCAACAACGTCCAAACTCACTACTAAAAAGTCCGACATCTCATCCTGATAAGAATATTGGCTCACATCCTGAAAAGAAGAGTGATGACCCATGTTTCCCAAAGGGTCAAAAAAATGTGCACTAACAATATGCAAATCATTATCATAATAATGATAGTTATGCAACATTTCACGAGGATCGGACAATGTGTGGTATTTATCCTCAATAAATTGAGCTCTCTCCCAACCATTGGGCAACATCACCAAAAGCACTTGATGACTTTAAATGTGAGGTGTTGCTCTTGTAATTGGATAGTTGGAGAAATTTCTAGTTCCAAATCCATACCATCAGCCTCAAACACAAGGATAGGAATCCTTGAGCTCCATTCCAAGTAACTTAACTCCTAATTTATTGTCTTCAACCTCTCTAAACACAACCACACTTTTTTGGCTCTCATATGAGCTCATTAAATTTAGAAAATATTCAAAAACACTAGAAGGCAATTGCTTAAGGTTACACAACTAGTCTACAATTTGTCTCCAATAAGAGAGTGGGACATATTTCATTTCTCATATAAAAGGTATTTAATTTCAAACCAAGTGGTAAGAATTTGTTCCTCAAAATAGTTCAGTCTTATTTAATTTTTTGCCTTTACCAAACCAAAAAGCTTTGATTTAGCAAAATGAAGGCACTTGTGGTCGGACAATCCATGCCAATTAAAACAGTTTTTTCTATGAGGTCTAGCCAATCTAAAAAATAGTGAGGCAACATTTGGTCCATGGAACCAAAAATATTCCCATGAAATGGCATTCCCAGGAATGAAATTCCAGGGAATGGAATGTCTGCCTCATGATTCATTTGAAATGTAAGATTCCCAAGCATGTACCCAAGATACCATTGTCAGTATTTCCCATAAAACATTATACCCTAACCTATGTATGAAATATATATGAACAATAATAATGTTTTTAACACAAAAATCCACTAATTATATGTACCAAATTAAATCTATGTCCCAAAAAAAATCAACCATCACAAATTTTTTATTAAAAAAAATCAATACATAATAATCCAATTAACCGAAATAATGCGCGCAATATGGTCTCAAGATTTAGATTACTATTTTATATTATCATAAATTTCTTTCATATTATAATAATACATTACCATTGTTGTAAAGTTAGAGATGGATGAGAAAAGAAGAAAAAAAAAAAAAAAAAAAGAGGGGAAAAGAATGAGGCAGCTGTTTTTCGGAGACTTACGTACAGCTCCAATTCTGCCCTCTTACATATTAATAATATATACATTAAGAAGTCTCATGTAAATTTGTAAGTCTTATGAACAAAAATACCCCCCACTCGACAACCTAATTATAGAAATAACCTATTCTCTTCCAACACTCCCCCTCAAGTTGGAGGTGTATAAATATCACCCAACCCCAACTTATTACAACCATTAGACAAGGCAGGCTTAAATAAAGGCTTTGTGAAAATATCGCCCAACTGATCCACAGATTTCACAAAAAGAATCCTCGTGACTTTCAATACAACATCCCTCACAAAATGACAATCAACTTTAATGTGCTTTGTCCTCTCATGGAATACTGGATTGCTAGCAATATAAATGGCAGCTTAATTGTCACAAAACATCTCCCTTGGCTTCATTACCAAAAAATGGCATCTATAAGACAAGAGATTTTAGCAAGATAAGCTCACAAACAGTATGAGCCATAGCTTGGTATTTTGCTTCAACACTAGATCTTGCTACAGTAGTTTGTTACTTGCTAAACCAAGTAACAAGATTACCTCCCACAAATGTACATATCCAGTGGTAGACCTTCGATCATCAACAAAGCCAGCCTAATCTGCATCAAAGTATCTCATGATCTCACTATTTTTATTACATTTATATATCAAACCTTTGTCGGGGGAGCCCTTGAGATACCACAAAATCCAACAAACAGCATCCCATGTAGTTGTTTGGGATTTTCTATAAATTGACTCACCAACTCTATTACAAAAGATAGGTCAGGTCTAGTGATAGTCAAGTAGATGAATTTGCCAACCGATTGCCTATATTGACACTTGTGATCAAATTCTGATCCAACATCTCTAAACAGCTTCGAGTCAGGATCCGTAGGAGTATTAGTTGGTTTAGTTCCTAATAATCCAAACTCACTTGGCAAGTCCATAATTTCACTGAGATACAATCAACCCTTTCCTACACCATACACTCTCAAGACCAAGAAAGTAACGAAGAGTATCTAAGTCCTTGATTTGAAATTTAGCTAGAAACGACTGCTTACCATCTACAACGTTGATCTGGTCATTGCTAGTGATGATGATATCATCCATGTAAGCTACTAGAAGTATCACACTTGTCTCCTTTTTGTGAACAAAGATCAAACGATCAAAATAGCACTAGATGAAGCCAAATGTAGAGACTACCATACTACATTTGTCAAACGAAGCTCGAGGAGACTGCTTAAGACCATAAATGGCCTTATGCACCCTACATACTTTACCATCCTCCCCCTAAGCAACATACCCAAGAGGTTGCTTCATGTATACCTTTTCCTGCAAATCTCCATATGAAAAGGTATTCTGCACATCCAATTGGTATAAAGGCAAATCAAAATTAAATTCCAATAAGATCAACACATGAACAAAATTACAGGAGAGGTGGTCTCAAAATAATCAAATACCATATGTTTGGGTGTACCCCTTAGCAGCCAATCAAGCCTTAAGCCATTCAATAGAGCCAACAAAAAGATATTTAATAGTGTCGACCCAACGGCACCTAACCAACTCCTTACTAGGAGGAAGATCCACCAAGTCCCATGTCCCTCGAGTGGTCAAAGCATCCATTTCTACATCCACTGCATGCTTCCACCCAAGGTTGGCAAGCACTTCAACATGCAAGGAACAGAAACATAGGAAATAGAAAGGGTAAAATAATACATACGACTAGGAAGGTGAAGAATTGAAACATAATGAGCAATAGGATGAGTAACTAAGGACCATGTGCATGTTCAAGTACCTTTTTGTTGAGCAATGGGCAAACTCAAGTCACACTAGGATGGATAGCCAGAACTAGAAGTCGAAACAGTGATGGGTAGAGAGGCGGGTGCATTGGGGTAAGTGATGTTTGTGCTTGCTTTTCGTCGTTCATGCACCCTTAATTGTTTATTTATCTATATTTGATGGATTTAGAAAAGAAGAAGATTTTTGGAGAGGGATAACGGAAGGAATCAGTGAATCAGCACCTAAGGGGAAATCAAAAAATTTAGATGGACTTAAAATAGATTCATCCAAGGACCCTGCACTGGAGAAATAAGGTGTCCCTTCATAAAAGGTTACATTTTCACTAATATATTTCTTGCGAGCATGGGGATCATAACATCTATAACCTTTCAGAGTTCTTGAGAACCTGACAAAAACACATTTAACAGCACGAGGAGAGAACTTGTCTAGTATGTGGAACTTGAACAAAACATGTGCTTGGTACCAAAGACACAAGGCACGATAAAGAATATGGATGTTTCTGGATACATGATGGAGAAGGGTATTTTGTCTCCCTAGAACACTTGAGGGCATCCTATTCAGCAAAAATACAAGTTGTAAGAAGAGCATCAATCCAAAATGTTTTAGGATCATGCATATGAAGAAGGAGACCATGCTATGTTTTCTTTTAGCTACTCCATTTTGCTGAGGGATATGTATACATTATGTTTGATGAATAATCCTTTTGGCCAAGCAAAAGGATTGGAGCTCATTTTGAACAAATTCAAGTGCATTATCAAATCAAAAAATTTGAATACCAATGCCTAGCTGAGTTTTTATTTCTTGGTACAATTGAATAAATACATTCAAAAATTTAAACATATCTTTTAACCAAAAAAAACTAGGTGATACACAAAAAATCATCCACAAAGGACACAAAATATTGATGCCTAGTCAAATGCTTTACTCTAAACGGACCCCAAATATCTGAATGAATAAGAGAAAACAATAATTTACTACAAGAATCAATTCTAGACGGAAAAGATGTCCTCATATGCTTTCCCAACAGACATGTGTAACAAAGTGAGGAAAGGGCTTGAACATAGGAAAAACTGGTAATTTTTGAAGGTATGTATGACCCAAATGAGCGTGCCACTAATCAAGAGAAACACCATGATTAGAAATTGAGAAAGCGGCATGACAAGAACTGGATCGACCATCACCACCACCAAAATAGTACACGCCATCCTTCTCAATTCCACAATTCCTCTTCTTTGCCTGGAGAACCTGAATAACACAATGAGAACTGAGAAGGGCAGATCACAAAACAATTATAAGATTGTGTTATGAATAACTGATAATAGGTTCAAGGGAAATTTAGGCACATATAAGACAGAGGAAAGAGGCATAGAAGGAAACGAGAGAATATTACCACAATAGAAAACCGGTGTCTTTGAACCATTATCAGCAATAACCTTATAGTGTAAAGTAGTGGGTTTCAAGGATAGAAATAAATTAAGACTTCCTGTCGTGTGGGAAGAGGCACCAAAATCAATAAACTAGGGTGAAGAGGTTGATAAGGCAAGAAGCATTGTTATACTTAAATGGGCCACAATAGCATTAGATGTAGAAGAATGAGTTTAGGATTGTTGAGCCATGTGAACAAGATTTTTATGCTTTTCTCAAGACACGGTAGATGATATACCCAACTGCCCAATGGAGTGGCGTAACACTTGAACTTTCAAATGGAGTCACCCTTAGCAACAGACTTGTTAGCCCAAGTTGGTCTTCTGTGGAGATCCCAACAACACAATCAACAATATGGTTTTGCTTGCCACAATGTGTGAAAATGCAAGAATTGCCACAATAGGTTCTTCAGGAAAATATACTACCTCTCCTTGCCAAACCCCGTCCTTTTCCTCCAACACTTCACTTACTATGCTTGGAAATAGTGCTAAACATGGCTAAACTATCATGGGAAGAAGCTTGAGGTGAAGATTAAGAACCATATTTGGTGAACCTTTAGATTCTAGCGTATGCTTCATTCATGGATGATATGGACTCACTAGCAAGATTTTGATTGTGGGTGGATTGCAAATTAGAACTCAACCATGACAAAAACATGGATACCAAAAATTATGCCCTTTGCTTAATCATCTCAATGTCACAACTAATTGGTTGATAGATGTTTAGTTCCTCCCTCATTCCCTTCAAAGTACTATCATACTCACTAATGGATAGACCTGGTAAAGCGGATCGGGTTGGATAATCCATGACGGATTAGGTGGGTTATCGGGTAAGGATATTACAATTCATATCTAACTCATTTAAGTTACGGATTTATGGCAGGTTCGGATCAAATAATCCATGGTGGATGGCAAATAATCCATCATTTCCATCCCTAATATAGTTTTTTTACCATCCAATGAATAATTTATTTTGTAACATAATAGTTGAAGTTATTTAAAAAATTATAATTTGGTAATTGTTAAATATTTAATAACTAATCACAAAATTATAATTTTTTTATTTTTCAGAACATGAATTTAGAGGCTTTTATTTCAATCCCAAGAAAAATGAATATTTGGGCTTGAGTTTGAATGTGGGCATGGGATAGACACAAAGACGCATACAATAGTGCAAGAGTTGGGAGTGTGGGACTAGGATTTGGCCAACAAAGCTTATACTAATTGAATTGATGCCTAATAAGCATGGACATAGGGAATTATCAATGAATTTAAACATTAATTGTTAGCAGATAGGCAGATATCCATCTGATAAAATCCTAGATCAGCCAACCAACTCATTTAGAGGCGAATAAAAAAAGTTCACACCATATTCGACTCAATTACTATGTACATTAGTTATGATTTGATTTAAACAAGTTGAATATGGTTCAAATTAACGAATTTTTATCCATTCTGCCAAGTCTACTAATGAACCTACCTTCTTGGCCATATTTTAAAAACTTCTCATATAAGTCAAAACTATGAGTTTGATTTCACATGCCAATAAACCATTCTCTTTAACACAACCTCAAATCTTAATATAACCATATACAAGAACCAACCATGATAAAGATTTGCATGAAAAAACACTAAAGATTTTATGGATTTGAGGAATGTTGTTTCTTCAATATTCTTGAATTTGAATCTTGAAGTTAGATTGAAGAATTCTAGCAATCTCTCATTGCTTAAATATTCTTCGATTGATTTTCATTAGCAACTTGAGCCAAAGGGTGTACTTACTGTTTTATTTTCAGTCAGTTGCCATACCTTTTAGTTTCAGCCACCAATGAGATCTTTTTCGCTCTTATTATTTCTTTTCTTATTACTATTATTATTAGTTTTTCCAATAGTTGGTTAGTAGTGGAGATTGTGTTTATGATTTGTAGGCTTAATATATGCACTTTTGTGTTTTTTTTATTTTTCATTTGCAAGTCTTAGAATATACAAAATTCTTCAAAAAGTACTATTGCATGTTTTTTTTTTTTTTTAATTTTAGTCTAGCTTGGATTCACACCCAAAATTGTATGCTTTATATTTTTATTTTTTTATTTTTTTGAATGCATTGTATTGTGTGTGTGATTTCTACTAGTTGTAGGGTGTGATTTAGAAAATTTTCTACGTGAAATAAGTTTACAAAAAAAGTAAAAAAATCTCAAACGTGTACTTCGCCTGTGTAACATACATTCTTTGTACACACAATCGGTCCCAAACCCGGATAAGGAGGTAGGGTTGTGTGAGGAAGCTGACAACCAACGTAAAACTTTGTCATATCTTATTATCATGAATTCTTACCAAATTCACTTAGGTCAAGGGTATAAACCGGGTCACTATGGAGAGGGTTAATGAGTTAGCACCAAAAACCAAGATTAGATTAGCAACTTGGAATATAGGGACTCCTATGAGCAAAAATATGGAAATAGTGAAAATAATGTTTAGAAGGAAAATTAACTTAATTTGCCTTCGAAAGACGAAATGGATAAGAGAGAAAGCTAGAGAAATTGAAAAATCAGAATTTAAACTTTAGTACACAAGTAAAGAGACATAAAAACGGCATTGAAGACAGAGACCTAAAAGATAATGTAGTAGATGTTAAAAGAATAGGGGATAGGATCATTAAAATCAAGATAACTTTAGGCTTGGAGATAGTGAATGTCATTAGTGCATACACTCCCCAAATAAGCTTAGCAGAAAATCTTAAGAAATAATTTTGGGAAGATATGGATAGTATTTTACAAGGGATACCAAAAAAGGCATTCATTGGAACTTATTTGAATGATCACATTGGAAAGGATAATATAGGATATGAAAGGATACATCGAATCTATGGATATGGAAATAAAAATGAGGCCGGTGATACAATCTCAGATTTTGCCATGTTTTATGATTTGGTTATATTGAATACATGTTTTATAAAAAGAGAAGAACACTTAATAACTTTCAAAAGTAGGCATAATAAAAGCCAAATATATTTCTTCTTAACTAGGAAGAGGGATTGTCTATCTTGTAAGGATTGTGAAGTTATCCCACGTAAAAGTTTGGCTACACAACATAGAGTCTTAGTATTAGATATACATATAAAAAAAAAATGGAGGTCATAGAGTCTTAGTATTAGATATACATATAAAAAAAAAATGGAGGAGAATGAGCAACATAAATCAACACAAAAGGACTAGATGATGGAACTTGAATATAGATAATATAGTTAAATTCTAAGATTAAATTATCAAAGAGTGTGATTGGACAATAGGGGTCAGGTAGATGCAAATACTGTTTGGAATAAAATGGTTAATTCTATTATAAGGATAGCAAAAGAGGCTCTAAGCGACTCCAAAGAAAAATACTTTAGTAAATAAAGTTGGTGGTGGTATCAAGAAGTTCAAAAAACCATCAAGATAAAAAGAAATCGGTATAAAATATGAAAAAAAATTGTAGAAATATAGAAAATCTTGAAAAAATATAAAGCGAGAAAAAATGTAAAAAGGATTATTAGTGAAGTTAAACATAGAGCTTATGATACTTTATGTACTAAACTAGATACAATAGGAGCAAAAGACATTTATAAACTTGCTAGAGCTAGAGAAAGAAAATGCAAAGATTTAAGTGATTAAAATGCATAAAGGATGCGAATGATAATGTCTTAATTAGAGAAAAAGACATAAAAGAGAGATGTCTACTTAGATAAGTTGTCTTTAATGAAAACCAAAATGAAAGATTGAACTTGAATGTGACAAATGAGGAGAAAACTAAAAATAGAAAATATATTTGCAAAATTAAAAGTCCTTGAAGTTAAGATGGCATTAAAAAAGATGAAAAGTGGGAAATCTATTTTAACAAATAAAATACCAATTGAAGTTTAGAAATGTTCAGGGGATAAAATAAAAATATTTGGTTAACTAATCTATTCAACATTATTATAAAACCCAAGAAAATTCCAAAAGAACGGAGGAAAAGTATGTTAGTGCCTTTATACAAAAACAAAGGCGATATTCAAACTGTAATAACAATCGTGGAATTAAGATTATGAGTCATACAATGAAATTGTGGAAAAGGGTGATTGAACATAGAATAAGATTAGAAACAAAGATTTCAAAAAATCAGTTTAGTTTTATGGCTAGGAAATCGACAACAAAAGTTATTTATCTTTTAAGAAGTTTAATAGAAAAGTTTAGGAAAAAGAAGAGGGGCTTGCATATGGTTTTTATTAACCTAAAGAAAGCATATGATAGAGTACCTAGGGGAGTTCTTAGGTGGGTCTTAGATAAGAAAGGGGTTTGCAATTAATATACTGAGGTCATTAAGGGTACGAATAATAGAATAGTGACTAGCGTTAGGATTGCAGGTGGGGAATTTAGAGATTTTCCAATCACAAAAGGTGTACATCAAGGTTCTACTTTGAGTCTTTATCTTTTTACTTTAGTAATTGATGAACTTACTAAGAATATCTAGAATGAGATCCCTTGGTGTATGTTGTTTTCAGGACATATCATGTTGATTGATGATAGTAGGAGCGGAGTAGAAATTTATGCTAGAACTTTGGAGAGTCACATTAGCGTCTAAAGAGTTTAGGACAAGAATGAATAAAACAGAATAAATGAAATGTAATTTCAGTAATGTGAGTAGCAGCAATGGAGTGAAGATTAAACTTGATAATCAAGAGATTAATAGCACTAATAGATTTAAATATATTGGATCTATTATGCAAGCCGAAAAGGGAATTGAAGAAGATGTAGTACATAGAATTAAAATAGATTGGGTAAAATAGAGGAGTGTATCAGGTGTGTCATGTGATCATTGAATACCGTTAAAATTAGAAGGAAATTTTTATAAAACGGCTATAAGGCCAGTTATGCTTTATGGTTCAGAATGTTGGGCAATTAAGAAACAAAATGTACAAAAAGTTAAAGTTGTTGAAATGCAAATGTTAAGGTGGATGAGTAATTCAACATTAAAAGATAAAGTAAGAAACAAGCATATACGCAATAATTTAGGCAAGTTACCGGTTGACAACAAGATTAGGGAGGGACAGCTTAGATCATTTGGGCATTTAAAATGCAGGCCTAGTAGAGCACCTGTAAGGAGTGAGTTATTTATTGTTTCAAGCATTAAAAGGAGTACGGGTAGGCCTAAAATAACTTGGAATGAAGTAGTGAGGAAGGATTTCATAGTCCTTAATCTAAAGAGGAAAACGCTCTTGATCAAGTCAATTGGCGGAAAAGAATTCAAGCCAACTCCACCTAGGGGGACTTAAGGCTTGTTGTTGTTGTAGAGAGGCTTTCATGAAGATCATCCCATACAGCCTTGGTTGTTGAAACATCACATTCGCAGCAATTCATGGCCCCATGCTATTCCACAACCACACAAGCAATATATCATTCCCTTGCGTCCAATCTTCATAATCCTTGGGGTCTAGAGATGGAGAAGAATGCAACAAATACTTGGACTTCCCTTTCGCGTCCATACACAAGCACACCGCTTAAGACCACAAAAAGTAGTTGAAGGATCTAACCAATTTGATGGTTGTGATGTAAGTTAACAGTATCAATCGAACCTCTCTCTATAGAGGCCATAAGTGCACACTAGTATCTGGAATGAATAACAGAGCAGGTATGGAGAATCAGGCAACACACAAAAGCACAATAGGCACCTAACTACACGGTAGCACAGCAGCTGCAGCAATTGTTGCAGGCAGCAACTAGAAGAAGGTACAAAGTCATTGGACACCAATCAAAACCACCAGCAACTGAAACAATATTGCGAGCAAGCAAGCAATCACGAACACGTAAAATTAAAACAGCTTCATTGTGCCAACACCAGCCAGAACAGCAGAATAGCACAGGCAGCATACTCAAAACAGAGCATAACTGCTTCACATCAGCAAACCACGACAAACAGACAGCATCCTATCAAGGATGCTGCACAGCCAAACCACGACGGAAAAAAAGTCATTACTGACTGTCAAACCAACTAGAAAATCAGATTTGAGAATTAATTAGGGGAAGATAAGAGAACAAACAAAAAAATGGAGTACCTAAAGAAACAGCTGTGATAAATCAGATCTAGAGGTGATTAATGCTCTGATACCTTGTTGTCAAGTTAGAAATGGGTGAGAGAAGGAAAGGAGGGCAGAAGAGAATGAAAGAAGAAGAAAGCAAGGGAAAAGATTCAGGCAGCAGTTTCTGGAGACTTACGTACAGCTCCAGGTCTGCCCTCCTATATATTAATAATAATAATGTCTTCCGGGAAAAAATACCCACACTCACACAATCTAATTACTAAAATATGTTCAACAAGTATTAAAACAACGTAATGCTTCCAAGGACATATGACATGATAGGGCTCGAGTCCAAATCATAGATTTGATTTTTCATTCATTAAAATTATGAATTAAGAAACAAGGGAATCATAAAGGTTAATTGACTCGAAGAAACCATTTCCAGCATCTAAGCTTGATTATTCATGCATGTGTTTAGGGAGGGAGGCGTAGAGAGAGAGAGAGAGAGAGAGGATAAAGTGAAAAAGAACTTTTGGAGTCCATATCATTGGAAAATGACAAATAAAGGCTCCAACAGCACCCATAATTATGGGATAGAAGGTTGAATAATTGACAAATGACAAGTTCATGTATGCACTAAAGAAGGTGATGCTGTTTAGGACAAATAACTAGGCAAGGAGAGTACACCACTCAGGAGTCAATTAAGGTGGTTTAGGCGTGACGTAGGAATAACAATCAACATAAAAGTCAACAGTGCAGAATCAAAGTTGTTGAAAGCAAAATGGCAAAAGGCAATGAAAATTGGCAAGGCAGCAAAGGGAAAAAAGTATCTGCAAAATTACTTAAAATATGGCCTTGGTCAAGTGAAATGTTGAAATTAGAGATACCTACAACTGTAAACATAATAATTTTAAGTTTAACATTTAGCATCTTAAAAAATATAAACTTTTAAACCCTAAAAATTGTCCACTAACATCACACCAACCGCATTAATGAATGAATATTTTATTTTCATCTTCGAGCCCAAATACCTTGGATAATGGCATTAGCATATTGTTTCTCAAAAAAAAATTATCCAACAAAAGTAACACAAACAATATTTAGTTAACATAATAATCAATAAGATTTTTATTTCAAAATTTTGAAAGGAAATTGACCAAAACTTTTTGATTTTCACCAACACATTCATGGCTAAAATAACCTGGAATGAGGTAGTGAGGAAGGATTTAATAGATCTTAAGCTAGAGGAGGAAAATGCTCTTGATCAACTGAATTGGCGGGAAAGGATACATGTTGCCAACCCCACCTAGTGGAACTTGAGACTTCTTGTTGTTGTACCAACCCAGTCATGCCATTTTCACACTCTTAATTCCTTTGTTTCACATAGTACTATTGAAACAAAAATTAAGTCTTAAATTCTTCCCAGAAAATTGCCACCTCTACCCCAATCCCTTTTAATAGGACATGTGTGCCCGGCTGCACGTGTATGCCGTGTATACATAAAAGTGTTCTATAACTGGTCTATTTATTGCAAATTTTGATGGAGTAGAATCCAAGCCTAAGTGCTTCAACCACATGCATCAAAAGCTTCTAATGCAAACCTGACTCATTTTCATATCAATGCAGTCAGCTATCCAAATACTTTCAATATTTGAAAGCACAAGCAGATTTTGTGATCCACAGCAGCACAAGCTCATGTCTTGATCCTTGCCTCAGAACAAGATCCAACAAATCCTGAGGTTCCTCACTCCAATTTCATAGCTTAGAAAAGATGAACACTGGCATGTACCTCCAGTCAAGCATCATATAAACAATGCTAAAACAATCTCCCCAACAAATTTGACATCTACTTTTTGCTCCTGAAGTAGAAATTTAAGGGCCTGTTTGGTATCATTTTTGTTTTCTATTTTCTATTTTCGTTTCTATAAAGTGAAGACGCAGGTTGTGAAAACGCTTTACATTGCTAGTTTTCTCTTTCTATTAGCGGTTTTCAACTGTTCTCAAAAAACTTGAAAACCCAAATTTTATGTTTTTCAATTGTTTTGGACCTTTTGGTGATATGATGTGAGAAGACTTCAATATCCAAAATTAGCTTTTATGAATTAAATATACATTTTATAAATAATTTATAATTAAAAGTCTAAATAAAATGACCATACAACAACAACAACAACAAATCAAACTTTAAGTCCCACTAGGTGGGGTCAGCTACATGAATCTTTTTCCTTCACTTTATGCAATCATAGACAATTTACTTCGACAAATCTAGGGCTATTAAATTCTTACTCAGTATCTCATTCCATGTTATTTTAGGCCTATCCCTACCTCTTCTACTATCCCTTACAGTAACTAACTAACTTTTCCTTACTGGTGCACTATGTAGTCTACGTTGCAAGTGCCCAAACCATCTTATTCATCCCTCCCTTATCTTATCTTCAACAAGAGTTATGCTTAACTTATCGCAAATATATTAATTTCTTAATTTATCATTTAACATTATACTATTCATCCATCTAAGCATTCTCATCTCAGCAACTTTTACCTTTTGGATATATTGTTTCTTAATCGCCCTACATTATAATCCATAAAATATAGCTGGTCTTACACCCGTGCTATAAAATTTCCCTTTTCATTTTAAGGGTATTCTACAATCACAAAACACATTTGAAGCACTTCTCCATTTCATCTAACATGCTTTAACTCTGTGCTACATCCTCTTCAATTTCTCCCTCAGCTTGCATATTTTAAAATGACCATGTGAACTTAAAATGTAATTAAAATAAAAAAAATCTATATATTTTCTAAATTAAAAAAAAAAAAAAAAAAAAAGCATTTCAAAAAGGTTTTTACTATTTTTCAATTGTCATGTCCAATAGGTTTTTGTCTAAAGACCATATAAATCAAAATCTTGGGTAACTAAGAAACAATATGTCCAAAGAAAAAGGAAAAGTTTCCAAAATCAAAATGCTACATGGATGGATGCCTAAATAGTATAACATTAAAAGATAAATTAAAGAATGACATATTCGCGGTAAGTTAGGTATGGTACCTAGAGAAAATAAGATAAGGGAGGGGCAGCTCATATGGTTTTGACGTCTACAACACAGGCCAAATAGTGCACTAGTGAGGTGGAGTGAGCTAGTTACCCTTAGTAGCAGTATAAGAGATCGGGATAGACCTAAAATAACTTGGAATGGGATAACAAGTAAGGATTTAATAGTCCACAAATTGTCGGAGGAACCCACAATCATGTAAATTGGTAAGAAAGGATTCATGTGGCCGACCACATCTAGTGGGACTTAAGGATTGGTTTGTTGCCGTCATCGTCGTTGTTGTTTTTGTTGTTGCCACTTCTGCTGTTAACCAAATAGGTTGCTTTTATAGCTTTTAATTTTTTGTTTCTAATTTTTAGTTTTCGTTTCTTGCTTTTCTTATTTTAATTTTTGACAGCGCTACTAGATGGCCCCTTAATATTCTACAAGTTCACCTAATTAAAAATTTTGGACCCTTCCGAACACCCATTACACTTATATTTTTCTTTTTTCACGCACACATTTAGGGTGCCTATTTGACTATTTCACTTTCAAATTAGAAATATATTGTGTCCCTATTGGAATATTTTCCAAATATGGCCAGACAACATTCACTTGTATCAATTTCTTGCATCTATAATTTTTCCCTGCAATTCATTAGGTTTTCCCACAAAAATGTTCATGTTCTCTCTCATTCGCAGCATGCACACACACTCATTCACGCATATATTGGGTGTGCATGCAAGAGAGAGAGATAGGAATAAGATGCATAGTCCTTCAAACCAAATGCCAAGCGCATTTTAAGGACGTCATGAAAGTGACATCAAATGCATTCAAGAAACCAAAAAAATAAAAAAAGAGGCAAGCAACTCAACGTCACTAGACAACAGATCCATACCTTTTCAATATTTTCCATCATGACACCTTTAACTTCAGAAACCTGAGCCTTCACCTTTGCAAGCTTGCTTATCTCTTCAGGATGATCAACACAGTACTGCATATGCTCCTTTATTTTTGACCTGCAATTATGAGAATAACTTGATCAGCTACTCATAAAAGACAAAATCCACTCGCCCTTGCCTTTTCATGGCCTAAATCAGACTGGAATAAGACTACAGCACCCAAAATCCCTGTTAAGGCCGTTAGCAGGAGCTGTGGCTGCTTTTCCACCCCCATATCTTGACAAAAAGTCATCCTTGATGCGCTCCAAAAAAGCCATGGGAACCTGTCTTCCCACTGATTCGACAGCAACTACACAAAATGCTGCAACACCAAAATTCTGTTAAATCTTTAAAAAACTTAAGAAAATAATAATTTCCATTTTGTAACACTACCAAAAAAATACTGAAAACTTCTCTAGATAACATTAAAAATAACTATCAGAATCTGTTTCTGATATTCGACACCTTAACTGTCTTCCTGGCTATCTCATTGAGGCTAAAGCTTATACAAATGAACAATTATTACCAACCATAGAAATCATTTACTTCAGGTTACAACATTTGAGTCTGACAATTCAGTCATCATCAGGTAATTTAAGAGTAAAAATGTTTTCTGAGTACACCACTTTGATAAAAATGACAATAGCCAAGAAAATCAGCTACAGCAGCCGAGCCTAACGTAACATACTTCCTTCAAATAATATTGAGCTCGATAAGATGGCGCTATGTAAACATGCAATTCAATTAAAAGAAAACATAAACTTCAATAACTTCAGGGCCATTCGTTATCACTGTCAAAAGTGGAAACACAAAAAACTGAAAACTGGCAACTTGTTTTGTTAATACTACCAAAACTAAAACAAATTAAACCTAATTGAATGCATGTTCATTTTTGTCCTTGATCAAATAACCACTAAAAATATGATTAGAATAATGAAAATGCAAGAAAACACAAATTAGAAATATTATTAAAACTTAAAAATTAATTAAAATATTTTACTTAATTATTATATTCTTAAACTCATTTTTAGAGCTCAAGAAAATCCTATTGTGTATGGAATTACGTTTAAAACTGGTGAAAATATTTTTTTTTTATGGATTTATTAAAAATTTTAGAAATTTTATGGATATTTCATTTACTATTATTTAAAATTCATATGGAATTCCTATTTTATTTTTCATTAAAAAGAACTATCTACATAATGATTTAATCCGCAAAATTGCAATTTGGATATTAAGTATCGTGGCAACAAGTTGCGACAGCAACTAAAAATAATAGCATTTATTTTTGAGTCGTTGCCACAACAATGGAAACTGAAAACTAGCAATGCCAAGCAAACAAGTTGTTATGCCTTATTTCTTCATCACTCAGCAACAAAAACAGAAAATAACAACACCGAATAGCCTCTTCATTTACTAATAATCTACTATTCTGAAAAAAAAAAAAAAAGGTTCCTTTAAATTGATATATTTTCAAGAATAGTTCCCTGGATTATTTTTACTTACTGTATTTAAACCTTTCTGCCCAATTTCAATAATACTACTGAGTATTGAGCAAACAAATCTAATACATCAATGTAACAGTAGCATATGAATATGGGCAGGTTGCAAAATGCACTAAATATGTTGTTGTTCAAATAATTATACAAATTATAAATTTTGATGCACTTCTATGCATAAAATACTAATAATCAAACATATGGTATTTTCATTATTGAGAATTAACATATGCTGAAGTTCAAACAGCATCCATGTCATGATTAAAACTGTGTCCTTTTGCATAAATAGAACAAGAATACAGACATAAACAAAATGAGCAAACAAACAACAACAGCATCGGCAGCACTTCAATTCTAAAAACTCTTCTTCACAACTAGCCCTTTCATTCCCCAATTTCAACTGTTAAAAAAATTCCATACAATTCTTTATGCTGAACAACCTGCACAAAATGTTCCAGTAAGACAACCATCGTTGTCACTGTTTCTCTTGCTGACATGGCCCCAACATTACAAGTACCAGCAACCCCCCCCCCAGCTACATTATAATACATGTTGCATGCAAGTGCGTGCCATGCCTATCAATCAATAGTATATTATAGATGGAGAACCATTTTATTTTTTGTTTTGACATGTTCCTTCTCTATTTACTATTTTTTCTTGTGCCTTTATCCTTCCTCATTTGAATGTACTTGAAACATTTTACAGGCAATGTCTTATCACCATGTTTCTCTTCCCCTCATTTGAATGTGCTTGAACCATTTTATTTTTTGTTGTCACATGTCCCAACCTATTTACTATTTTTGCTTGTGCCTTTATCCTTCCCCATTTGAATGTGCTTCAAATATTTAAAGGCAACGTCTTATCACCATGTTTCTCTTCACCTCTCATCCTCTCCAAGTCCAGCTGTCTTTTCCAAATCTCAATTTACTAATGCATCATCTTCCTGAAAAATTGACTTTGAATGTCCCTAGTTCAATACATGGGCATTGATGGCCACCCAGATTCACCACATACACTCGACAACAAGCCCATCCTGTCAACATCTAGCTTGTACAAGCCAACACTAGCATATAACATGCACATGTAACATATGTATTAGGCAACACAAATGACACATTTCATCGTGAAGAACACATCATTCACAACAATCAATACAAAAAGCATAAACTACAACAATGAATGGAAAAATAATAAAATGAAAAAAAAAAAGTAAATAATATCTAGTTTAAAAAGCAATATCCATGACATTTGATCTAGTTGTGGATGAATGAGCTGTTTGCAAGCCGATATTCAAAGCTTCCTAATCCAAACAATCCTGAGTGAGGGCATTCGGAAAAAAAGAGCTAAAATTTTTTTTACCATCTTCCCTCTCCAAACATACAATTGAAATCTCACGAAGGGTTTTACCCCCATGCACACACAAAGACATAAATTCAACATAAAACATTATGAAATTACAACTCAATCTTTTACCTTCATTTTTTCAACTCAATGACAACTCTTCACTCGGTCCATCAACTAATCTAAACCTTACAACACATGCAGTTGTTGTTCAAGAAAAAAAAAAAAAGCAAGGAATTCAGCCTAAAATTTAGAACAATTCCCTTCCTTAATTTTCTCAGAAACCACAAGCACCCACCTCAAATCATCACCCTACCTCATTCTTAAAATTCCCCATACAGAAGGGTTACGCTGAAAGAGAACAAACCAACAGTAGACACAACAAAATTCAAAACTAAAACATTTCTTCCACCATCTTTTCCTTTCACTCATTTTCACGGAAAAGTAACACTTACTATAGCCATTATCGACGAGATAGTTGAAGGTGTGACCATCACAGTTGTAGGTGAACTTGTTGTTGGAGGTTGGGAGCTTCTCGAGACACTGAAACGCCACAGACTTAAAATTTCCATTGAATTCGGTGAACTCAGCAAGAATCACAGTGCCACGGGCTACGAAGGCGTAGATCAGAGACTTCTGCTCCATTTCTTCAACCTAGGTTTGATCAGATCTCTTAAAGATCGGCTTCTTCTTCTCCCTTGCGTGTATAAATCCCCTTCTTCCTCTCTCCCACTCTCTCTCGACACTTTTTTGCTTTTGAGAGGGAGAGAGAGGAGCAAGAGAGACCGTGAGAGCAACCGACGGTGGAAAGGTGGAGTAAAGGTTGAGTTTTATATTTAAAACTATTGCGATTCACCCGCAGGTGATCCATCCGTTTAAATTGGGATTAGGTTTAATACAAATTGATTCATTTATGAACGAATTAATCTGTGCCTTATTTATTTATTAAATGTGTAAAGTAGATTCCGATTGAATCACTCAACTAGCTTTGCTATTCCTACACAAGCCTTGAAAACTAGCAAGACTTCATAGCGACCGATTAGGGTTCGCAAAATTGAAGAGGGAAAGGGGATTTCGCTGGGCGCGTGAGATAGGAGATTCACGACAATAACTTCACAAACAACAGGTGCAAGGCTTCATTTGTGCAAAGGATTTTGTGTCGCAAGCCTTGAAAACCAGCAAGGCTTCACGGTGGCAGATTAGGGTTTCCAAAATCAAAGAGGGAAAGGGGATTTGGCTGGACAAGTGGTAGGCTCGCCAAGACTTTGGTCCTTAACTAGTAAAGGTAAAATATATAAACTTAACTAACCCAAGTTCAGTAAAACGGTGAGTAAGTTGGGTGTCGATCCAAAGAAACTACAATGTAGTTATTTATAACTTCCAACCTAGTTTACTACACTTTGTGTAAAAGAGAAAAAAGTGAGATTTTGAAAGTGTTTTTCTAACAATGACGGAAGCTTGTAAAATTATATTAACACTACTCCTAGAAATCAGGTATCATATTATGAATCAAGCCTAGACTATCATGTGTGCTAGTTATGTTCGGTCAGCTATCCGTATTAGGCTAAACACTCAAGTGAACCATTCGAGTGGCATAAAGTAGTGAAGATGCACCAATCGTTCGGAGTACAATCAGGAACCAAGGTATACTCTATCCAGCGATCACGAGAACACCCAGTACATGGACTGTAGCCAAATCCATATAAGTGACTGAATCCCTAGTTAGGTTATCCTTTACCCTATGGTCTCATCACAATCAAAGATGTAAACTTGCATAGAAAGTAAAGTGCGGGTATTTAATGTGCATGTATTTAAATGAAAGCATAGCAAAGAAAGCATGTAAAAATGGATTCAATTGCAACTCAATAGTCTGTCATTAGAAATCAAGATTACAACCAAAATACCAACTATTTACATGGCAACACCCAGAACTCGAAGGTTGTCACAGGCCTTCGAAGAATCCAAGAATGAACCAGTACAAGAATCGAAAGAAAAGTAGTAAAATCTAATCTATATGGCACCCAAAGACTCTCTAGGTCTGTCGCTAACCAAAGAGTGGTCAAAGGGGAACCCTAGACACATAGACGAAGCTAGCTTTTATACCCAAAAAGGTTTACAAAGTTTAAAATTCAAAATAGGAAAATTCTATAGAAAATCTCGCAAAGCAGTTTGCGTCTAGTGACCAAGTCGCACCCCTGTTCTCCCCTGGTCGTGCCCTAGTCAAGGCTCGCAGGAAATCAAGGATTCAAACTTCAGGCATTCTCGACCTAGTTGCGCCAATGGGTCTTCTTCGTCGCGCCGATGGTCGAGACTTGCAGGATCTCAACTTCAGAGAAATCTCAGGTTCTCGACCTAGTCGCCCCTCAAGGTCTCCTGGTCGAGCAGTTGGTCTAGACTCTTAATATCTCTAGCTTAGTCAATCTCAAGTTGTCGACTTGGTCACCACTCAAAATCACTTGGTCGAGCACTTGGTCAAACCTTGTAGCATTTCTCTTTCAATCTGAACCTTCGAGTCTTCTTCTATGACCTAGTTGCCCCCTATAGTAGTTGGTCGCACCATAATGGTTGAACCTTGTCTTGTTTCCTTTAATAAATTGAGGTTTTAGGGGCTTGGTTGAGCATATGATTTGAGCTTTGTGCTTCCCAATTACTTCCTTGGCTTCTTACATTGCTTAACTCCTTGGTTTTAATATGTTTTTCCTAAAACATGAACAAACCTTGCATAACTCCGAACTATGATAAGAAATGGTGTTTACTAGATAAATGAGAGAAAAAAAAAAAAAAAAGGTAAATGGGGGCCTAAAATAGTACATTTTAGGAGCACATCACACCCCCCAACTTACACTTTGCTAGTCCTCAAGCAAAGCAAAATTAAGAAAACTATAAAATCCTATCTACCTCCTTTTTTTGTGAGAAACGCGGTTGCATTTACCATATACAACAAGACTTTAAACCCCCTAGGTGACCCTAGTGGACGAGGTATAGTCTCGTGAGGGTTTCCAGCGCGGTACCCACAAACACCAATCTCATTAGACATTCAATAAAAGCAACATGTAACATAATCATGTCATTTCACATACAGGAATATAACCTAATTACAAGTAGGCTTATCTATACGTAACTTTACTATACAAACAACTCCATAGCAAATCACTCATACAAGTCTCGACAATGTATAATCATCAAGAAAAGCATAACTCATAGAGAATCAACCAGCAATTGCAATTCAAAGTTAATATCATCATATAAATTCAAGTATAGACATGTAAAGTTACAAGGCATGTGTAAAGTGAATGATTCATCACACTTAGGTCACCCTTAGACACCTACAGAATTGTCGTTTGACTCAGTCTCACCAATATGCTCTAAAAAATACTCAAGAAGATGGGTTCACTCTCGTATGTGAGGAAGACATGCATGATTAAACATCTCACATATTTTGAAGAACTAACGCTAAAAGTGGAGTGAACTATTCTCATGAGAATGGGATGCAGCCTATTAATGAGGTATTGAGTCCTTCGCCCTAGCGCCTTCTCACCTACTTGTCACATCCAACCAAGACCACCCTAAATTAACTTATTCATAAACTAGACATGAATACATCATCTGCACCAAACAACTGAAGAAGCTTCATACATGTAAGGATGATGTGTTGTGTCCCTAACTTGACCCTTTTGTATTTAGAACAGGTATTCTATGAATTTTTCATTTCTTTTTCTTCTACTTAATTTTGTTTTCTTTATACATTTTTCTTTCATGGTCAACTTTTTGTGTCTTCATGCTACCAATAAAGGAACTAAGCTCGAAAAGGAGTTTATGAATTTTGTCCATCTCTGAGGGTGGCTTAATTCTTACGTCTTGAGTAGGCTACAAGACCTGGTTTATATCTCCTTGCTAGACATCATCTTTAGGCTAGCAAATACAAATACAGAGACTAGCATGCAAAGAATATCCAGAGAAGGAAAGTTGAGTTTTGTGAACTGAGAGTTTATATAAATGACTCTCACAAAGAAAAATGAAAGGCTCAACATAACCTCACAAGGTGTCATAGTCGCCATGGTTGTTCTCTCAGTGCTCTCAAGGAACCCTAAGTGAAACAAATCATGTGAACGTGCGTCCTAACCTTGTGAAGTACCATGTGAATACAAGACTTATACCATAATATTAAAACGAAGGAATCATTAGTCAATCCTCTTACAGTGGCAAAACACGTACATTGGCTATATCATGTAAAATTACACACAAGCAACTACATTGTTAGTGCGCATAATAAAGTCATCTAAATGATACAACCTAAGCATGTAACATAAATGCTATATAGAAGTATGTAAAGGACATCAAATGTGCTAACATGGCATGTAATAGACAATGTGCACTAAAATTTTTAAAATTCTATCATTTTTGTGCTTAAAATGTGTCACGTAGTGTTTGCCTAACCCCCTACCCCCAACTTAAAACTTCAGTGTCCCTACTAAAGTATGGAAAAAAAGAACCTGGAAAGCATGGGAAGGAAACATTACATGGTGCTCAAATAATCAATTCGTGTACCTATGTAAGTAGCATCCACATAAAATCCAGAAATATAAAGAAAAGAGCAATGCTACACTATAGCACAAACAATAGATGAAACTGTTGACTTTTGAGTCCGATCTCTGGTTTTGATGCTAACAAAACACAAGGATCTTATGTGTGATCTAGTTTGTGTGCAAGATAAATTAGCAATATCATATGGTGCACATGGACTTGAAGAAGATAAAAACCCAAAATATTTATTTGTTGTAATTTATATTTATTCATTCAGGGTCTATAATATTAATTGTCTATGGTCTATAATAATGCTTCTGCATGCATGATAGGAAATAAGCTCAAACCTTAAACTGACCATAGGACACTATATTGCATGAAAAAGTCCCGCATAATCCTAGAATTGATTATCATATAAATAGGGGCAACTACCTAAGAGGAATAGAACTAAAATACCCAAAGTTGGCATGATCGGTCGACCAAACTCTAATACACAGAGGACCTCGATCGACTAAACTTCCCTAGGGTCAACAGTTTGACCCTTTGGTCTACCGACCTTAAAATAAGTTGCAACGCTTTAATCGATCGAGCTAACACGTGGGGAGATCCAAACTGTTTGGTCAACCGAACTTATAGAAGGAAATTGACCTAGTTGACCAAACACCCAAGTTCGGTTACCAAACTCAGTCTGGTCAACCGAACCTCGGAGTTTTAGAAATCGCCTCAAGAATGGTCTACCATCTTCTCAGTTCAAAATTGTTCTAGTCGACCAAACTGAGCACCTCAGTTAATTGAACCATGAAAATGGTCGACCGATCCTCTTGGTTTACTCAGATTTTACCAAGGTTAAAACGCTGTTAATTTTATTAACCCTCATTAAACATTTTCCAAAAATCCTCCTATGTCCCCAACGGTAATATTTTTGAGGACATCTATATGTAGCTCCTCATTTGCCTTGATTAGAGAGAGATTAGGGATTTTAATTAGCAAAATTTCCTCTAAATATTTGAGAGCCCTATTTCCTTATACCAACCCCATACACTCAAATACTTCCATTCCTTTGAGAAATCTAGCATTGTGAGTGTTTTATTCATTGTTCCATATTACTGGAAACCCTCACTTGCTTTTGTGTATGTGATTTTCTGTTGAGGGTTGAGCAAAGATTTTTTCCCCGATTTTATTTAATAAATCTTTGTGTGGGAAAAATCTTCATAGCTAGTGAGTTTTTGCATCATCGTTGCAAGACTCATCAAGCTTGTGTGTTTTTTATTTGCAAAAATATTTTTCACAAGCTTACATATTCTTAAATATCTCTTGAGCTATTATTTATGAGAAAATAATATTCGAGATATTTTGAATAATCTTGTTAAAACACTTTGAAACTTGAGGTGATTGATTTACATTGATTATTTGTTTCAAAGACTACTTAGATTATACACTCTTGTGCTTGATTGAATATTGACATAAGATTGAGTGTTTAACACACGTATAGCACAAAGCTTATAATTCCTATCTATTTGAGGTGCATTGATTAGTCCTTATGCGTAGCGGTACATATCTGCTTGTGTAAGAAGCATCTGTTTGTACCCAAGTTTTTATATATGTTGTATTCCAAGTGTGGGCCTAAAGAGGGAGACTAGCCTTGGTGAATAGTCTTGGATTGGCTTAGACCCGGTTAGGAAAAGTAGGTGCACCATCCTAGTAAGGTGCGGTTATAGGTTGAGGTCAACCCCGTTAATTGACATGGTTGTTATAGGTGCCGCTCCACCCGCGAAGTGAGCTTATAGTGGAATCATTGTGCTGGTAAGCCAAGGCGGGGGACGTAGGCAGTATTGGCTGAACCCCAATAACATTTCTTGTGCTTGATTTTAATTTGCATAATTTATTTTTTGCACTTGAATGTTTATGTTTTTAATATTGTGAATGATTGAGAAATATTGAGTCAGCTTTAATTGTTTAAATATTTGCTCAATTATTTACTAGTATGATTAGGATTGCATAAACAGACCTTAAGTTGTGTATATATTGCTGCTGGATAGTTTAACCTAGGAGATAAATTTTTCAAATTTCCAATTCACCCCCCTCTTGGGAATACATTAATTCCAACAATTGGTATCAGAGTCTCATTGCACTAGGGTTAACAGATTTTGTAAAAGATTGCAGTGGCTCAATTTGGTGTATCCCCATTCGGAGAGGGACGATCACCCCAGTCCTCCATTATTTTGTGGTGTTGATTACACCACCTAGAAAATTAGAATGAGCATGTTTATAAAATCGATGGAATGGAGGGCCTAGCAGGTGATTATCAAAGGAATTTGTATGCCAGCTAATGAAAATGATATAAATTTATTGCATGCGAATTCATATGCCATAGATTTATTATACTATGCTTTAAAGACTGATATTTTTCATAAGATCATGGCTTATGCTAGTGCTAAGGAAATCTGGGAACAGCTCGAAAAGAAATACGGAGAGACCAAGAAGAAGGAAGAGACCACCTCCTAAAGTATCAAGTTCTGATGTTCCAGATGTGGTAAATGATGGGGAAATTGCATTAATAGAAAAGGAAGTATATGACTCTCACTTTAGCTCAATTGATGATTCTTATGTCAAATGTTGTGTTGTATCGTGTTGTATCTTTTGCTGAATCGTCTATTGAATATTGTGATAGTTATGTTATTGATGCACTTGATGACTCTCATGTTGAATACTGAAATATATCATGCAATGAATCATCCGATTTCCCTAGTGATAATTGTGCTATTAGCTCATGCAATAATTCATGTGATGCATGTTGTGATGACTCTAGTGCCAAATCCTGTGATACATTGTATGATGAGTCATCTATTGGTTCTGATGATAATATTGTATGCATTGATTCATATGAATGATATAGTGATAAATTTTGTGATGAATCATTTATTGAATCTTACAATGAAAGCATGCCCTCACATACAACACTAGAAAATGAATCATTTAAATGCACAAAATTCTAGTTAGGATGTCTAAGAAGAAAACCTTTTTGAAAAATGAGAGTAATAGGTTGGTAAAGCAATTAGAAAAATTAAAAAAGTATCATGCCATCCTTGAAAAGAAAAAGGTTAAGAAGATATTAAAAATTATTTGCCTAAAGGAAGAATAGAAGATGATAAACCCTTAGGAATTAAAAGAAATAAATTCTTTTAAAATGGTTCATATTATAGGTCTCACTATCATTGTCTTGTCTCATCAAGAAAAAAGAGTTTAATAAGCATGATTCTTCACGTATATACAAAATGAGCTTACTTTGTAAAAGGAACCAGCACATCCAATCCAAATGTAAAGCTAGAAGTGCCAAAGGCTTAGATAAAGAAATGGAGTGGATTGTCATGTAAGCAAACCCCTTAGCGCCTAAGGAAAAATGAATCTAAATTAATATTACCAAATTAGTTAATTCTTCCTTAGACCCTAGGACTAGATTTAGGGGTTGGTAATGACATTAGACTTGGGAAGTGGCTTAGGTTTAAAATGTAGAAGCTCAGTATACACATCCACTTTCAAATGGACAAGGCATTCTTGGTTGGTAAATAATTCTAAATGCTTAACTCATGCTTAAAAGATAAAACATCTTAAGTTAAGCAACTGTTGTCCATTGCACAAAGATGAGGTTTAGGGATCCATCCTATTCTATATATCCTTAACCCTAATCTCATTAATCAAAATCCAGTCATCACTCTAGGTATAAGCACTGATAATAATAAATGTCCATTCCACTAAGTGCTTACTAAGAAGACATCCTTCATAACCAAATTAGGGGTATCCATTAAGGGAATCAAGTTCTCATCTAGATATCATAAAATTTTCCCTTTGAGCTTAAATTAAAAATCTTCTAATTTCGGCTTATCTCATCCACAAGAAATCTTTACCAAACCACGATCAAATCAGGTAAAGATCCATCCTCTCATTGGTTCATATCCTTTCTCCAAAAATTGTGATCATATTCGAAGGATACATTCCAATCACCAAAGAGCGTTGATTACTAGTTACTCATATTCTCCACAATGCTCTTTGTCAAAATAAGTTAGGACATATTTCTAAGAATGCTTATCTTGTACAATTTCCTACTCATTCTGAATACTCGTCTGACCTTAATAGAAATTTAATCCTTAAGAGTATTTATTCAAATGCTTCCTAAACCCTTAAATATCAATCAAATCTTTTAGAGCTTCAAATGATGTTGAATGGCTAATATGATTGCCTAGGTCTCAATCCAGATGAATGCATATGTGCATTTTTAAATTGAAAGCCATTCTAGCTTGTGCCTCTCACTCGTTAGGTTTCTCAAAAAAAAGAGGTAATGTGGGCTTAGATCATTTAAAGAAATTTTCATTGTGACTTTTTGGTTCTTTAAGCTTAAGTATGATAAGCCAAGATTAAATCACGAAAAATCTAAAACAATTGGCTAAGTAATTGGATAATGAAAAAAGGCATAAAATGGTTTAGCACATAACTCAGGGGGAGCATTTCTCTTTTATGACTATATAAATTTGAATGCTCTCATATTCTTTTATCGTTTATAGTTTTATGCCCATATGTGTATAGCATTGTATCACACTATCCATGATTTGATAAATGGCTAAAATTTTTTTATGGATAGTTTATATTTTTCTTAGCATGAACTACTATTGAGCTATACATATCTTGAGTTTATTACACTACTGGTTTGCATGCTTAGTCTAGAATGTCTCCTGAATGCCTGATGCAGTTGATGTGAATTGCATGCTTGTAGTGGATTTTAGGTTGTTGCATGATTTATATGAATATTCTACTGAGAACAACCCCATTTTTATGTACAGGTTTTATGGGAAAATGTTAAATTTACAGATGGCATGTTGCTGAAATTTCGGCAAGATTTTTCCCAAAGTAAAACCTTGTACAAAGATGATTATGTTAAAACAAATATTAAAATCCTTTTGAAAGGATGAGTGAATACTAATTAAATATTAAATTTCATCCTTGCATAATCATCGAGAGTATTTAGATGAGCTCAGCTCCATCCCTAGAGAAAAGAGCATAAATAACTCATATGCATCATGCTTTACTTTTTGAATATTGAGGCTCTTTTAAGAACCCTGAATATCATATCTCGCTTTTAAAACTCTATGTTTTGATATGGATTGTTCTTGGGTATGTGTTTTACTTCATGCCTTAATTTATATTTCTGATGCATATGTGACCTATAGGGATAACTATACTGGTCGAATGGTAAAATGAAATAAATCTTAATCATGTATATTCATTTTTAAAAGACTTAATGATTGCTCATACTACTTGGCATACTTAATGAAATTAATCCTTATTAAGTATAAGCAGTTTATTTCATCTAAGATTGGATTCAATTTGAAAGGGGGAGCATTTTAAACTAAACTCTTATCTTGTTATGCTCACCAGTATTTTAGGCTTAGATGTGTTTTGAAATCATTGTGGCATGTGCTAAAATGTATTGACTTCATTGAAAATCTTAAGTTGAAATGTGTTATTTTACCACAATCACATGTGTTGCCATATGATCTTACATTTGATTGATTAAATTTGTTTTTTGGATCTATATGGTTGTCATATTCTGGTTATATTATGAAATTATGCTTGAATGTTTAACTAGAACAATGTTGCTTGCTTGCATGATCTTCAAATTTTTTTTTGCAAGCAACCCCCAGTACTTTTTGCAAACATCATAAGGGGGATATATAGTTTATACATATACATATATATACATATACATCTATTTACATATATTCTTATTCTTCGGCAAGAAGTTCTTTCAAATAAAAAATCCTTTATATCTTGCCTTACTATATATATATTGCATAACCAGTTCAATAACTACGCATAAAAATGCATACGAACTAGTTAGACTGTTTTATGCTCAAACCTTCTACTTGTTATCATATGTTTAATGTTTTAAAATCAAATCTTTTACGGGTCTTGTGATATGATTTAAATTGCTATGATTTGGGGATAATTTTGGTCTAATCATGTTTGTTATGTCATTTTAATGACCAGTTATACTGCTTGTGTGCTTAATTGCCATATTTTTCAAAAAAAGTTATATTTGTTTTCATGCTCTTTTTGCTATTGCCAAAAGGGGGATAATTGTTTGAGCAAAATGATTGCATATCTTTTATATCTTTAATACTTATAAACTAAATATTATGCATATTCTTAGGGGGAGCATATTTAGGCTAAACCCCATTTTGCTCATACGAGTTTGTCATCACCAAAAAAGGTGAGATTTGTTGACTTTTTGAGTCCGATCCTTGGTTTTGATGTTAACGAAACACAAGGATCTTATGTGTGATCTAGTTTGTGTGCAGGATAAATTAACAATATCATATGGTGCACATGGACTTGAAGAAAATAAAGACCCAAAATATTTATTTGTTGTAATTTATATTTATTCATTCAGGGTCTATAATATTAATTGTCTATGGTCTGTAATAATGCATTTGCATGCATGATAGGAAATAAGCTCAAAACCTTAGACTGACCATAGGACACTATATTGCATGAAAAAGTCCCGCATAATCCTAGAATTGATTATCATATAAATAGGGGCAACTACATAAGAGGAATAGGACTGAAATGCCCAAAGTTGGCATGATTGGTCGACCAAACTCAAATACACAGAGGACCTCGGTTGACCAAACTTCCCTAGGGTTAACAATTTGACCCTTCAGTCTACTGACCTTAAAATAAGCTGCAACGCTCTGGTCGATCGAGCTAACACGTGGGGAGATCCAAGCTGTTTGGTTGACCGAACTTATAGAAGGAAATTGACCTGCTTGACTGAACACTTAAGTTTGGTCCACCGAACTCAGTCTGATTGACTGAACCTCGGAGTTTTGGAAATCACCTTAAGATTGGTCGACCATCTTCTCAGTTCAAAATTGTCCTGGTTGACCGAACTAAGCACCTCGGTCGATTGAACCATGAAAATGGTCAACCGACTCTCTTGGGTTGCTCAAATTTTACCAAGGTTAAAACGCTGTTAATTTTATTAACTTCATTAAACATTTTCCAAAATTCCTCTTATGTCCCCAACGGTAATATTTTTGAGGATATCTATATATAGCTCCTCATTTGCCTTGATTAGAGAGAGATTATGGATTTTAATTAGAAAAATTTCCTCTAAATTTTTGAGAGCCCTATTTCCTTATACCACCTCATACACTCAAATACTTCCATTCCTTTGAGAAATCTAACATTGTGAGTGTTTTATTCATTGTTCTATATTGATGGAAACCCTCACTTGCTTTTGTGCATGTAATTTTCCTATTAAGGGTCGAGGAAAGATATTTCCCCTGATTTTATTTAATAAATCTTTGTGTGGGAAAAATCTTCATAGCTAGTGAGTCTTTGCATCATCGTTGCAATACTCATCAAGCTTATGTGTTTTTTATTTGCAAAAACACTAGCTTACATATTCATAAATAACTCTTGAGATATTATTTGTGAGAAAATCTTATGTGAGATATTTTGAATAATCTTGTTAAAACACTTTGAAACTTGAGGTGATTAATTTACATTGATTGTTGCTTTCAAAGACTGCTTAGATTATACACTCTTGTGCTTGATTGAATATTGACATAAGATTGAGTGTTTAGCACATGTATAGCACGGAGCTTATAATTCCTATCTGTTTAAGGTGCATTGATTAGTGCTTATGCGTAGTGGTACATATCTACTTGTGTAAGAAGCATCTATTTGTACGCAAATCTTTATATATGTTGTATTCCAGGCGTGGGCCTAAAGAGGAAGACTAGCCCTGGTGAATAGTCTCGGATTGGCTTAGATCCAGTTAGGAAAAGTAGGTGCACCATCTTGATAAGGTGCGGTTATAGGTTGAGGTCAGCTCCGTTAATTGACTTGGTTGTTATAGGTGCCACTCCACCTGTGAAGTGAGCTTATAGTGGAATCCTTGTGCTGGTAAGCCAAGGCGGGGACATAGGTAGTATTTGCCGAACCTCGATAACATTTCTTGTGCCGGATTTTAATTTGCGTAATTTTATTTTTGCACTTGAATGTTTATGTTTTTAATATTGTGAATGATTGAGAAATACTGAGTCAGCTTTAATTGTTTAAATATTTGCTCAGTTATTTACTAGTGTGATTGGGATTGCATAGACCGACCGTAGGTTGTGTATATATTATTGCTGGATAGTTTAACCTAGGAGATAAATTTTTTATGTTTCCAATTCCCCCCCCCCTTCTTGGGAATACACAAATTCCAACAGAAACCAAAAGCACCATGTATTCATTAATATCAGAGGAGGTACAACTGAAGATAAATACATTAAAAGCAGAAGTATAGTCAACTAAGACGCATGGTGATACAAAAGAAAAGAAAAAACAAGAAGAAAAGAAAAGAAAGATTGTGCATGGGAACATTACTTATGTAGAGCACACAAACAAGGATCCTAGTATCCTACCCTAATTAGAGTCAGAATTAGAGCAGGTCGAGCAAGGAGAGGCGGCTGCTACTCTAGCGGCATCTTGGTCCTGTGCCATTTCCTCTAGTATGCAGCATAGGGTAGGGGTAAGAGGGAAGGGTGGCCTACGTGGCCTGAGGATACGAAGTGGCACCAGCTAGGCAATTGTGGCTTCTAGAGGCCCTGTGGCAGCATCCAGGGGCTACTCTGCAGTAGGTGGCATAGCAGATCGCGCCGGGGGCAACTGAATTCCTTTGAGGGTCACACTAGGTGCCTTTATCTCCCTGGACCCTCTGTTGCTTGGTGGCGGGTCGTAGGGATTGGGCATGCTTTGAGGTAGCCCAAGGCTTCGATCGGGGAGGCATCTTCAAGGAAAACCGAATGGGGGTGGAGAAAATGAAGCGGCATGGATGAAAGGAAAGAAAATGGTTGAACCCTAAGTGTGTTAGGAAGGAGCGATGCATGAGGTGTGGCTCACCGGAGCTAGGCCAAGTTGTCGAAGGGTTTTCAGAGGCTTTGGAGAAGTGGAAGAGGCTCGATCAACTAGGTTAGAGAAGGGTGCGATGAAGGAGATGCAAAGGAACACGAGATAGTGTTGTTCGAGCTTCGCGGGAGAAGAAGCTTTGAACACAATTTTAACAGGTTCGACCAGGTCGCACCCCCCTTATGGAGAACAGGAACCCAACTCTCGACTAGGTCACACTTGAATGGAAAGATGGTTGTGCCCCTGGTCGAACCTCTCGGGACTTTGGAAGTTCAGAGGATTCAAAAGCTCGACTAGGTTGCATCAAGGCCATGCTAGTCGTGCCTGGTCATGCCTTAACTAACATAGAACCTATTAAAAGGACCCTAAACCCCATCTACTCTATAATAGACAACCTAAGAACTCAAAATAGAAATAAAAACACTCAGGTTGCCTTCTGGAAGCACTAAGTTTATCGTCTTCAGCTAGACACAATGAAAGCTCAAGGTGGATACACCAGGTCACAAAGAAAAGCTTTCTCGACGAGTCTGTTGCTAACCCCCTCTACACATGGCTTAAGGCATTGACCATTGACCTTGAAAAGGGTATTAATAATTGGATCCTTAATTTCAACCACACCATGGGGAAACACATAGTTCATAACATAGGGACCATGCCATCTAGATCACAGCTTACTAGGAAATAACTTCAACCTCAAATTAAAAAGCCATACTTTTTTGTGAGGCTTGAAAGATTTCACAACAATGTGCTTGTCATGAAAAGCTTTCATTCTATCTTTATAGATCTTGGCATTCTCATACGAAGCATTCTGGATTTCTTCCAACTCATTGAGTTGGAAGCGGTGATGGGAGCCAGCAGCAACCATGTCAAAATTGAATTTCTTATTCACCTAATAGGCATGATGCTCTAGCTCAACCAAAAGGTGACATTCCTTACCATAGACCACTCGATATGATGACATACTGAAAGGGGTTTGTAGGCCATCCTATATGCCTACAGAACATTATCTAACCAAGATGACCAATATCCGGCCTCATAGTTTTCTCAAGAATGTTTTTGATCTCACAGTTGGAAACCTCAACTTGCCCACTAGTTTGAGGATGGTATGGTGTGGCAACTTTGTGAGTGATGAAGTATTTTCGAAGGAGGACTGCAAAATGATGATTAAGGAAATGAGTTCCATTATCACTAATGATCGCTTAGGGACAACCAAAACAACTAAAAAAACCCTTAAGAATTTGAATGACCACTCAATGGTCATTGGTCTTAGTCACCACACCTCTACCCACTTTGAAACATAATCCACTTCCATAAGTGTGTACATGTATCCATGGGAAGGAGGGAATGGACCCATAAAGTCAATCCCCCACACATTGAATAGCTTAACCACTAGAATGGGGTTCAAAGCATCATGTCATGCCGAGAGATGTTCGCAATCTACTGACACCGCAAGCATGGCTTGCAAAAATTGTGAGTGTCCTGAAAAAGAGTGGGCCAAAAGAATCCACTTTGAAGCACCTTGACTACTATTTTCTTCCCACCAAAATGACCACCACACTCTAGGGTATGACAAAACTCAAGTATGCAAGAATACTCACTCTCGGGGACATATTGCTAAATGATTGAATCCGGGCCTATTTTGAAAAGATTCGGGTCTTCCCATATGTAATGGCACACTTGGGAGAAGAGCTTGTCTTTCTTCTGCCATGTCCAATCATGAGGAATGGCTCCCATAGCTAAATAAGAAATCATAGCAAACCATGGGAGCTGGGACGACACGGCAAAAAGCTACTCATCGGGAAAGGAATCATGAATTGGATAGAGGTTGGTAGATCCCACAACTAGAATGCGGGACAAATGATCAGCTACGTGGTTTTCCGTCCCTTTCCTATCCCTGATCTCATAATTAAACTCTTGTAAAAGTAAAATTCACCTAATCAACCTAGGTTATCTCTTTCTTAGTGAGAAGATATCGTAAAGCGGCGTGATCGGAGTACACCATGACCTTCAAACCTAGGAGATAAGAGCAAAATTTATCAGGTGCGAAAACCACTACTTGAAGCTCTTTTTTGGTGGTGGTATAATTCAATTGAGCTCCTTGAAGAGTCTTACTAGTGTTGTAAATCACATGAGGTAATTTATCCACCCATTGTCCTAACATTGCCCCTATGGCGTAATTTGACACATCGAACATGATATCAAAAGGTTGGGGCTAGTCAGGTGGCTGCATGATCGAGGCGGACGAGAGCAGTGTCCTAAGAGTTTCAAGTGCAGTTTGACAATTTTCATCAAACTCAAAGGGTAAGGGTGAGCAAACGGTTGGTTCAGTCAAATTCGGTTAATTAACCAAATTAATCAAAATTTTTGGTTAATGAATTTTGTTAACCGAATCGATCGAACAAAGGAAGCTCACTGAATCGAACCTGACCGAATTACCTTTTTGGATAATTTGGTTAACTGAATTTAATAGAAATAATTTGAAATTAATTATTAAAAATAGAATATAATTGTACTTTTTTTTTCAATTCCAGCTTAATTAAGCAGCTCATTTATTAATTTTATTAATGAAAACAATATTTTGTTATTGAACTGTAAAGGCTTATGTAAAAACTTTAATTCTATTATTATATTATGCAACCATTGCATATAAACTTCATCACAGGCTTCTATATTCAATCCTAAGGCAAGAAATAAATCTATTTCATTTACAAACTACTCTGCTCTTCTAGTCAATAAAGGCCTTGTAGCATCTAAGACCAAAGACTTAAAGGCTTCTAGTTTTGCTTCAGGTGCACTTCTAAGTTGCTCATTTCTAGATAATTGAAGGTTAGTGTAAACACAGTATGAAAAATAATTATAATGGAAAAATAACTTAGTATTCCGTATTCACAATATCCTTCACAATTCATATTAATAGTTTTAATGCCAAACTTTAGCATATAACATTATCTAGTAGAATTCAACAGGCACTTCATGATTTAAATTTTAATTATAATGGAAAAATGACCAAACAAAGGATATTTTGCTATCAAACCCAGAGGCTTTGAGACCCATAGGCTTCGCTACAACGCAGAGGAGTGAGAGGACAATGGACATGAACGAGTCGAATGATTAAAGACTTAAAACAAAATTCTAGCCCTGGCTCCGCTTTTGCCCTTTCCACCTTTATCATATCTAATTTATATTTAAATTTTAATTAATTATTAATTTGGTTAATTCAGTTAATCGAATTAAAATTCCTATTAATTGAACTGATAACCAATTAACCAAAAATTGGTAAAATCGTAACCGAACCAAACCAACTCTGTTTCTTGACCGAACCGAACCGACCAAAATTGGTCAGTTAATTTTGGTTTCCTCAAATTATGACCACCCCTATCAAAGGGTGCATCTTTTATTAACAAGTTGCTCAAGGGCCAATAAATTTTGCTAAAAGTCCTTGATGAATTGCTGGTAAAAATTGGCGTGTCCTAGGAAAGACCTCACTTCTTTAACAAAAGTAAAGGGAGGAAGTTTGGAAACCAGCACCACCTTAGCCCTATCTACATCAATACCCCTAACGGAGACAATGTGGCCCAACACTATTCCCTCTTGAACCATAAAATGGCTCTTCTCCCACCTTGGAACCAAATTTGTGTCCACACATCTTTCAAGAACTTTGGACAGGTTTTCCAAGCATGCATCAAAGGAGGATCTGAACACAAAAAATCATCCATAAATACCTCCAGGAATTTTTCAACCATGTCGAAAAATATAGCCATCATGCACCTTTGAAAGGTCGCCAGTGCATTGCATAGCCCAAAAGGCATCCTCTTATAGGCAAAGGTTCCAAATAGGTAGGTGAAGGTAGTCTTCTCCTGATTATCTAGGTGGACTGTAACCTGATTATACTGAGAATACCCATCCAAAAAGCAATAAAATTATGTCCTGCTAGACTCTCTAATATTTGATCAATGAATGGTAATGGGAAGTGGTCTTTTTGGGTAAGGTTATTAAGTTTCCAATAGTCAATGCACACCCGCCACCCGCTAGTGACGTGAGTGGGGATACCTTCACCCTTATCATTTTCAACAATTGTGATCCCAAATTGCTTGGGGACCACTTGTGTGGGGCTCACAAACTCACTATCAGAAATAGGAAATATGATCCCACCATCTAAGAGTTTGACCACTTCCTTCAAAACCACCTCCTTCATATTGGGGTTAAATCTCTATTGCATCACACGTATAGGCTTAACATTCGACTTGAAATGAATCTGATGCATGCAAATGGATGGATCTATACCCCTAAGGTCTGCCACTGGCCACTCTATGGCTCTCATATGTTTTCTAAGGATATGAATGAGCCTAGACTCTTGCGAACTATCCAAGCTAGATGATATGATAATGGGCAGGGTCTCTTGAGGGCCTAAAAATACATACTTGAGAGAAGTTGGCAGGGGCTTCAACTCAAGTGATGGTGGGGCCTCAATGGAAGGACGTGTTGGAACGTTAGAGAGAGTAGGAAGATTTTCGAACTTAACTTTCCAGGGCCTTATTTCTAGGTTAGAGGCTGATTCACCAATAGCAGAGACACACGCACACGGGTCCTCTAAACCTAAAATGGAAGGTTGATCAAATGGAGGCCTAGCCTCGAGGGAATTCCTCGAAAGAGTCAAAGGGGCATTCTTCTCACCACCCTCATCAATCATGTCTACATCATCGAATGGAATGTCATGGGATGGGTGCTAGGGGGTGTGGAAGAGATTCAGCTGGAGCTACATGTTGCCAAAGGATATTTCCATGACACTGGTCCTATATTAGATGCATGCATTAGCCATAGCTAAGAATAGTCTACCTAGAAGGAGTGAAATCTATTTCTTGGTCAAGTTGGTTGGCTTTATGTCTAAGACAATAAATTCTATGGAGTAAAAGAATCTATTAACCTTTACTAGGACATCCTTAACAACACCTTGGGGTTTTTTTACCGATTGGTCGGCTAAACTCAAAGTAACCGGGATGGGCTTCAGTCCTCCTAAGTTAAATTGTTTGTAGACTAAGCACGGAAGTAGGTTCACACTCGCTCAAAATCTAAAAGGGCCCTATCAATAGTGCAATCGCCAATTACACATAAGATGGTGGCAGTGCCGGGGTCTTTAAGTTTGGAAGGAATAGAACCTAAAAGAATCAAGTTCACATTCTTAGTCAATATGACTCTTTTGTTCAAGTGCACCTTAGATTTGTGCTTTTGGGTGCACAAATCCTTTAGGAACTTTGCATATGTAGACACTTGCTTGATGACATCTAAGAGAGGAAGATTGATCTTTACTTACCTAAAGGTGTCCATCATAGACTCTTCAATTTCTTCCTTCTTAGGTTTAGAGTGTACCTAAAGGGCTGTAGGGTATGGTGCTGGAGGAGCATAATGGGGCACTACTCCTTCAATAGAGTGAGTGGGAATTTTGGGATTGCTCACTGGATTAGAGGAGGAGGGGGTGAAAGATTCAACATTGGGCTCTACCCTTATCTTCTCCTTACCTTTACCTTTGCTCAACTCCTTCCCAACCCTATTGTTTGCCTTTCTACCACTCCGAAGAATGGTTACAAGTTAGGCTGGATCATAATACGACAAAGGACTAGTAGCTGGCTTATATTCTACCTCGTATTGATCCTTAGGATTCATTGGAGGCTGATTTGGCAACTTACCCTCATTTTTCCTACTCAAAGAGGTAGCTAGTTGGCCCATGGTAGCTTCTAACTTATCAATAAATTGAGAGTGAGAATTGTTGACTTTTTGAGTCCGATCCCTATTTCATTGCTGACAAAGCACTTGGATCTAATATGTGTACCTAGTGCTTGGACAAGTTTATGATTCAGCACACACATGAGGTACAAAAGGAATGGAAGCCTAAAGGACAAAAAGTACACATCATCAAGCATATTTCATGCAGAAGAGCAAAGAAGAAAGAAGAAATTTGTTCATTTGATTTGTAAATGCATTTTATTTTGTTTTGGTCTATAATAATGCATAGCATGCATGGTGTGAATGGAAAGCTCATAATGACCGTAGACTGACCTTAGGGTACCCAAAATTGTCAAGAAAAACCATTTTTTAACAACTAAAAACATACAAAAAGGTTTAAATCATTTAGGGTAAAAAATAGAGCCAAAATTTATTTTACAAAGACTTGGTCGACCGACGTTAGATTTTTGGGCTTAATTAAAATGCCTAGGCCATAGACTGACCTTAGGTCTCCAAACACTTCATGAAAAATCTCTTAGCTAAAATGTCATACTTATATATACAGGGATAAAACTTATTAGATCAAAATTGGGCTTACTTTGATTTTTCAAAGGGGCTCAGGTGACCGACCCCTGGCGTTATAAATGTTTCAGTCGACTGAACCAGTCAGAAGTCAAAAGTTTGACTTTGCTCAGGAGACCGAACTTTTGTTGAACTAAGCTTCCTCGGTCGACTGAGCATTAAAAGTAACTTTCTCAACCTGCCTCGGCCGATTGAACTTTTAATTTAAAATACCTTGGTCAACTGAACTTACCCTCTTGACAAACTGGCCAATACTCACGAGCGCCCGAACTTATGAGAGTTTGGAAAATTGCCTTGGCTCTGCCGACCAGTACTCTGCACAGCCAACCAAACCCAAATTAAAGTTAAAAAATCTCTATGTTTGTTCAAGTGACCGAACCTCTCGGGTTTGCAATTTTTACCACATTAATCAGGGTTAAATTTTTATTTAAATATTTCTAAAAATCCTTAATATGTCCCCAATGGTCAAAAATCCTCCTAAGTCTATTTATGTTCGCTCATTACTCAATTTTAACAAAGAGAGAGATTAGAGGGAAAATCCTCTCAAATTATTTTTGTTCTTTATTCATTTTTACTCTCTTTTAATCATTCTTTTGATAATTTTTTTTATTCAAAGAGAGCATTGATTTTTATTTTGGGCATTTATTATTCAAGGCACTTACTCTCTTTTTGATTTTGATTTTGAAAAATATTTTTGAGAGTTAATTTATAGTTTCTCCTACATATCTCAGTTGATAAACATTTTTGGGAGTAAAACATTTTTGCTTGTGATTCTTGCACATTCATTGCAAGATTCATAAGCTCACTTGAGCTTTATTGCAAAATCTTTTTTGGGCTTGAATCCTAGATCTCCTACACTTCATTTCTAATATATATATTTTGGAGATATCATTTGAGGATTCTTGAGATCTTTGAAAAGCGCATACTTAATATCTCATTTTCATCAAAGATCATATATATTTTATCTTGGCTTATTTGAAAACAAAATCCTAGTTTCTCCTATTATTCTTTGAAATATATTTTTGGGAGAAAAGTTTTTGTTTTGATTATATCTTTGAAGTGCTTATCATAAATACGTTTATTCAATGATTAAAAAATTATTTTGAGAAAATCACATACTCACACTGAGCTTATATTCATATCATACGTGAAGGCATTTGTGTTTTATTGTTGTACACATCTGCTTATTATAGAAGCATCTCTTTGTACAAAATTATTTGAATATCTATTGTATTTCTGACATGTGATCGCTAGAAGAGTATTGCATTGGCCTATAACATACACCGGGTAGTTCAGACTCGATTAGGAGGACCTGTTGCACTGTAAGGTGTGGTTGTAAAGGTTGGGGTCAGCCCTGTGAATTTGACCTGGGGTATTCCCTTGCCTAGTAAAGAAAAGGTAGTATAATCGGTGTCACTCCACCTGATAAGTGAGCATTAGTGGAATCCTCTTACTTGAGAGCTTGAGGCGGGGACATAGGTAAGTTTGGCCGAACCCCCATAACATATTGTGCACCGCTTTTAATTTCTTGCATTTTATATTCCTGTACATGTATGTTATATTTGATATATTGTGAATGTTGTGCATGATTTAATTTCTGCATATTATATTTATCTGTGCAATTGGTATATGCTTAGAAAGATCCTACGTTGTGTATTATTGCTGCTGGTTTAGTTGAACCTAGGAAGAAATTTTTAATACCCAATTCACCCCCTCTTGGGAATACACCAATCCCAACAATAGTGGAGTAATTGCCGATCCACTTGGTTATTAGCCTCAATGCCCCTAAGGGCTTTCAGTACTGTCTCCTAAAAAGATTTATCCTATTGGAGCTGAGGAGGAGATGGTTGCTGATAAGATGAAGATCTAGGGGCAAAGATGGGAAGATTTTGAGAGTTTTGGAATAAGCAAGGAGGTGGGGCAGTGGGTAATTGATAAGGTCTTTGAGTTTGAAAACCTGGAACTTGTGGCCTCTAGGAGAAGTTAGGATGCTTACTCCACCCAGGATTGTACTTGTTTGAATAAGGGTCATTGGATGGCATGTCATACCAATTATGGGTGACCTTAATTTCCTCCTACACAAACTTAGGCGGGGGAGGCACATGAGGGCAATTATAATAAGCGTGTGAAGGATTTGAGTAGATGACACACACCTCTTCACACGCTATAAGCTGAGGTTATTGTCCTAGGGACAATAATTGATCTAACTTTTTCACGATAGTGTGTAGTGTGGGCACAAGGTCATGACCAATGGCCAACTCATAGATTCCCTTAGGATGGGAAGAGGAAGGTTGGGATGGTTTATAAGCAGCAACAACATGCTTCTGAGAATTCTTGGCAAGGTTCTCAAATAGAGCCCATGCCTCATTCTTTTGTTTTGTGAGGAAAGTACCTCTACAAAATGCATCTACCATGGACCTATCTCGCTCCACTAACCCTTCATAAAAGGTATGAACTAATTGCCACTTAGGGACTTGGTGCTATGGGCATTTGCGCAAGAGGTCCCTAAAGCGCTCCCATGTCTCAAAAAATTGTTACGTATCCAATTGTGGAAAACTAGTGATTGCCCTCTATTGGCTTTTTGACTCCAATCCCTGATTTGATAATGACAAATCAAAAATATCTTATGTGTGCATTTAGTACTTGAACATGTTTATATTTTAGCATGCACATAGGATAAAGGTAAAATGGAAGCCATGAGCCATTTAACGCTCATATCTCCTGGCGTATTCGATGGATATTGAAGAGCAAAAGAAGTGAAGACATTTACTTTTTGAGTTGTAAATGCACTAAGTTTTTTTTATTGTAAATGCATGTCTTGCATGATTTGATTTAATACTCAATAGTGACCATAGAATGACCTTAGGGAATCATACTTTTTCATGGAAAACCTTTCACTTTAAATGCCTAACTCATACAAAGGTTTGAAAAGTTTTTGAAGTTCAAAACAAGGCCAAAATTTCAATTTTGTTAAGGGCTAGTCAACCGGACTTCCAAGCCCAGTCAACCGAGCATGTTTTTCTTAAGGCCATGTAGGCCGGACTTCCAAGCCTAGTCAACCAGGCATGTTTTACAAAGGCATACTATCATATGAATCATTACAAGAATCTCCACTAGATTCTTTCGATGAACTATATTAAGAGTTTACCTCAGCGTTGTGTGCCATAAAGCACATGTTGGCAACCTTTCGTTCACTTGATTCATTGTTCGATTCATTTGAGCTTGCATCATCCCATGTATAGCTTTCATTGCCTTCTTTTTCTTCTTCTTATCTTTCTTCAGTTGTGGATAATCAAGTTTAATGTGTCCGACCTTCTTGCAGTTATAACATGTAGGTGGTTCATTCTTAGTTTCCTTTGTGTTTGTTTCTCCTTTGTTAGTTTTTTATTATTTAAACTTCCGAGGGAATTTCCTATTCTTTCTGAAAAATTTTCCAAGTCTTTTAGTAATGAAGGTTAGTTCTTCATCATCTAATTCATTATCTTCATCTTCATCACTAGAACTTTCTTTGATAGCCTTAAGGGCTATAGATTTATTATTTTTATTATTGTTCTTTGAATTTATTTCATTTATCGCCATCTCATAAGTGAAAAGGGATCCGATCAACTCATCAAGGGAGGTATTTTCCAGGTTTGTTCTTTTTGTGATTGTCGTGGCCTTAGGTTCTCATATTAGAGGAAGTCCTCTAAGGATTTTTTGAATAATTTTATATGTTGAATAATTTTTCCCTAAAGCATTTAAGGAATTTATTATATGAGTAAATTTGGTACATATGCTAGTGATAGTTTCATCAGGATTCATCCTAAAGACTTCATACTTGCTAGTGAGCATGTCGATTCTACCATCTCTAACATTTACCGTTCCTTCATAGGTTACCTCTAACTTATCCCATATTTCTTTATCTAACTTACATGTCATGACCCTATTGAATTCATTAATATCCAAAGCACAATATAGTGCATTCATGACACTTGAGTTTACTTGCATCATTTTATAGTCATTATCAGTCAAATCTCGTTCTTCTTTAGGCATTTCTTTACCATCTACTAATTTAGTAGCAATGTGGTCACTATGTGTGACAACTTTCCATGCTTTCCAATCCACAGTTTGAATATAAATTCTCATTCTTTGTTTCCAAAAGGTGTAGTTTACATCGTAGAAAATAGGAGGTCTAGTTGAGGATTGTCCCTCAGCAAAAGGGGATACACCTAGGTGTGCCATTTGGATCTTTTTATAGCTTCTAATTAAGATTTGCTATAACCTCTCTTTGATACCAATTGAAAAGTAAGGTGTATGCCCAAAAGAGGGGGTGAATTGGGATTTTAAAATTTCTTTGCTTGATTCTTTCTTAACTTATTTTAAGTTCAATCACCACACAAGCAAGGTTATTTTTCAATTACAAGTTCAATGGAAAGTTAACTTATTTAAAACCTTTATGAATGAATATATCAAGTTGAATATTCCTTTTAGAAATTTAATACAATCTGACCAACACAATCACAACACAATCCACAATAAGCAATAATCCCACCAATGCTTTCAAAGTTTCAACACTTTAGTAACTCAAGGTAGAGTTTGTGTATGTTGTTGATAAAGAGCCCTATATTGGTGAATATGTTTTCTCAATATGAAGTATAATTCAAACTTCCAAAACTCTTCCAAAAACTCAGATTTTAAATAAACTTTTAATTAATGAGTTTTGGGTGTTAACCAATCAACGTACTCCCTTATGGTTTCCGCAATTAGTATTGATTAACCAACGTACTCCCCTTTTGGTTTCCATAATCCCAAAGCCAAATTAATTTTTAGTTTATTTATAATCCAGTCCACTTTAACTAAAAAATTAAAATCCAACCACGTAGTTAATATGAATAGAAATTTAAATGAGAGTAAGGAAGAAAGTGAGACAAGAGATTTTATGAGGTTCGGCTATTCCTGCCTACATCCTCGCCTTAGGCAACACCACCTAAGGATTCCACTATAACCACTCCTTTATGGGCAGGAGCAACCTTACAATATCTTCTTCAATAAGTTAAGAGTATGTCTTTCTAAATGATACCCCATGCTTGATCCAACAACGATTCAAGAACCTGACTCGTCTACAAAACAATAACAAGTTTTGGTGTACAAAGACACTCTCAACAAGAGCAAAGTAGTACAATAATTCAACACTAAAATATAATTCAATTCAAAATAATAATTGAAAGAGTTTGAAGCCTTTAGAAGTATATTATCGTGAACTTTCTTTCTTGATTGAAAGAATTTAGAATATGCTTAAAATTTTGTGAGAGATTCCCAACAAACCTCAGTAAAGAAATTCAGAATTTGATTGCACAAGAGAGCTTTGAGATCAAGAGAGCTTGAATGCTGTATTTTCTTGGTGTTTTTGAATCCTTAGCCTTGGGGAGGTATTTATAGATATTTATTCAAGAGTATTTCATGTTTCCTAAATGACTTGGAGTGTTTTCCAAGTTTACATAATGTTTAGAATTCAAAAGGTCAAATTTGGAAAGTTCCCGTTATGTTTAAATTTTAAAACCTTGAAGAGTTAGTTGATTGGGAAAGTAGGAGTCAGTCACCTGGAAACATTAAAACACAGAGATTTTCAAATACAAAAGGTGTTAGTCGACTAGGAAATCACAAGTCAGTCGCCTGGGTCCTCTCGGGTTGTTTAAAAATTAGGTATTTTATTTGTCAGTCACCTGGGAAGTTCTTGTCAGTTGCTTGGAAAGACCAACAACTGATTTTTCAACTTATTTCCAAATTTATTTTGCTTTTTTGCTTTCCCCAAAATATTTTAAGACGTTTGAAAAGAATTTTCTGGGGTTTTTCAAAACATGGTCTCTAAGTCAATAAATTTCCTAATGAGCTTCAAACCCAATCAAATCATCATTTGAAGAAGTACTTACATAGAGACTCTCTTAATACTTTAAACACATTCTAAGCTTTGGAGTCTTCATGCTTGTTATTTGTTGAGTCATTTTTGTCTTTGAGCTTCAAATCTCTAAGCTTTCATTAATTCCTCTTTGGTATTCATGCTCTTATATTCTTTGAGCTTTCATATTCCTTTCATATGAAGTCTTGCAATGAGCTTTGCTTATACTTGAACTTGAGCTTGAAACACTGTTTCCTGAAGTATTTTTACTCACAACAAAACATGTTAAATAACCTTTGATTTGTTATCATCAAAACAAGATTAGTAAGCCATGTTAGGCCAACAATGGATTTACTTTCAAAACTGGTAAAAGGAGACTTAGTTAAAGGCTTACCTAAGACACAATTTGTAAGAGATAAAATTTGTGATGCATGTCAACTAGGTAAGCAAACCAAATCTAGCTTTAAAAAGAAGAAAATTATCTCCACTAATAGGCCACTCTAGATGCTTCAACTAGATTTATTTGGCCCAAATCAAGCTCAGAGTCTAGGAGGTAAATAATATGCCTTTGTCATTGTTGATGATTACTCTAGATTCACCTGGGTTTTATTTATAGCATATAAAGATGAAGCATGTGAAAAACTTACAAAATTATGTAGAAAAATACAAAATGAAAAGGGGTATACAATCACACATATTCGGAGTGATAGAGGAAGAGAGTTTAAAAATCAGGATATGGAAAACTTCTATGATGTATAGGGCATATTCCATAATTTTTTTGCACCTAGGACTCTACAAGAAAATGGTGTAGTTGAGAGAAAAAGGAGATAACTACAGGAAATGGGTAGAACTATTGTAACGACCTCAAAATTCAAGACATTATATATATATATATATATATATATATGAAACTATAAAGCCATACTACTTTGATACTCCTATAATAAATATTGAAATACACCTATGCAGCAGAAAACATAAAAGTGTACAACCATATACACAATACCAAAATTTAGTATCTCCCCAAAATATACATACACAAAAACATAACTCTCCAGTATCATCTATCAAGACTCTTGAGATCTACCCAAAAATACTTTTCTCCTGAAAACACTTACCCTACAAATAGGGTAGTGCAAAAAACCTCTCTACCTTTGAGCCCAATCTACTTGTCTAACTGGTTCACCTGAAAAATGTTAAATTACTAGGATAAGACAACTCTCAGTAAGAAGAAATATGCTATTACTAGTGTGTGTCAATTGAGTTTACATAAATAATTTATTGATAAATAACTGAACTAAGATATCATGTAAAATATTATACTATGTAACTCACACCTATGTGGCTTAAAATACAACTGTATTATCTGAGCTTTCTATTTATTCATACTGCTAATATTATAATATATTGGCTGTTATTCTTTAAATCTGTATATATATGTAAAACTGTGAAAACTACCCAGGAAAACTATATGTCATGATTTAACCCCTCATGACAAGGTTATGCGGCCCATAGGCGGGACTTAGGAGCTTTCTATTTATTCATACTACTAATATTATAATATATTTTCTGTTATTTTGTAAATTTGTATATATATAAAATTGTGAAAACTACCCTGAAAAACTATATGTCATGATTTAACCCCTCATGACAGGGTTGTGCAGCCCGTAGGCGGAACTTAACACTGGTTGTCCACCAGGATAAGTTAACTGAAACTCTATCAATCATTAGGCTGACCATACTACAATCCCTCTAAATGCTCGGTAACTGACCTCTCCCTCCTTAAACCGGCCACCTCAACCCAGATTTCTTAGGAGCCTGCAATCCCTCCAAGGCACGGTTAATGGAAATCCACACACTATCTGAGATATGTGGTTGCACTTTGATCTGAAATAGCAACAGTATTGTACTCTACTGACTGAAATAATTCATCAAGGTCTGATACTATATAATATTGATATATATAATTATCTTATTGTTTCATTAGGATTCCAAAATAACCATAACACTATAGAACTGATATGAAAATATTGTAATATTTGACTAAAATAACTGTAATATCTGATCTGTAATATATGACTGAATAAACTGTAATATCTTATTGTTATGGTTTTGAAATTCTGGAAATCATGGTATTCTATAAACATTGTAAAATATCTATCTATAAAATATCTATCTGTACAATATCTGTCTGTATATACACTATAATTCATAATTCTGTAAATTTGGTAAAACACATTTCTATGCAAAAATACTGTAAATCATGATATTTTGAAAAACTATATAAACTCTGTCTTGAACAAATGCCTACTCATGCCACACAATTAATAAAACTCATGTTCTGAAATCTATAAAATTGTATAATTTATACCTCGTATCTTAATAAACAAATATTATAATTTACTGATAAAATTTCTGAATTTACTAGCAAAGCATATTTCCCTTACTTGACTAACTGAACTCACCTACCGATTCTAACTCACGCCCATAGTGTTCATAATTCCATAATCTTGAAATTATACACATACATATTTTCCTGTTAATTAACTGAATTCCTATAATAATTTTCATACACACATTTCTTGAATTCGTAAACTATTTATCACCTTACCCGGGTTTTTGAAACCACCCGCTCAAAATTCTTAGCCTGCCTGCCGTGTATACAACAACCTTGAATTTTACAAAATTCCAATTTCTTAATTTAACTTCATAAATATATTCACATCTAGACCTATACCTTAAATAAATTAATAATCAGTCCAAAAATACCCAAACAACACCCTTACCTCAGTTTTGGGATGGTGCCCCAAAACCAGCCCAAATTGAAATTCTACTCCACCTACGTTGTGAAGAATCTTCCCAAGAACCCTGTAGTGGTTCCTGATCACCGAAATGAGGCTTATTGGAGCAGAAATTGTAGAGAGAAGGGAGAGGGGTTGTGGTTTTCTGGAGAGAGAGAGAGAGAGAGAGAGAGAGAGAGAGAGAGAGAGAAATTTAATTTGGTTTTAAAAAAATGAAGCTCTCGGTTCTTTATAACTTTCAGCACTGGCCAGAAAATTGTCGCCGGTTTTCTATTAACCGGCTCTTTAATTTACCATTTTACCTTTACCCGGCTGCAGTTAAAACCTAAAACCGTCACCAATTTTCTGGCCCCTTTAGAAAACCGTTGTCGATTTTCTCCCGCCTTGGCCAAAAATTCATTTTTCCATTTTATTTTACTATTATAATTTTCGGGGCACTACATTCTCCCCTCCTTATAAAATTTCTTCCTCGAAATTTTCTATCTGTACTATACACCATCCTCTAAGGAAAAATTTGTTACTTATTTTATTAATTACCCTCACTTGTGGTGGAGGAATACTGTGGTTACATATACTGTTATGGGAGATTACAAATATGTACAAAAAAGAAAATTCTCCCAATACCCAAAACACTACCTATTCTATAATTTAATATACAACTTGTACATACATCATTCTACTTTGCATAAAATAAAACCAAACTACATAAACTGAATTTACTTTACCTAAATCACTATTATTCTTTCTGTCTAATACTGGTCCCCATTGAATAGATGTGGGTATCTCTGTCATATTTCTTCCTCTAGCTCCCATGAGGCCTCCTCCACTACATGATTTCTCCACAGGACTTTTATTAGTGGAATTCTCTTAGTACAAAAACTCCTGTTCTTTTCTATCTAAGATCTGCACTTGTGTTTCCTCATATGCTAGTGTGTATCTGAGCTCTATCTTCTCATAACTAATCATGTGGGAGGGGCCTAGGACGTATTTCCTTAACATGAAAACATGAAATACGTCGTATATTCTGGATAGAGCTGGCGGTAAAGCTAGCTTGTAAGCAACTGGATCCACCCTCTCTGGTATCTCGAATGGGCCAATAAACCTAGGGCTCAGCTTACCCTTCCTCCGAAATCTCATAACCGCTCTTAGTAGTGCTACTTTCAAAAACACTTGATCTTTCACATCAAATTTCAGTTTTCAGCAGTGAGTATCTGCGTAGCTTTTTTGCCAACTCTGAGCTGCACTGATTTTGTCTTTAATTAGTTGGACTTTATCGTACGCCTGCTGCACTAATTATGGTCCAAAAACTCGCATCTCACCTATTTCATCCCAGTATATTGGAGAACAATGCCTTCTACCATACAATGCCTCAAAAGGTGCCTTCCTGATGCTGGCCTAATAGCTGTTATTATACGCAAACTCAACCAGCGGCATATACTAGGTCCAACTACCCCTGAAATCTAGCACACACGCTCAAAGCATATCCTCAAGTACCTGAATGGTCTTCTCTATCTACCCATAAGTCGAAGGTTGGAAAGTTATGTTGAATGATAACTGAGACCTCAAAGCCTCATGTACGCTCCTCCAAAATCGTTATGTGAAACATAGGTTTTGGTTCGAAACTATAGATACTGGCACTCTATTAGGTCAAACTATCTCTTGAATATAAATCTCTGCCAGTCTGTTCATAGGGTAGCTAACTTTGATAGGGAGAAAGTGGGTCATCTTCATCAGCTCGTCTACAATCACCCAGATAGCATTCTGACCATGTAGCGCCGATGGTAATCCTGTAATGAAATCCATGGATATATGATCCCACTTCCACTTGGGGTTGTGGAGGGGCTGTAACTATCCTATCGGCCTCTAGTGCTCAGTCTTTACCTATTGGCACGCCAAAAATTGCTCCACAAATTTTTCTATCTCTCTCTTCATGTCGTTCCACTAGAAAGATTCCCGTAGATCCCGATACATTTTAGTACTGCTAGGATGAACTGTGTATAGGGATCTGTGTGCCTCCTCCAAGATAGCTCTCCTAATTTCAGCATCTGCAGGAATGGGTAGTTTAGTATGACACTGTAGGGTTCCATCATCTGATGTACCGAACTCTGCTCCCTATCCATCTTGCACCTTCTCTATCAACTCTAACTCTACGTCATTTCTCTGAGCAGCTTTAATTCTTTCTTACAAGATAGGCTGTATCACTAGGTTGACAATAAATGCCTGGTGACCACCCTCTACTAACTCTACACCAAGTCTTTCCAGGTCCGTCCAAATCGGATACTGAATCTCCACTGCTAACAATGTTGTACTCACTAACTTTCGACTTAGTGCATAAGCCACCAAGTTTGCTTTCCCTGAATGGTAACTGGTCATACAATTATTATCTTTAATAAGCTCGAACCATCTTCTTTACCTCATATTCAATTCTTTATGGGTGAAGAAATACTTCAAACTTTTATGGTTAGTGAAAATCTCACATTTCCCATCATAAATATAGTGCATCTAGATCTTTAGAGCATACACTATGGCAGCTAACTCTAAATCATGTACTGGGTAGTTCTTTTCATACTTTTTAAGTTGTTGAGAATCATAAGTAATAACCTTTCCATGCTGCATCAACATGCACCCAAGTCCCTTCTGGGATCCATCACTATATATAACAAACCCATCCTCTCCTAATGGACTAGATAATACCGGTGCAGTGACCAGCCGTTGCTTCAATTCCTGGAAGCTCTGCTCACAATCATTAGTCCATTCAAACCTCACATTTTTCCTCGTGAGTCATGTCAATGGACCAGATAATCTGGAGAAGCCATCCACAAAACGCCAATAATACCCTACCAGACCTAGAAAGCTCCTGACCTTCTGAACATTCACTGGTCTCATCCAACTCACTACAGCTTCTATTTTACTCGGATCAATTGATATGTCATCCCAGGAGATCACATGCTCAAGGAAAGTGACCCGCCTTAACTAGAATTCACATTTCCTAAATTTAGTGTATAACATTTTCTCCCTTAACACCTGCAATATGAGCCTCAGATGATTCTCGTGCTCCTTAAAATTCTTCGAGTAGACCAGTATATTATCAATGAATACTACAATAAACTGGTCTAAGTATTGATGGAACACCCGGTTCATTAAGTCCATAAACACTGCCGGTGCATTAGTCAATCCGAACGGCATTACCAAAAACTCGTAGTGCCCGTACCTGGTTCGGAATGCTGTCTTCAAAATGTCCTCTATTCTAAATTTCACCTAGTGGTAACCCGACCATAGGTCAATCATAGAATAGACCCGGGTCCCTTGGAGCTGATCGAATAGATTGTCAATTTTAAGAAGAGGATATTTATTCTTGAGTGTCATTTTTTTTTATATCTCTATAATCTATGCACATCCTCATAGTCCTATCTTTCTTTTTCACAAACAAAACTGGTGCTCCCCAAGGCAACACACTAGGCCTGATAAACCCTTTATCCATCAATTCCTGCAACTGGTCTTTCAATTCTTTTAGTTCAGTTGGAGCCATTCTATATGGTGCTTTAGATACCGGTGCTGACCCTAGTAGTAGATCCACGATAAATTCAATCTCCCAATCTGGTGGTAAACCAGGTAATTCCTCTAGAAACACATTTGGAAATTCTCTAACTACTGGAATATCAACCTATTTTAGTTCTTCCCTTCCTTTATGTAAGCAATATACCCCTGGCAACCACTTTGAAGCAGTCTCCTCGCCTAAATAGCTGATATTAACTGTGGTGAGGCACACACACGTGAACACATAAATATGAATTCTTGCTCACTTGGGGGGAGGGGGGGGGTGGGGTTCTAAAATCACTTCTTTTCGATGACAATCTATGTTGGCATGATTAGTTGCCAGCTAGTCTATTAATTTAGGTGTAATCCCAAGAGGGGGGGGGGGTGAAATGGGTATTTAAAAATATTTTGGTACTTAAATCCTTAATTGAAAACCCAAACATACAAGTATGAATTTGGATACACACCGATTTTAGTATTATACAACTCACTTGATTTAATCCGTGGATATCTCAATTAATTCAGTATTACCCAATTATTCTCATGTAATTTAGATATTATTATATATCAATATTTAACACATGCACATCGGATATAATATGAATATAAGTGCGGAAATATAAAAAGAGATAGAAAGATAGAGCGTAGACACCGAATTTTTAACAAGGTTCGGCCAAACCCGGCCTACATCCTCTCCTTAAGAAAAACCCCCAAGGATTGCACTAATTCGCTCCTTTAACTAGGATGGAGCTTCTCATTACAAACCCGCTCCTTACAAGAGGCACAACTTGCTCCTACTTTACTGCTTACAAGAAGCGCAGCTTCTTCCTATTCCACTGTTTACACGAGGCACATCTTCCTCCTTCCCAATACACAACCCGAGCCGTCAATACAATAGATAAATGAAATTCCTAAATACTCAGATGCTTTTGAACAAGCTAATGAGTACAATAAAAATTCCTAACACACATTCATAAGATAAAACTTGAAGCTTAGTATGTATGTAACGATAAGATCGTTATATGAATGACATAACAACCTGCTTAATTTACCATATATCAATCATATTAATTATCATTAATTTAAACCATAATAAAGTCAACCCGGACCCATGGGTAATAGGGACACCCCTGTCGTACACAACGGAAACTTAAGTAGCAGTAAATATAAATTTCATTCACCAAACCATAAAGTACATTATAGCAGAGTTACCTACATTCCACCATAATACTGTATGTGTACAATCCCAAAACATCAAAAGATACATCTAGGATCTTACAACAAAAACCTACTAATCCTAGCTCACAAACTCACCCACCTAGAGGGGTAGTATAGGCTGTCTCAATGGTGGGCTCGGTCCTCTTGTCTTCCTGGGTTCTTTGAAATGGTTTAAGTTGGGGTGAGACACCTCTTAGTAAAGGAAATCAACTAAATACAGTTGTGTGACAACATGAATATTTGCGTGCTATAATAAATATACAATACATGTCATATGTTTGAAAACACTGATAATATCAAAACTGAGTAAGCACATAATTTCATAATTTTACTAAATCATACTATATCTAACTGTTCATAAAATCATTTGACATAACTAGTAATTCTGAAATTTACCCAGGATGAATAGCTAGCCGATATTATGTATTACCCCCCATGACGAGTTATGCAGGCTAAAGGCAGGATTCGACAATGGCTGGCCGACCACTATCGAGCCAAAAATGTTTGTAAGTATGATAGGCCCACCACACCCTGGTCCGAACTGTTAGATGGACATCTACAACTCTACATTGAAAGCCACATTGACTATCCATCTCCCACCTCCTCTACTAGCAAGGGCAGTTAGTACAAATCTGAACTGAACTGAACTGTATAGGTACGGTACCGTGCTCCTGATAACTGATATGAACTATCATCCGGGTTTTGATAACATATAATACATGATAATATACGGTTTGAACATAAAAATATTGATAGCATTTTCTGATTTCTGTAATAACATAAATAATTATGGCCTTGCGCCGATTACATTCATAACTGCGGTCTTGCATTGAAAACATGCATAATCCACGGCCTTGCACTGATTATCAATCCTGACCTTGCGCTGAACATTTCATACATACTACTCTGAATAAATGTACTGTTTATCATATATATTCTGAAATCTTAGTTTACTGCATTAACATGTTATTCCTGAAAATAGCTGAAATATGTTTTTTCTGTAAAATTGACTTAATATAATACAATATGCATAAAATAGTATTCATGCCACAGAATACTGAATAAAATCATAAATTCTGTTCTGAAATCATATTTCCTGACATTTCATACTAAAAATACATATTCCTGTGTAACAGAAGTATTTTTCCAAATATACATTTCCACAATATGCTTATATATAATACATACTTTTTGAACATAAATCTACTAGTAAATAATAATAATAATAATAATTTTCATGGTAAATTACTACTTTAGTTTACTCCCTTACCTGACTACTGAAAAGCCCCTACAATGTCTAGTCCTACACCCGCAGGGTTCCCTTGTTCAACACCCTGAAAACAATATCTCCCCAAACAAAACTTTAGTATTTCTTCGAGTACTACACTTTCTTTAACTGTAGGAAAGGCAAATACTAAATAAAAAACCTTACCTTGAATTTGGGATGGAGTTCATGTCAGCCCCACCAACGATCTACTCTAGGAGACTTGAAGAGAACTTTCCCAGGAGTGTCGTGGTGGCCTCGGATCGTCGAACCAACAAGAATCCAACCCAGAATCTTAGAGAGAAGGGGGAGGGGATGAATAGGAGAGAGAGAGAGAGAGAGAGAGAGAGAGAGAGAGAGAGAGGGTTTCTTCGCGTAATTTCTACAGAAGAATCGAGTTTAGGCTATTTATACACTTGCACTCGTCGACGAGCCACGTCACTTCGTTGATGAAGCCACGAAGGAAGTTCGTCAACGAATGGCTATTCCTCGTTGATGAAATTCAGAGCTGAAGATAGTCTCTTGGTAATTCCTCATTGATGAGACATGTATCCTTGTCGACAATCCCCTCAAGCATGTTCGTCGATGAAAATGCTGTGTTCATTAACGAGATCCCTGTTGAAATTCCAATTTCCTTTCTTTCTCCTATTTTTATTTAATTAATATAATTCCTTTGGGTCTCTACATTATCCTCTCTTTACAAAAATTTTGTCCTCGAAATTTACCATCTATATGATTCACCATCCCCTAAAGGCAAATAGTCTACTTATTTTATTACTTACGCTCACTTATGGTGGAGGAATACCGTGGTTGCATTCAAAGTTTTGGGAGATTACATATGCACAATAAAATTTCCCCAAAACTAAAATACTACTTATTAACAAAACTAATATATACACGGACTAATTTACAAAAGAAACATTACACAATGACTTACACTTTTCTGATTACAACCGAATTCCACTGAATAATTGTGGATATTTCTGCCTTATCTGTTCCTCGAGTTCCTAAGAAACTTTTTCTATTGCGTGATTCCTCCACAGAACTTATTCTAGAGGAATCTTTTTATTACGCAATTCTTGCTCTTTCTTGTCTAGAATCTGTACTGGTACCTCCTCATAAACTAGTGAATTACTGAGCTCCAATTCACTATAACTAATTACATGAGAAGGGTCTGGGGCGTATTTCCTCAACATGGAGACATGGAATACGTCGTGTAGTCTAGACAACACAAGTGGCAAAGCTAACTTGTAAATAACTGGCCCCACTTTCTCTAGAATTTCAAACGGGCCAATGAACCTAGGGTTAAGTTTACCTTTCCTTCCAAATCTCATAACTCCTTTTAATGGAGCTATTTTCAAAAACACATAATCACCGATATCAAATTCCAATTTCCTGCGGCGGTTATCGGAGTAACTTTTCTGTCAGCTCTATGCTACACTGATTCTATCTCTGATGAGCTGAACCTTATCATACGCTTGCTGCACTAGTTCTGGTTCCACCATTCGTCACTCACCCATATCATCCTAATTTAAAGGAGAACGACATTTCCTATCATAAAGTGCCTCAAATGGTGTCACACTAATGCTGGCTTGATAACTGTTATTATACGCAAACTCTACCAGTGGCATGAACAGAGTCCAACTAGCCCCAAAATCCAGCACACATGCTCGAAGCATATTTTCTAATATCTGTATTGTCCTTTCAGTCTACCCATATGACTGAGGATGGAAAACCGGGATGAAAGATAACTGAGACCCTAGAGCCTCCTACAAGCTCCTCCAAAAACGTGACATGAAATGTGGGTCTTGATCTGACACTATAGACACTGGCACTCCGTGAGAATGAACTATCTTCTTAATATAAATCTCCACCAGGCGATTAAGGGAGTAACTGATCTTGATAGGAAGGAATTGGGCGATCTTAGTCAAACGATCTATAATCATGCAGATCACATTCTGGCTCTGCAATGCTGACGATAGGCCCAAAATAAAATCTATGGATATATGATCCCATTTCCACTCTAGGATAAAAAGTGGCTGCAACTGACCTGCCAGCCTCTGGTGCTCAACTTTTATCTACTGGCACGTCAAACACTGTGCTACATGCCTGGCAATCTCCTTCTTCATATGAATCCACCAATACGACTCTTGTAGATCCCCATACATTTTTGTGTTGCCGGGATGAACTATGTATAAAGATCTGTGAGCCTCTTCTAAAATATTCTTTTTGATATCAACATCAATAGGAACACATAATCTAGAATGGAACCGCAAAGCTCTATCATCTGTAATACATAATTCCTCTCTTTGACCATTCTGTACTCTGACCCTTACCTCTACTAATTCTAGATCCTCCTTATAAGCAACTTTAATCCTTTCCTATAGTGTAGGCTGCACCACTAAATTGGCAATACATGCCCGAGGGTCACTCTTGACTAACTCTATGCCGAGTCTCTCCAGATCCATCATAATCGGATACTGAATCTCCATAGCTGCTAGTGCTGGTCCCACAGACTTCCTACTCAATGCATGAGCTACCACGTTTACTTTTCCTAGGTGGTAACTGATAGTATAATCAAAATCTTTAATAAGCTTCAACCACCTTCTTTGTCTCATGCTCAGTTCCTTATGAGTGAAGAAGTACTTTAAACTCTTATGGTCAGAGAAGATTTCACATCATTCGCCATACAGGTAATGCCTCCAAATCTTCAATGTATGTACTACTGCAGCCAATTCAAGATCATGGGTAGGGTTGTTCTTTTCATATTCTTTCAACAGTTTGGAAGCATTCGCTACCACCCTACCATGCTGCATCAATACACAACCAAGTCCTTCAAGGATGCATCACTGTAGATAACATAACCGTCACCCCTAAAGAGATGATCAATACTAAAGTCATGACAAGCCTTTTCTTTAATTGCTGGAAACTCAGCTCACAACTGTCATCCCATTCAAACCTAACATTCTTCCTAGTCAGTCGCGTTAGAGGTCCTGATAACATTGAGAATCCCTCAACAAAATGACGGTAATAACCAGCTAGCCCCAAGAAACTTCTAATCTCCTGGACATTCCTTGGTTTAGCCCAATTCACTACCACATCAATTTTACTAGGATCCACAAAAATTCCATCCCCTGAGATGACATGCCCCAAAAACAAAACTTTCTCGAGCCAAAATTCACATTTTCTGAACTTGGCATACAACTTCTTTTCCCTGAGCATCTGTAAAACCTTCCTTAAATGCGTATCATGTTCTTCATAGCTCCTCGAATAGACCAGTACATCATCAATAAAAACAACAACAAACTGGTCTAATTATTGGTGGAAAATTCTATTCATTAAATCCATGAATATTAGAGGAGCATTCATCATAACAAATGGCATAACGAATAATTCATAATGCCCATATCGGTTCCTAAAAGTCGTATTTGATATGTCTTCTACCCTTACCTTTACTTGATGATAGCCTGATCTAAGGTCAATTTTAGAATATACCTGTGTACCTTGGAGTTGGTCAAATAAATCATCTATACGGGGTAGAGGATACTTATTTTTGATTGTCACCTTATTAATTTCCTTATAATCTATACACATCCTCATGGTCCCGTCTTTATTCTTCACAAATAACACTAGAGCTCCCCACGGAGATACACTGGGTCATATAAAACCCTTATCAAGGAATTCTTGTAACTGATTCTTTAATTTTTCTAACTCTACAGGCACCATTCGATAAGGTGCTTTAGAGATCGGTGCTGTACCTAGAAGCAGATCAATGAGAAAATCCACCTCACGATCAGGTGGCAAGCTTGGTAGCTCATCTGAAAAAACATTTGTAAATTCTTTTACTACTGGCGTACTAGTGAGCTTCAATTCATTCCCTAACATGTCCTTCACGAAGGCTATGAACCCCTAACAACCACTCAGGAGCAGTCTCCTCACCTGAATGGCTGAAACTAACTGAGGCGAGGATTGCACTCACGACCCTATAAACCTGAATTCTGGTCTTCTTGGAGGTCTGAATATCATTTCTCTCGAATGACAATATATACTAGCAAAGTTAGCTGCTAATCAATCCATGCCGAATATGACATCAAACCCGTGCATGTCTAGCACTATCAAATCAGTAGACAAAATTCTTCTCCGGATATCGACTGGACAGCCACGGAGCACCCTACTACACCTCACTACTGACCCGATCAGTGTAGTTACTAATAGTTTGGTGTCTAATAACTATTTTTCTGCCCCACATAGTCTAATGCACTCCATAGACACAAATAAGTGTGTGACCCCTAAATCAAATAATATAATAACTTTAAATGAAAGCATGGTAACCATATCTGTCACTGCATCATCGGCTGCCTTAGCATCACCTGGCATCAAAGCAAAAACTCTGGCTGGAGCCATATTCCTCTGTTGGCCTCCACATGGCGCTCGATAGCCTCTCCGAGTAGGTCTAGGAGCGAGAGCAGCACCAATGTGAGCCTGACAATCTCTTATCATATGCCCTGGCTCCCCATATTGATAGCAAATACCTCACCTAGCATGAAACTCACCCGGGTGTTTCTTCCCACAATTCGAGCAAGCTAGAAAAAGCTGCATACCTTGAAACCCATGACTCCCTAATTCCTGCCTCCGGTCTCTGTAGTAGCCACCTATCTTCCATAAACCCCGACTAGACCCTTGCTAGGAACCAGATGGTGGATCTTTTCCTTTGTCTTTGCTCCTCAGCTTCGAACCACTCTCCAGCTTCTGCCATAGTTGCCCTTTCTACCAGCTCAGCAAAATCTTGCAATTTCAGTATCGGCACTTGTTTATATAATTCTCTCCTCAGACCTCTTTCAAACTATCGTACCTTCTTCGTTTCATCTGGAATAATGTATGAAGTGAAGCGAGATAACTCAATGAGCCTCGCCGCGTACTGCTGCACTATTTGCTATCCCTACTTCAGATTTAGGAACTCCTCAATCTTGGCTTCCTTGGACAAGGCTAGAAAATATATATCGAAAAATATCTCCTTAAATTGCTCCCATGTCATCTCTATAGGCACTGTCCTTTGCTGCTCCAGGAGTTTCACTGTCGTCCACCATCTTTTGGCCTCTCTAGTTAGTTTATACGTAGCGAACAACACCCTCTGCTCCTTATTACACTATAGTACTGCAAACACTTTTTCAAACTCTTGCACCTAGTTTTTCGTAGCTGCAGGATCAACCCCTTCTGAGAAAGTTGAAGGATTCATCTGAATAAACTTCTCAACCGAGTTGCCGTGGCCTGTAGACGGACCACTCTGCTCTCTGTAGTTCCTTGCAATTTTAGGCATGACTTGCTGAGTTACACTACACAATACTACATTTGAGTCATCACCCGCAGCGCCTAAGGGCCCAACACCCTTATTACCACTAGCATGGGCGCTACTACCTCCAAGGTCCATCCTGAAAAGAAAATAAACTTAGCTTAGGATGCTATCGCCATAACATATCATCAAACTAGTATATTATATCTTTAACTAATTCATCATCCCTGATCTTAATTCAAGGTTCAATCCTGCAACCTAGATACCTAACCCGACAATAGTTTACCGTGGCTTTCCTAAAATCATCACTTTAGGAAAGACACATAAACCATCACGTAAGTCCTGCATCTAGACTATAAGATAAACCTCAAATTCCCTTATCCTATACTCTAGTATTGTTACTGCTACATTCTGGAGTCTACAGAACCTAGCATCCTAGGCTCTGATACCAAACTGTAACGACCTGCTTAATTTACCACATATCAATCATATTAATTATTGTTAATTAAACCATAATAAAGTCAATCCGAACCCGTGGGAAACGGGGACACCCCTGTCATAGACAGTGGAAACCTAAGCAGCAGTAAATATAAATTTCATTCACCAAACCATAAAGTACATTATACTAGAGTTACCTACATTCCACCATAATACTGTATGCGTACAATCCCCAAAACATCAAAAGATACATCTAGGATCTTGCAACAAAAACCTACAGATCCTAGCTTATAAACTCACCCACCTAGCGGGGTAGTATAGGCTGTCTCAATGGCGAGCTTGGTCCGCCTGTCTTCTTGGGTTCCTTGAAATGGTTTAAGCTGGGGTGAGATACCTCTTAATAAGGAAAATAAATTAAATACAGTTGTGTGGCAACATGAATATTGGCGTGCTATAATAAATATACGATACATGTCACATGCTTGTAAACAATGATAATATCATAACTGAGTAAGCATATAATTTTATAATTTTGCTAAATCATATTGTATCTAATTGTTCATAAAATCATTTGATATAACTAGTAATTCTGAAATTTAGCCAAGATAAAGAATTAGCTGATGTCATGTATTACCCCCCATGACGGGTTGTGCAGCCCGAAGGTAGGACCCGACAATGGCTAGTCGACCACTGCCGAGTCAAAAATGTCTGTAAGTACGACGGGCTTGCCACACCCTAGTTTGGACTGCCAGGTGGACGTCTACAACTATACATTGAAAGTCACATCGACTATCCATCTCCCACCCCCTATACTAGTAGGGGCAGTTAGCACAAACCTAAGCTAAACTGAACTTTATAGCTATGACATTGTGCTCCTAATAACCGATCTGAACTATCATCCGTGTTCTGATAACATATAATACATGTTAATATACTGTTTGAACATAAAAATATTGACAGCATTTTTTGATTTCTGTAATAACATAAATAATTATGACCTTGAGCCGATTACATTCATAACTGCGGCCTTGTGCCGAAAATATGCACAATTCACGGCCTTGCGCTGGCTATCAATCATGCCTTGCATCGAAAATTTCATACATACTGCTATGAATAAATGTGCTGTTTATCATATATATATATATATATATATATATATATATATTCTGAAATCACAGTTTGCTACATTAACATGTTATTCTTGAAAATAGCTGAAACATGTTTTTTCTGTAAAATTGACTTAACATAATACAATATACGTAAAATAATATTCATGCCACACAATACTGAATAAAATCATAAATTCTGTTCTAAAATCATATTTCCTGACATTTCATACTAAAAATACATATTCCTGTGTAACAGTAGTATTTTCCCAAATATATAGTTTCATAATATGCTTATATATAATACATACTTTTTGAACATAAATCTACAAGTAAATAATAATAATAATAATAATAATAATAATAATAATTTTTGTGGTAAGTTACTGCTTTAGTTTACTCCCTTACCTGACTACTGAAAAGCCCCTACAATGTCTAGTCCTATATCTGTAGGGTTCCCCCATTTAACACCCTGAAAACAATATCTCCCCAAATAAAACTTCAATGTTTCTTTGAGTACTACACTTTCTTTAACTATAGGAAAGGAAAATACTAAATAGAAAACCTTACCTTGATTTTGGGATGGAGTTCAAGTTAGCCCCACCAACTATTTACTCCAGTAAACTTGAAGAAAACTTTCCCAGGAGTGTTGTGGTGGCTTCGTATTGTCAAATCGACAAGAATCTGGCCCAAAATCTTAGAGAGAAGGAGGAGGGGACAAACAGGAGAGAGAGAGAGAGAGAGAGAGAGAGAGAGAGAGAGAGAGAGAGAGGGTTTGTGTAATTTATGTAGAAGAATCAAGTTTAGGCTATTTATACTCCTGCACTCATCGACGAGTCACGTCACTTCATCGACGAGGCCACGAAGGAAGTTTGTCAACGAATGGCTATTCCTTGTCGATGAAATTTAGAGCTGAAGATAGCCTCTCGATAATTCCTCGCCGACAAGATGCGTGTCCCCGTCGACGATTCCCTCAAGCGTGTTCGTCGACGAATATGCTGTGTTCGTTGACGAGACCCCTGTTGAAATTCCAATTACAATTTCCTTTCTTTCTCCTATTATTATTTAATTAATTTTATCCCTTCGGGTCTCTACAAATGATATGCTTCACAAATTTACCTTTTAAATCAATATCTCCCAAAAATGATTTTATAAATAAATGCTTTGGAGAAACGTATGATTCGATTCCAGAATACTTTATGCAAGATTAGAAAATAAGATCCTTTCAAAAATAATCTTTAATAATGCGCAGATCTATGTTCTTGTTATCAATAATTTTTCAAGTTGAATATTTGAATAAATATATGACCTTGAATATTGCAAAGATTTAAACACTATGTTTCAAAAATAATATTCTTCAAGGATATGTATTTAGAGGCTCTTAGTATTTGCAATCCAATAATTCCAGTCTCTTAGAATGAATATTCAAGAATAAGTTTGTGAGATGAAAATATCTTTGACTATTATGCAGATCTAAGTTCTTGCTATTAAATAACTCGTACGATTAAATCTTTGAATAAAAATATGACTTTGAATATTTCAAAGATTTAAATAATATTTTTCAAATACTTTTTGCACCAATAAGATAGATCTCTTTGAATAAAAATATAACTTTGAATATCAAACTTTAGAATACTATTCCCAAAATATTTTTCAAATAAATAACTATGAGAAATTAAGTTTCTTACTCCCAAAAAGATTTTTCACTAAACGAATAATGAAGAAGATGATTGATTAATAAAAAGCTTAATAAAATAATTTCCAAACCTCAAGGTCAAACCTAGATTTAGCAGAGGTTGCAGATGTATTTGCTTAGATCTTGAATATGTGAATGCCCAAGTAAATGTGTGTTCTTTGAAGTGTAGGCAATGATTCTTAGTAATAATATTCAAAAATCTCAAGAGACGTGCAAGAATGTTCAAGGCTCCTCAATCATATGCAAAAAGTGAGGCACTAGGGTTTAGAGGTTGATTTTATAAGTGTTCTCGGCCCTAGGTTAAGTCTTGACCGTTGGATCAACTTGATTAATTAAATGAATCGCGTGTTCTCTCGCTAAAAACTAGATTTTTATAGTTTTTGCAAGTTCAGATGACCGAACTCTCGGGTTCAGGTGACTGAAGTTCCTTAAAGCTCTGAAAATTATAGTCCGAACACAGGGTTATACAACTGAACTAAGGGTTCAATCTTTTGAAGTCCCTAGTTCAGACGACTAAATTGAAGGTCTAGACGTCTGAAGGTGTTCTGCCTATTCTGTGTTTCAGTAATTAAATCTTCAGATGACTAAACTAATTCTTCAGTATTCTGAGGAAATTCTTCAGACGTCTAAAGAGAAACTTCAGTCGTCTGAAGTTGAATCTTTAGACTTTTGATGGTAATCCTCAATGATCTGGGCAAACCCACTTTAGAATTTTCAGTTTAGTTTTTTCAAAATCATTTGAGCTCTCTTACTTTAACCTCTTATAAAACATTTTTCAGGGTGTTGATTAAGGTGTAATCCCAAGAGAGGGGGGGGGGGTGAATTGGGTATTTTAAAAAAATTTTGGAACTTATTTACCACTTAATCCGTATTTGTAGATTTAACAAATCAATTGCTGAGATTTATGACTAACTTAAATTTGATTTTATCAATGAGTTATTTTTACCCAATTAATTGTGAGTAAAGTAATTCAACATCCACATGCAATGCAAATAATATAATTTAGTGCAGAAGGTAACGAGTTAAGGGAAGAGAGAAGACAAATGCAGTTTTTATGAGGTTCAGCCAACTTGGCCTACGTCCTCGCCTTGAGCACTCAAGGATTTCACTAAAATCCATGCTCGTTAAATTGGGACGGAACTTCCCTTATAATCTGCTGCTTACAGGAGGTACAACTTCCTCCTACTCCGCTGCTTATAAGAGATACAACTCTCTCCTCAAACCCCGGTTCACAAGCCGAACCATGAATACAATGAATCTGTAAAACACTCAAAATTACTTTCAACACAAGCTAGTGAGTACAATTCAAATTCCTAATACATTAACATATGAATAAACATGAAACTCAGAATGTATGAAACGATGCAATCGTTTATGTATGATATGCTTCCAACAAAAAATTCTTTTTTATCAAATCTCCCAAAAATATTTATATAAATCACTAATTTGGAGAACTTAGGTTAAATCTTTGAATACAAAAACAACTTTGAAGTTTGCAAAGATTTGACACACACTTTGTCAAAAACAATATTTCTCTCAAGATTTCAATTTCAATGTGATCTTGATAGTTTTTGCCCTAATATATATACATACATATATATATATATATATATATATGTATGTATGTATCTATATGATGAGAATACCAAGGATCAAAAACTTAATATATAATTTTTAGAAACTATCCTTTAATATGTATAGATATAATTATGCACTTCTTAGGATATCTAATCAACTAGTTTAGAAGTAACCAAAATATCACGTCTTTAACTTTGAACACACTTGAATGATTACTCTTTAAACAATGGCCAAATAAAAACTTTCTCAAGTATTCAACTTGTCACAAACAATCCTTATACGAATATGAAACACTCAATATCAAACTTCTCTAAAGATATTCAATAACAGATATTGATATGAGAATCTCTTGGAAGAGCTAAATGAATCAACCAAACCTCAATACCAAGATGACAACAAGATGTGTAACTAATTCTCCTTTGATTTTAAGAGTAGACTTGCCTAAGCTTGATGAATATAAGCTAGAGTGCAGACAATCGTATAACTTTATGCTCAGATTTCTCAATTCTCTTTCAAACAAAGTTCTCTTTTCTTTTCTTTGACTTACATACGAGGGTTTAGATATTCAATATATATAGTGTCTTACCTTTAGAATTGATCTCAACCATTGGTTCAAAGAAATATCTTGCGAATCCTTTTAATAAAAATCACATTTTTAAGTTTTCCTACAAGTTTAGGCAACTGAAGTCGAAGCCCAGGCGACCGAAGTCCCTTAAAGCTTTGAAAAATCAACTTGGAATACAGGGTCAGACGACCGAGGTCAAGGGTCAAATGACCGAAGTGTCAAGTTCAGACAACTGAAGTCAAAGTTTAGTCATCTGAGGTGCTTCTACCAGTTTCTGTTTTTTATCAATAAATCTTCAGACGACTGAGCTTATTCTTCAAACTTCTGAGGTAATTTTTCAGTCAACTGAATGTAAAGTTCAGTCATCTGAAGTTCCCAATTTCTGCATATTTTCTTTCAAGTTCAAAAAATTAGTTTTGCTTTCTTTCTTGGGTTTTTTATAAAAACATTTTTCAGGGTTTTGACATTATTTCTAAGTCCATGAATGTTCCCTAATGATGTGCATGATATGCATGAGTCCTAAAGACATTCTAAGGTATTTGTTGAGCCTCAAATTAAATCATACGAAAATGTAAATACATGAGGTCTAAGTACCCATTCCCATGATATTCTTGTACTTTGCCACTTGCATCTTGATTCTCGTACTCTTTGAGTTCCATGGATCTTGCCAAGATATGCATGCTTTACTTGATGACTTCCATGACTTGTTATCCTTCCGTGCATGCTTAATATAGTTCTTGTTCACAAACTCAATGCATATATCAAATACCAAGTGATTTGTCATTATCAAAACTGAATTGGACTCGTAGAGTTAATAATCTCTTCCTTTTTGATGATGACAAATACACGAGCAAAAAAAATATAATGGGTTATGCCTAACAAGGCTCCCCCTCAATTAATGCATCAAATATTCAATGAATGACAATATGCTTATTTTCATACACAAAGTGTTTAGCCTGAATCCAAATGAAGTATGAAATATGCTTATAATGAATATGCTCATGATGTTTCAACCATGACATCAATACCAGATTCTCCCCCTTTGTATATCTCACCCTTTGCATAACATCAATAATTGTTTTTGCTCATTCTTCTTTGCTTCTGATTTATTTTTATTATTTTTGCTCCCGATTTTTCTCCCCCTTTTGACATCAACAAAAAGGTGTATAATAATAAGACATGAATAGACATACCTTTATGTTCTTCTCCCTTTTGAAATCTTAAGGTTTTAATCTTGTTCAACCATTAAATTTTTAACAGACTTTACTTCTCCCATTTTTACATCAACCATCCCCCTTGCTAATGCATAATTTTCAATGATTATGTGAGGATACCAAATATTGATTGATGTGATATCAAATGTGGGCTAATGTTATATCAAATGAGAACAAATGTTAATTTATTTGATACCGTATGTGAATTAATGCAATATCAACATTTGATTACATCTTTAAGTGACGTTGCTCCCCTTGAATTATGTTATCTAATATAATTTTAAGCAACCTCTCGACTATGCGTTAGGCCTAATTCATGCCTAATTTGGTAAACCTATCATCCACATGTAGTTTCGTGAATATATTTGCCCATTGTTCATCCATGCATACAAACTCAAGTGTCACATCCCCTTTTTGCACATGATCACGAAGAAAGTGATGTCGTATCTCTATATGCTTAGTTCGTGAATGTAATATGGGATTCTTTGAAATGTTTATTACACTCGTATTATCGCATCTTATAGGGATTGCTTCATAATTTAATCCAAAATCCTTCAGTTGTTGTTTCATGTATAGCGTTTGAGCACAACAACTACCTGCTGCTATGTATTCAGCCTCAGCTATGGAAAAAGCTACTGAATTTTGTTTCTTGGAAAACCAAGAGACTAAGGAATGTCCTAAGAAATGACAAGTACAACTAGTGCTCTTCCTATCCACTTTGCTACCCGCAAACTTAGCATTTAAATAGCTGATAATCTCAAAAGATGTGTACTTAGGATACCATAATCCAATTTCTACAGTTCCTATTAGGTATCTAAGTATTTGTTTAACGACTAACAAATGTGACTCTTTTGGTGTAGACTGAAATCTTACGCACAAACATATGCTAAACATTATGTCAGGTCTGCTGGCAGTAAGATATAATAAGCTACTAATCATTCCATGATATAGCTTGACATCTAGTGGTATACCTTGTTCATCTTTGTCTAATTTCAATGAAGCGCTCATAGGTTTACCTAGTATTTTTCCATCTTCCATATTAAACTTTTTGAGTAGGTCTCTAATATACTTCGATTGATTTATGAATATTCCATGTTTTGCTTGTTTGATTTGAAGTCCTAGGAAGAAATTTAGCTCACCCATCATGCTCATCTCTAATTCGTTTTGCATAGTATTGGCAAATTCATTACACAATTCTTGATTCGTAGCACCAAATATGAAGTCATCTACATATACTTGTACTAGGAGAATTTCATCTTCTTAGACTTTGTGAACAGCGTTGTATCTATCTTTCCTCTTATAAATCCATTTTCTAATAGAAAATTGCTTTGCCTTTCATACCAAGCTTTAGGAGCTTGCTTTAAACCGTACAAGGCTTTTGTCAGTCTATACACATGATCTGGATTCTTATGGTTTTCAAAGCCTGGGGGTTGTTCTACATACATTTCTTCATCTATGTAGCCATTTAAAAATGCAATTTTGACATCCATTTGATATAATTTGAAATCCTTAAAAGCTGCATATGCTAAAAGCATTCGTATGACTTCCATCCTAGCTACAGGTGCAAAGGTTTCTTCAAAATCTATACCTTTTTCCAGGGTATATCCTTGAGCTACTAATCTAGCCTTATTTCTCACAACTATTCCATGTTCATCCTTTTTTTTCTTTCTTATATATCCATTTTGTTCCAATGATTGACTTATCCTCAGGTCTAGGAACAAGTGTCCATACTTTGTTTCTCTCAAATTGGTTTAGCTCTTCTTGTATAGACAACACCCATGATTCATCCTCTATAGCTTCACTCACATTCCTAGGTTCTTCTTGAGATAGAAATGCAAAATGACTAATCATATTCCTAAGAGAGGATCAAGTGGCTACTCCACGTAATGGTTCACCTATTATTTGATCAATTGGATGATTCTTTATATACTTCCATTCTCTAGGTGGTTCATTAACCTCATCTTCAATTTGAATAGCTTCAGTGGATGGTTCCTTAATTTCATTTTTATTTTCTGAATCATTCTCAGTGGATAGTTTCTCAAGTTACTTGTTTAATTCAATTTCATCTTCATTAGATCTTTTGGAGAAGGGATTTGGCTCATCGAACACTACATGAATAGATTTTATAACCGTTAATGTTCGTTTGTTATATACTCTATAGGCTTTACTATCTAAGGCATGCCCTAGGAAGATACCTTCATCCGATTTCACATCAAACTTTCTTAGAAGCTCATTGTCTGTAAGCACAAAACATTTACATCCAAAGACATGAAAATATGATATGTTTGGTCTATGACCATTCCATAATTAGTAGGGAGTCTTATTAAGTGATGGTCTAATCAGAACTATATTTAGAACATAGCAGGCGGTATTCACTGCCTTGACCTAGAAGTATTTAGGTAATTTATGTTTGTTAAGCATAGTTCTGACCATTTCTTGAATAGACCTATTCTTCTTTTCAATTACACCATTCTGTTGTGGTGTTCTAGGAGCTGAAAAATTATGGGCAATTCCTAATGATTTACAAGTCTTCCATGCCTTGATTTTTAAATTCTCTTCACTTCTAATTTTAGTGATTGTATATCCCTTTTCATTTTGGATTTTTTTGCACATGTTTATAAATTGTTCACATGCTTCATCTTTGTGCCCTAAGAATAATACACATGTGAATCTTGAAAAATCATCAACTATGACAAATGCGTATGATTTTCGTCCTAAAATCTGGATTGGGTGTGGACCAAATAAGTCTAAATGCTGTATTTGGAGTGGTCTAGTAGCGGAGATCTCTTTCTTCTTCTTAAAGCTTGTTCTTGTTTGTTTTCTTAGTTGGCATGCATCACAGATTTTATCTTTCATGAATTTAGTCTTAGGTAGTCCCTTAACTAATTCTTTCTTAACAAGTTTTGACATTAAATCCATGTTTGCGTGTCCTAGTCTCCTATGCAAAATCTAACTTATTTCATTCATAGAAGATAAGCATGTCATACTCTGTGAAGTTAAGTTATCAAAGCTTGTGGTATATACGTTTTCATGACGTTTAGCAGTGAACAATATCTTATTATCAGTTTTGTGTTCAACTATGCACTTGTCATGTTCAAAAGATACTTTGTAACCTTTATCACATAGTTGGCTTATGCTCAATAAGTTGTGCTTTAAACCTTCAACTAATAAAACATCATCTATAATTAATGACGAGTTATTACCAACTTTAGCTACACCTGTAATCCTTCCCTTAACTTTATCTCCAAAAGTGACAGACCCTTCTTCCTTAGGTGTGATAGATGTGAACTTCGTTTTATCCCCGGTCATATGACGTGAACATCCGCTATCCATATACCATTTATATTTTGAGGATGCTGATCTTAAACATATCTACAAGACACAATCAAACAACTAGCTTTGGTACCCAGATTTTCTTGGGTCCAGAGAGGTTACTGCTAGATTCTCCTTTTACCTTTCATACTTTCTTAATTTTAACATCTTTATTTTTGAAAGGACTGTGGCCCAACCTTTTACATTTAAAGCATGTAGTATTTCTATGATAATTCTTAGTTGGAACAAATGACTTTGACTCTCTTATAAAATAACCTATGTAAAGATGTCGTTTCTTTAGATTTTCCTTCCCATTAAAACCAAGCCCTTCCTTTCCTAGGGAATTTCTTTGAGATCCTAGGAGCTTTTCAAAATTATTTTGTCCCTTGGTAAATTTACAAATAATTTCATATTTATCTTTCAAATCCTTTTCTAACTCCTCAATTTTAAAATCTTTATTTCTTATGAAAGATGCATGAGATTCATTTTGACGTTCAAGTAATCTTGCAAGTTCTTTGACTTTACTTTTCAACTCAGAAATTTTCTTTGTTTTCTTCTCAAGTATTTTAATAGAGTACAGGTATTTTTGTTTCAGTTCATCATATGAAATCATATCATTTTCATTTTCAGAATCAATAGAATAATATGAAGATGATGAAAATGATGATTGTACCTCAAGGTCATCATGTGCCATTATACATAGATTGGCAACCTCATCATCGCTGGTTTCAAATTCTGAACAACTAGTATTGTGTGTATCCCAACCGACTTTCAGTGCCTTCTTCTTTTTCTTTGAGGCTCTCACTAGTTTAGGACACTCAGGCTTGATGTGTCCAACCTCTCCGCAGTTGTAGCATGTTGGTGGATCCTCCTTCTTTTTCTTCATGCTAGACTCTCCTCTTTTCGATTTAGAGTTCCAAAAATTTTTGTTGAACTTCTTATTCTTTTTCAAGGACTTTATGAACTTCTTTGTAAGCAAGGCCATCTCATCATTCGTTTTGGAATCACTTCCTTCACTTGAGTAGCTTGATGATGCCTTAAGTGCAGTGATCTTCTTTACTTTGCTTTGCTCATTCTTTCTCTCATTTATTGCCAGCTTATAGATGATAAGCGATCCAATGAGTTCATCCACCAACATCTCCTTGAGATTTCTCCCTTCTGCTATTGTCGTAGATTTTGCTTCCCACACTAGAGGTAATCCCCTGAGTATTTTCCTGATCAACTCATAAGTAGGGTAAGTTTTTCCAAGAGCATTTAAAGAGTTAATGATGTGTGTGAATCTAGTGTACATAGATTGAATAGATTCATCTACAGTCATCTTAAATACTTCATATTCACTAGTGAGCATGTCTATCCTACTATCCTTGACTTCCTTAGTGCCTTCATATGTAACCTCTAAATTTTCCCAAATTTCTTTAGTCGATTTACATGCCATTACCCAATTATACATCTAATGCATAGAAAAGCAAGTTCATGGCATTAGCATTGATTTGTACTGATTTCCAGTCTTCCTCTGTATACTCATCTTTAGTTTTAGGTATATTAATCTTATCAATTACTTTCATAGGAATATGATTACCCTTAGTCACTATTTTCCATACCTTCCAATCTACGTTCAATAGATATATGCTCATCCTACGTTTCCAATAGGTGTAATTTACACCACAGAAAATGGGTGGTCTAGTGGATGAGTGCCCCTCATAGAATGGAGTTACACCGACATGTACCATGTGATCTTTTTACAAATTGACTATTAAGTCTATGTAAACCCTCTCTGATACCAAATGTTGATTAAGGTGTAATCCCAGGAGGGGGGCGGGGGGGGGGGGGGGGGAAGTGGGTATTTTAAAAAATTCTTTGAACCTATTTACCACTTAATCCCTATTTGTAGATTTAACAAATCAATTGCTGAGATTTATGACTAACTTAAATTTGATTTTATCAATGAGTTCTTTTTACCCAATTAATTGTGTGTAAAGTAATTCAACATCCACATGTAATGCAAATAATATAATGTAGTGCGAAAAGTAAAGAGTTAAGAGAAGAGATAAGACAAACACAGTTTTTACGAGATTTAGCCAACTCGGCCTATGTCCTCGCCTTGAGCAACCCACTGAAGGATTTCACTAAAATCTTTGCTCCTTAAATTGGGACGGAGCTTCCCTTACAATCCGTTGCTTACAAGAGGTACAACTTCCTCCTACTCCGCTACTTACAAGAGATACAACTCTTTCCTCAAACTTCGGTTCACAAGCCGAACCGTGAATACAATGAATCTATAAAACACTCAAAATTGCTTCCAACACAAGCTAGTGAGTACAATTCAAATTCCTAATACATTAACATATGATTAAACTTGAAGATCATAATGTATGAAACGTTGCAATCGTTTATGTATGATATGCTTCCACACACAAAATTCTTTTTATCAAATCTCCCAAAAATATTTATATAAATCACTACTTTGGAGAACTTAGGTTAAATTTTTGAATACAAAAACAGCTTTGAAGTTTGCAAAGATTTGACACACACTTTGTCAAAAACAATATTTCTCTCAAGATTTCAATCTTAATGTGATCTTGATAGTTTTTGCCCTAATATATATACATATATATATATATATATGTATGTATGTATGTATGTATCTATATGATGAGAATACCAATGATCAAAAACTTAATATATAATTTTTAGAAACTATCTTTTAATATGTATAGATATAGTTATGCACTTCTTAGAATATCTAATCAACTAGTTTAGAAGTAACCAAAATATCACGTCTTTAACTTTGAACACACTCGAATGATTACTCTTTAAACAATGGCCAAATAAAAACTTTCTCAAGTATTTAACTTGTCACAAACAATCCTTATATGAATATGAAACACTCAATATCAAACTTCTTTAAAGATATTCAATAACAGATATTGATATGAGAATTTCTTGGAAAAGCTAAATGAATAAACCAAACCTCAATACCAAGATGAAAACAAGATGTGTAATTGAATCCCTTTTGATTTTAGGAGTAGACTTGCCTAAGCTTGATGAATATAAGCTAGAGTGCAGGCAATCATATAGATTTACACTCAGATTTCTCAATTCTCTTTCAAACAAAGTTCTTTTTTCTTCTCTTTGATCTTGGCTTTTTTTGGCTTACATACTAGGGTTTAGATATTCAGTATATATAGTGTCTTACCCTTAGAATTGATCTCAACCGTTGGATCAAAGAAATATCTCATGAGTCCTTTTAATAAAAATCAGATTTTTAAGTTTTCCCGCAAGTTGAGGTGACTGAAGTCGAAGCCCAGGCGACCGAAGTCCCTTAAAGCTTTGAAAAATTAACTTGGAATACATGATCAGATGACCGAGGTCAAGGGTCAGACGACCGAAGTGTCGATTTCAAACGATCGAAGTCAAAGTTCAGTCATCTGAGGTGCTTATGCTAGTTTATATTTTTCACCAATAATTCTTCAGATGACTGAGCTTATTCTTCAGACGTATAAGGTAATTCTTCAGTCAACCAGACGTAAAGTTTAGTCATCTGAAGTTCCCATATTCTGCATATTTTCTTTCAAGTTCAAAAAATCAGTTTTGCTTTCTTTCTTGGTTCTTTTATAAAAACATTTTCCAGGGTTTTTGACATTATTTCTAAGTCCATGAATGTCCCCTAATGATGTTCATGATATGCATGAGTCCTAAAGACATTCTAAGGTATATGTTGAGCCTCAAATTAAATCATATGAAAATGTAAATACATGAGGTCTAAGTACCCATTCCCAAGATGTTCTTGAACTTTGTTGCTTGCATCTTGATTTTCGTACTCTTTGAGTTCCATGGATCTTGCCAAGATATGTATGCTTTACTTGATGACTTCCATGACTCGTTATCCTTTTGTGCATGCTTAATATAGTTCTTGTTCACAAACTCAATGCATAGATCAAATACCAAGTGATTTTTCATTATTGAAACTAGATTGGGCTCACAGAGTCAACACAGTGTTTAAAAATAAGTTTTCTAAATCCATATTTAACCCTAGAAGGTTTTCATAAGATGCATGTGTATATATTTTGAGCTTCTAGCTATATCATATAAAATATGCACATACATCAATTCTAAATACCCATTCCCATGACAATATTGAACTTGATGCTTGCATAAGATGCTTGCATCTTTATTCTTCTACTCTTCTTAGTTCCATAGTTTGTGCCAGGTTATATATAAGCTTTAATCTTCATGGCTTCCATGACTTCATCACCTTTCGTGCATGCTAAGTAATGTTCCTGCTCACATTATCAATGCACAGATCAAATACCAAGTGATTTGTCATTATCAAAACAGAATTGGACTCATAGAGTCAACACAATCCATACCCAATATCACATCGAACCCTTGCATATCTAATACCACAAGATTGGCTAACAGTACTTTCTCCTAAATACCCACTAAAATTTTTTTAAGTATCTTCCTACATCTCATTACTAATATAGTCGGTGTGGCTACTAACAATTCAACATCTAACAGCTGTGCTTCAATCCCAGATAACTTAGCATATCCCGACGACATGAAAGAATGAGTGGCACCTGCATCAAACAAAACAACAACTTTATATGGTAAAGTAGTAATAATACCTGTCACGACGTATCCAGCAGCCTTAGCATCTCTCGACGTCATTGCATAGACTCTCGTCAGTGTTGTGTTCCTCTACTGGCCTTTACAGGATGCCTAGTAACCACCTCGGAACAGTCTGTGAACAAGTGCATGGGTCAGCGGTCCCTAACATGACCAAGCCTTATGTCCTGGTCTCCCACACCTATAGTAGACGTTCTCTCCCATCCAACACTCACCTGGATGCCTCTGGCCATATCTAAAGCAGATGGGATAAGTTTGCTCACCCTAAAACTCTCAGTGTCCTATCATCTGCCTTTGGCCTCCTCTATACCTATCTCTTCTCCATGGGCCCCGATTGGAACCCACCTGAAAACCTGAAGGTGTGGGCCCCTTCCTGTGGCTCGATACTCCCACATCTGTTTGTTCACTCTACTCTACTACTGTGGCTCTGTTTACTAACTCAGGGAAGTCCTGTATCTTTAGAACTGCAACTTGCTTATGTATATATATCCCGTCTCATACCTCTTTCAAAATTCATGCCCTTTTTAGCTTCATCCGGCATTATGTATGGAGCAAATCATGATAGCTCTATAAACTTTGCCACATACTACTGGACTGTCAATGGCCCCTGAGTCAAATGTAGAAACTCCTACACTTTAACCTCTCTGATAGTGGAGGGAAAATATTTGTCAAAGAATACATCTCTGAACCTAGTTCAGGTCATAAGCTCTGGTATGGGTCTTTGCTCCTCCAATAATTTCATAGACGTCCATCATCTCTCGACCTCTCCTATCAACTTATATGTGGCATAGAGGACTCTCTGCTCATCGGTGCAGTGGAGCACTATCAGCACTTTCTACATTTCCTGCATCCAGTTCTCATCAACTACAGGATTAGCTGCTTTTGAAAATGCGAGAGGATTCATCTTAGTAAACTTCTCTATCGTGCACCCCTGTGCTGCAGATGGACCACCTTGCTCTCTTGAGCTCCGTGCAATCTCAGCCATGACCTGCTTAGCTACGCTGCGTAAAACAACATTTGAGTCTCCACTGCCCATGCCAAAGGGTCTTGCTCCATCTTCGCTACTAGCCTAAGCACTACTACCTCCAGGGTCCATCCTGCAATAATAACAAATTATTTTGAGAATCTGAGCCTCATAATACTATTCTAACTAAAATACCCAATATCTCCTATTACTAATTTAAGGTTTAGTCTTACCATATGGAAATAGAAATCGATGATAGTTTACTATGATTTTCTTGAAATCATCACCCCAAGAAAAACACAGAAACCATCTCGAAGTTCCTGCTTTCAGACTGTAGAACAGAACCCTAAATTCTCATCCTAGTTTCCTAACATTAACTCACTGATATTCTATTCTATCCTTCTCAAAATTCCATTCCTATATTCTGGTATTATTTTCCGTTGTACTCTAGAGTCAACAGAACCTAGCAACTTAGGCTCTGAAACCAAAATATAATGACCTCAAAATTCAAGACATTTTATATATATGTAATTGTAAAGTCATACTACTCTGATACTCCTGTAATAAATACTGAAATACACCTATGCAGCAGAAAATATAAAACTATACAACCATATATACAATACCAGAATTCAGTATATCCCCAAAATAAACATACACAAAAACATTACTTTCTAGTATCATTTATCAAGACTTTCGAGATCTACCCAAAAATACTTTTCTCTTGAAAACACTTACCCTACAAATAGGGCAGTGTGAAAAATCTTTCTACCATCGAGCCGGATCTGCTCATCTAACTGGTTCAAGTGAAAAATGTTAAATTACTGGGATGAGACAACTCTCAGTAAGAAGAAATATGTTATTACTAGTGTGTGACAACTAAGTTTACATAAATATTTTACTGATAAATAACTGAATTGAGATATCATGTAAAATATCATAATGTGTAACTCACACCTATGAGGCTTAAAATACAACTGTATTATTTGAGCTTTCTATTTATTCATATTGCTAATATTATAAAATATTTACTGTTATTTTGTAAGTCTGTATATATATAAATAATTGTGAAAACTACCTTGAAAAACTACATGTCATGATTTAACCCCTTATGATAGGGTGGTGTGGCCCGTAGGCGGGACTTAACACTGGTTGGCCCACCAAGATAAGTCAACTGAAACTCTATCAATCATCAGGTTGGCCATATTGCAATCCCTCCAAAGGTTCGGTAACTGACCTCGCCCTCATCAAACTAGCCACCTCAATCTAGATTTTTGGGGAGCTTGCAATCTGTCCAAGACACGGTTGACGGAAATCCACACACTATCTAAGATATGTGGTTGCACCCTGATTTGAAATAGCAACGGTATTGTGCTCTGCTGACTGAATCTGACTGAAATAATTCATCAGGGCCCGATACTATATAATACTAATATATATATATATATATATAATTATCTTACTGTTTCATCATGATTCCAAAATAACCATTACACTGTAAAACTGATATGAAAATATTGTAATATTTGACAGAAATAACTGTAATATCTGATTTGTAATATCTAACTGAATAAACTGTAATATCTGAGTGTTATGGTTTTGAAATTCTGGAAGTCATTGTATTCTATAAACACTGTAAAATATCTGTATGTACAATATCTGTCTGTATATACATTGTAATTCGTAATTCTGTAAAATCTAGTAAAGCATATTTCTGTGCAAAAATACTTTAAATCATGATATTCTGAAAAACTTGTTGACCTTATAGGTCACACTCAGTTTTGATAATGACAAATACTCTTGGTATTTGATGACTTTTGTGTTTGTGTGCAGGTATATAATTAGCAGATCAACTAATGGCACATGAAGACTCAAAGCATGAAGACCCTGAAGACTTTAATTTGTATTGTCAAATCAATGATTGTAATATGAGTCTGTAATAGTAACTAGATATTGGTTTCTAATAATCTCTGCATGTCATACATGTACGTTTTTGTAAGCTCAACATGACCATAGACTAACCATAGAGACCGAATGACCTTTGGGCACCCTTCAGTCGACCGACGACAGGTTTTTGGGCATACTTGAAAAGACCCTAGGTCCCAGCACTTGCACGTAAGAAAGTCCCCATAATCACTTGCTCAATTAGGGGATCATATTGAAATTAAATTGAACATAATAGGCAAATATGTGAGAGGTTCGGGGACCGAACCCCAGGAGTTCAAAACTCCTCGGGCACCCGAATTGCTGGAAAGTCAGCAGTTTGACCAGGTTTCAAGCGACCGAACCTATAATGAATGTATCTTCCTTGGGCAACTGAACCCATGTCAAAGAGCTTCTCACCAACCTAGGCACCTGAACCTTCACGTTCAAAAAGGCCTCAGGCGACCGAACTTGCTGGTTCGGTTAACTGAACTCAGCTTCGGGCACCTGAACTGCGGATAGAAAGTTTCTATCTTTGGTTCAGCCAATCGAACCTTTCTTCGGGTACTCGAACCTTTAAAAATTGATTTTTTGATTGAGTCTATTCGGGCACCTGAACCTCAGACTAGGCACCCAAATCTCGCGGGTTATATTATTTTTATTGGGGATAAATTTAATTAAACAGGGTTAATTTTTGCTAAACTTCTTTAACAAATTTAAGAATGCCCTAAGTGTCCCCCGACGGTTATAATTTACCCTTTCTTTATATATAGGGGTTCATTTGTCAAGATTAAGCGTGGATTAGCAAATAGGATTAAGCCAAAAACTCCCTCAAATTTTCCAAACCCCTTTTGCTTATACTACCTTCATACACTCTACAACTTTGATTTTATTGATTAACCAAATGTGTGAGAGTGCTTAGAGTGTTTATACATCATTCCATATTGCTTATACTCCCATTGCTTTGCTTGGTTGTTTGATATTGATTTTGGAGAGTTAAGCAAGGTTTTCCCACAGATTTCATTTAATAAATCTTGTGTTGGGAAAAACCTAGTAGCTTAAGGATCTTTACATTGTCATTGCAAAGATTCCTATAGCTTGATTTTGATTGTGCAAAATATTTTTAACAAGCTTTATAATTCTTTCAAGCAACTCTTGAGCATATCACATTGAAGAAAATATTTTGAGTTGTTTTGAATATTTGCAGCATCTTTGAAACCCTGATTATTATTAAGATTTGGCATATACTGTTTCAAAGAAATAGCTTGATTAGAAAACTCTTGAGCATATTAGCATATTAGCGATCATATCTTGTTGAGTGTGGCTTGCACAAAAATACACATCATTGAGCTTACATTTCCTACATTGTTGATGTGTGGTTGATTGATTATACTATGCGTATTGGGTACATATATGCTTTATTTGAGAAACATAATCACTGTACCGATCACTTTGTGAAAAATACTGTTGTATTTCCAAGCGTGGATTGAGGCGGTTTGATCTAGCACGGAAGGATCAGGTTGGGGTCAGTCTTATTAATTTGACCTAGGGCTTTCTCTGCCCCACAAGGAGAGTTTGTAAAGGTTGAGATCAGCCCTGTGCTAATTGACCTGGTTGTATTAGGTGCCGCTCCACCCGTTAAGTGAGTCATTAGTGGAATCCTCAGGCTTGTGAGCTAGAGGCGGGGACATAGGCACAGTTGGCCGAACCCCGATAACATATCTTGTGTGCACTGTTTATCTTTTTGCAATTTACATTCCCGCACATGTATGTTATAGTTGGTGAATGTTGCGCATGATTTTAATTTCCGCACATTATATTTATCTGCATGTTTGTAACTACATAGAAAGACCCTAGGTTGTGAATATACTGTTGCTATTTAGGTCAAACCTAGGAAAAAAGTTTTAAATTCCAATTCACCCCCCTCTTGGGAATACACCAAAGCCAACAAAACTATATAAACTTTGTACTAAACAAATACCTACCCATGCCACACAATTAATAAAAATTATGTTCTGAAATATGCAAAACTGTATAATTTATACCCCGTATCTTAAAAAACAAATACTATAATTTACTGATAAAATTTCTAAATTTACTACCATAGCATATTTCCCTTACCTGACTAATTGAACTTGCCTACTGATTCTAACTCACGCCCATGGCGTTCATAATTCTATAATCCTAAAATTATACACATACATAATTAATTAACTGAATTCCCAAAACTATTTTCATACTCACATTTCCTGAATTCATAAACTATTTATCACCTTACCTAGGTTCTTGAAAACACCCACTCAAAATTCTTAGCCTGCCTGTCATGTATACACGAACCCTGAATTTTAGAAAATCCCAATTTATCAATTTGATCTCATAAATATATTCACATCCAGACCTAAACGTTAAATAAATTAATAATCAATCCAAAAATACCCAAATAACACCCTTACCTCAATTTTGGGATGGTGCCCTAAACCCCCAAATTGAAATTCTACTCCACCTATGTTGTGGAAAATCTTCCCAGGAACCCCATGGTGGTTCTTGATCGTCGAAATGAGGCTTATTGGAGCGGAAATTGTAGAGAGAAGGGAGAGGGGTCATGGGTTTCTCTAGAGAGAGAGAGAGAGAGAGAGAGAGAGAGTAATTTAATTTGGTTTAAACAAAATGAAGCTCTTGGTTCTTTATATTTTTCAGCACTGGCTAGAAAACTGTCACCGATTTTTTATTAACCGGCCCTTTAATTTACCATTTTACCTTTACCCGGCCACAGTTAAAACCTAAAACTGTTGCCGATTTTTTGGCTCCTTTAGAAAACCATCGCTGGTTTTCTGTTGCCTTAGCCAAAAATCCATTTTTCCATTTTCTTTTACTATTGTAATTTTCGGGTCACTACAACTATGCTTAATGAACATAACCTTTCCAAATATTTCTGGGTTGAAGTAGTGAGCACTACTTGCTATGTCATGAATAGAGTATTAATCAGGCACACTCTCAACAAAGCCCTTTATGAATTGTGGAATGGTCATAGGCTGAATATTTCCTACTTTCACTTCTTTAGCTGTAAGTGCTTTATTTTAAGAGATACATATAACCTAGGAAAGTTTGATGCAAAATTTGATGAGGGAATTTTTCTAGGTTATGCCATAGATAGTAAAGCCTTTAGGGTGTTTAACAAAAGAACTTTAACTGCTATAGAATCCATCCATGTAGTGTTTGATGAGTCCAATCCCTTCTCCAAAAAGATTGATGAGGATGATCCTGAAATAAGAAAGGGATTAGAAAAATTGTACATTGAAAATAATGAAGAAAAGAGCATAGAAATTAAAGAAACATCTTGTTGACCTTATAGGTCAAGTCCGGTTTTGATTATGACAAATACTCATTATATCTAATGGGTGTTTGAGGTTATGTGCAGGAATTTAAATGGAAAGATCTTAATGCACATGGAAGCAAGTGAAGATTGAAGACCCAATGTTTATGTTGTAATATATTTCATTCATGTAAAGAATCTGTAATAGTAATTAGGTTCTATGGTCTGTAATAATCACACACACATCACATGCATGATTTAATATGTAAGCTCAAAATAAAAATGACCTTAGAAAGACCTTAAGGATTCGGTTGACCAACGCTAGATTTTTTTGGTGTCTTCAAAAAGACGTAAAAATGACCCTAGGACACTCACCATTGCACTTGTATGTGTTAGACACTTGAATAGGGTGGTTGTGTATTGAAATAGGACCAAAATGCACAAGCTATGCACTTTCGGTCGACCAAAACATATAGTTCATTCTGCCCCCGGTCGACCAAACCCGGTCTGGGTCTATAGGTTGACCACTGTCCGGTTGACCAAGCCATGATAGTTCATTTGACCCTTGTCAACCAAAACCCTTTGAAGTCAATAGTTTGACTTTCTGATCGACCGAGACATTTTTATACTGCACCAACCTAGTTGATTGAGTTCCCACGTGTGGGATCCAACGGTTTGGTCGATCGACCAACTTAGTTCATTCTAGCCTTGGTTGACCGAACTGCGCTGATTTTGAAAAATCGCCTCAAACATACCATCCCGGTCGACTGACCCTGAAGTTCAAAATTGGCTCGGTCGACCAAGCCATAAGAACTTCAATTGACTGAATCCATCCTAGTCGACCGATGCTCTCGGGTTGCTCCGAATTTTTACCGTGGTTAACTAATTTTTAACAAGTTTAACATTGCTAAACGTCATTAAATATTTTCTAATAATACCAACCTTGTCCCTAATGGTCATAATTCTTGGGGTGTCTATATATATCCCTTAATTTGGGAAAATTAGGATATGATTAGCAAACAAAATTAAAAATTCTCTCTCAAGCCAAAAATCCTCTACGACTCATTTTTTCACTCCACTTTCACTCATACTTACCTTCTAATATCGTTTAAACTCTCTGCAAGTTGATTGAGTGATTGGTTTGGAAAGGTTTGCTTTCTTTGTCTTGATTGATTGATTCCATTTTCTTGAGAGCAAAACCCTGAGTATTCTTTGGAGACTTAATTAATAAGTCCTGCCTAAGAAGACCTCGTTCGATCTTCTGAGATTGTATATTCATTGCAACATCTTGAGAAGCTCGTATTTTATTTTGGTTGCAAAATCTTTTTAAAATTGTTTACAAATATCTATTGTGTTTTATCTTGAAAAATATTTGAATAGATATTTTTTTGTGAGTCAAAATCTTTGTGGCAATATTCATAAAGCTTTATCTCTTGCTAAATACAAAGATTAGATTTCCTTTTGTAAACCAAATCTATACGTTGCTTAAGATTTATATTATTGAGAAGATCTGCTAGTTGAAATATATGTGAGGATTGATTGATATCTTTGTTTGAGCATTTATATTGAACATCTTGTGGTGCAAAGATCATATAGGTTTGCACTCTCATGCGCTGAATACATTGATAGAAAATATACATGAGAGTTGATATATTAAACCACATTGAGCTTATATATTATATCATTTGGTGGGGTATGTGATTGCACGTAATTGGGTACATATCTGCTTTACTTGAAAGCATAATCACTGTACCATTTCATTCATTAAGCAAAACTATTGTATTTCTAGGAATGTGCCTGAAAAGGGAGACTAGCCCTTTGAAATAGTCTCAGATTGGCTTAGACCTGGTTAGGAAAGCTAGGTGCACCATCCTATTAAGGTGTAGGTTGAGGTCAGCCCTGCTAATTGACCTGGTTGTAAAGGTTGAGGTCAGCCCTGTGCTAATTGACCTGGTTGTAATCATTGCTGCTCCACCCATTAAGTGAGCCTTTAGTGGAATCTTAGGGCTTGCGAGCTAGAGGCGGGGACATAGGCACAGTTGGCTGAACGTCGATAACATATCGTGTGCCTTGTTTATATTTCTGCACTTTATATTTACCGTACATGTATGTTATGGTGTGAATGATGCATTTGATTTAAATTTCCACACATTATATTATTGACGCATTTGGAATTGCATTGAAAGACCCTACGTTGTATTATATGGGTATTTCATTTAACCTAGGGGATAAATTTTAAAATTTCAATTCACTCCCCTCTTAGGAATACACCAATTCTAACACATCTGCTGAGGGTAATCAAATAGAAAGTGAGGTTCAAGAATTACTGTTGGTCGGACAAGGCTTAAAATCTTGTTATCTTATTTTGATGCTAACAAACAAGTGGAATTTAACGTATTTGTGTGAGTAATGTTATCTCAGGGCTCATATATGAGAAAGTAAGGTCAAAGTGCTCACAATGATCAAATGAAGTTTAAAAGAGTTAAAGCATGGATTTAAAGATGATATTTTAAATTTTAAAGAAAATGAGGACATGGATGATAAGCCAAAGAAAATTTAGAAGTCAAAAAAGCAAAAGAAAAGCAAAGAGAAAGAGCTCAAAGACAGACAAAGCATGAAGACTCAAGAAACCTAGAATGTGAAAAGTCTTAAAAGTCTTTATGTAAATACTTTAATGTTTAAATATTGTTTGAAATATTATGAAGCTCTTAAGTTAACTTCTTGGACCTAATTACCTTTTAACATACTTGGAAAATATTTTTATAAGGTCAAAAATTGTTTCAAAAAGGTTAGAATCATTTTTGGCATGAAAAACACCAAAAGAGGATTTCCCAATTGTTGTCATTTTTCATACATCCGTATTGAGTTGCAATTTTATTTATCAAAAAATCCTTATTTTAAAATTTTTTAAACATGAAAGTTGTAGTATTTTCTCTTAGCTTTCTTTTGACACCAAGAACATCTAATTTGGAGTTGAATAGAAAATGTTATGACTAAAATACTGAAGCAAGGTTGAAGTTGTCAGCCAACTGAACATTGTTCACGTTGGAACATCAGAAGATTGAACTGGACAATTCGGTCGTCTGACCTTTGGCCTTGGTCATCTAAAGAATATCTTTAGTTGACTGAAGATTAAGTTTAGTTATCTGAGGTTTTTGCTGAAAATTTTCTAAAAAGGCAGAATCACCTCAAACGATTGAACTCAAAAATTAAGACGTCTAAACACTGTTAACGTGCATATTTTTCAAAAATTTTACTTTTTAAATATTATTTTATTGGCCTCCAAACCTTTTAAAAACTTGGGAAATACTCCAAGTAAACTTGGGCAACAAGAAAACCCTTTTCAATGCCTATAAATACATGGTTTTGCAAATCAAAATATACCATGAATTGAAAAATCTATTTGAGAAGCTGAAAGCACTCTTGTTCTTACAAAGTTATCTTGTTCACTCATTGAAAATATCTTTTGCTGAGATATTTTGAAGTGCTGATCCTTCCTTTTCTGAATTCCTACTGCTAATCCGTATCTAAGAAGGATATTAGTGAATTCTACACTTGGGCTTCATTCTATTTCATATTAATATTTCTACATTGAAGTATATAGTGCTGAAATTGTACTAATTTGCTCTTTGTGAGAGTATATTTGTACGCATATTATATCTTATTTCTTGTAGTTCTTTGACGTTCCAAGGATTGTTTGGATCGTTGGCTAAGGAAGGGGATATTGCTTAGAGAGGCGGACTCTAGCCTATTTGAAGGAGTGACCGAACGAGGGTACATCGTTTGGAGAAGGCGGGCTTTAGTCTTAACCAAGAAATGTTGTAAAGGTTTGTTCCACCCGTTAAAGGAACATGTTTAGTGAATCCTTTGGTGGTTTACCAAAGGTGATGACGTAGGTTGGGTATAAGCCGAACCTCGTAAAAATCCCGGTGTCACTCTCTCTTTCCCTTACTCTTTATTTTTAGCATATTTAAATTGTGTGGATTTTTTAATTGATAATCATATATACTACATAATATAGAAATCAAGTAAACTTGAAGTCTAATTTTGATTTGGGTTGCAGAAATCGAAAGGGAGTACATTGGTTATACCATATCTTGCGGAAACCATACGGGAGTACGTTACTTGGTTAACATCCCAAAGATAAATTAATTGAGAGTTTAGTTGAGTTCTGAATATTGAGAAGAGTGTGGATATTGTGTTATTTGATTCTATATTACACATCATATTAAAGAGACAAATCCATTCATACAGGGCTTAATTTAATTTTATATCCAGGGCTGACAACATAAGCTATATTGTGATTGAATGGTTTAAAGTTTGATATTGAGTGATTTGTGTTTATATTCCAAAGAGTGCTGAATCTTCCATTAATAAAATAGTGCTGCAGTTAACTTATACTTGACAAATCATTTGGTTGTTTGGTTTAAACGTTGTGCTTGATTGGTTTGGTTGAATGATTGATTACTTGTTTGGCTAAGCAATAGTGTTGTTGATTGGATAAAAGAATCTAAGTTCTTTTGTGATTAAAGAGTTAAACAAACAAGTCAAGAATTGTTTAAAAGAAATAAAAGAAGTTTAAGAATTCTCAAAAGGAATTAAAAGAAAGTTTTAAAATCCAATTCACCCCCCCTCTTGGGACTACACCTTGCTTTTCAATTACCTAAAGAGTGGAAATTCGTGAAAAATCATCCGAAAGATCAAATCATAGGTGAATCATCATGAGGTGTAGCCACCCGATCATCCCTTAGAAACATGTGTAGCCACATAGCATTATTGTCTCAGGAAGAGCCCAAGAATGTGAGTGAGGAAATTGAGGATGAATCGTGGGTGATGTCTATGTAGAAGGAGTTAAACCAATTTGAGAGAAACAAAGTCTAGACCTTAGTTCCTAAACTTGATGGTCATACTATTTTTGGAACCAAATGGGTCTATAGGAACAAGAAAGATGAGAATGCGGTTATAATTAGGAATAAAGCTAGATTCGTTGCCCAAGGTTATGATTAGGAAGAGGGAATAAACTTTGAGGAAACCTATGCTCCTATAGCTAGAATGGAAGCCATTCGCATGTTATTAGATTATGCATATTTTAAGGACTTTAAATTATATAAAATGGATGTTAAAAGTGCATTTCTTAATGGGTATATAAATTAGGAAGTATATGTAGAGCAACCTCTAGGCTCGAAAACCACAAATTTCCAAATCTTGTTTTTAGACTAACTAAAGTCTTGTATGGACTAAAGTAAGCTCCTAGAGCTTGGTATGAAAGGCTAAGTGGTTTCCTACTAGATCAAGGGTTCATTAGGGGAAAGATAGATACAACACTCTTCATTAAATCTAAGAATGAAAAAATGCTCCTAGTGCAAATATATGCAGATGATACATATTTGGAGCAACTAATGGAAAGATGTGTAATGAGTTTACCAAATGCATGTAAGATGAATTCGAAATGATCATGAAGGGTGAACTTACTTTCTTTCTAGGACTCAAGATAAAAAAAGCTAGACATGAAATATTTGTATGCCAATCAAAATACGTAAAAGACTTGCTTAAGAAATTCAATATGGAAGATGCCAAAATTCTAGGAACACCTATGAGCACTTCCACCAAATTAGATAAGGATGAATTGGGCATACCAATAGATGTTAAGATCTACCAAGGCATGATTGGTAGCCTATTATACCTAACTGCTAGTAGACTAGATATCATGTTTAGCATGTTATGTGTGCGAGATTCCAAGTAGCACCAAAAGAGTTACACCTATTATTAGTCAAGATGATACTTAGATACCTCATCGAGACCATTGATTTAGGCTTATGATACCCTAAGTATACCTCGTTTGAGATTGTTAGCTATTCTAATGCAGACTTTGCCAGTAGCAAAGTTGATCAGAAAAGCACGAGTGGCACATGTCATTTTCTAGGACATTCTCTAGTTTCTTAGTTTTCCAAGAAACAAAACTCAATTGCTTTGTCCACAACCGATGCTGAATATATAGCGGCTGGAAGTTGTTGTGCTCAAACGTTTTATATGAAACAACAACTTATGGACTACAAATTGCACTATGACACCGTTCCCATAAAATTTGATAACACTAGTGCAATAAACATATCAAAGAACCCCATCTCACACTTGTGAAATAAGTATATTGAGATTAGGCATCATTTTATCCATGATTATGACCATATATCACTTGAGTTCGTAAGCATCAACGAATAGTGGGCTGATATATTCATGAAACCACTTCAAGAGGATCGATTTATCCAAATTAGACCTGAATTAGGCTTATTACACACTAGGTAAGTTGCCTAAAAATTACTTGAGTAATCTTTTGAGAAATTAGGCTCATCCTGTGATGATTCTTAGGTAACCCTAAGGTCACAATTAAAACATATCAGAACACTCACCTTACTCAGTAAGCCCTCAAGTGGTAGATTAATCTCGTACTCACACAGTTCAACAATAGTTTACCGACAAAGGCCCTAAGGATAGGGAATCCTACCCACCCATACAAGTAGGTTCCCTCTGACCTAGTGCGTTATGCAGCTACTGCCACATCTAAAGCTACTAGTGCATTCGCCTTACTCAGCAAGCCCTCAGGCGAAGAGTGCGCCCCGCCTAAATTCTACTAGGGTTGTTGGAGTGTTTTAGCTTGTATTCTCGACATTAGATCAATTCTTGGCTGTTGGATCATTTTTAAGTAAGTTATATACGTCCATGTTAGCACTAAGACACTGTTTTGCACTGCGACATTCATCGACAACAGCACGCATTCGTCAACGAGTGTACAACACCCATTCGTTGACGAGAACCTGAGTTTGTCAACGAAAGCACCGTTTGAAAATTTTGAGCTCTCAGTATTTTTTCGTCAATGAGAATAGACTGTTCGTTGTTGAGTGGCCTTCATGCATTCATCGATGAGGCCATGGTGTTCGCCGATGAGGCCTCTAAAATTTGCCTCTAAAAATTTATTCAACCTAGAACTAGTGTAAATGTATCTTTCATGAAATGCATATGTCCTAAGGTCTGTCGAGGGTATATTTGAGTTTCAAATTATATCATATGAAATAGGTAAATATAGTCAATTCTAAATACCCATTCCAATTGAAGATCTTGAACTTGAAGCTTGCTTCTTTATCCTTCTCTTCTTCTAGTTCCATTGATTGAACCAAGTTGTATGTACTTAGGTTCCTCGTGGCTTCCATATCAATATTACCATTCATGCATTCTAAATCATGATTCTATTCAAAAACTCAATTGCACAGGTCAAATACCAAGTGATTGTCATTATCAAAACATGATTGGACTCATAGAGTCAACAATATCCTCCTTTTTGATGATGACAACCGCACTAGTAAAAATGCGTTATGCCTAACAAGGCTCCCCCTAAGATAATCTATAAAATAGAATTTAGTAATATAATTTACATACAATGAAGTTCATACACATTATAGTGTATGCAAATATTTTTGCTAGTAAAACTTCTCTCCTTTTCATTCAAAACTAATTTTGCTAGTATATACTTATATACTTCTCTCTCTTTTGATATCAACAAAAAAGTATATAAAAAATTGTTCAAACATAAATATATCTCATCTTTAAAAAAATTTCTTATGTGTCAAAATTGTACGGTGAGATATATCTCCTCCTGTGTTACTCAACTTACTTCTCCCCTTTTCTAAGGTATATCTGTGTTGTTCAATCAAATTTCAATGTGATCATACACATTATTTCAATTTATAAGGACAAGGATAAGCAAATTAGTCCATTAAAGTTCAAAAATTATGCGAGCATCAACATTTGTCATGTATCCACAAAAAAAATTAAACATGCAATAACCATTCATTAATTTTAATAACAAATGTGAGCATTTTAACCAAATGTTAATTTTAATTGAAGTTGCTATCGCTTAATTATGTAGTCTAATGCAACTCTAGGCAACTTCTCGACTATGCATCAGGCCTAATTCACGTCTAATTTGGATAAACCTATCCTCTGGAAGTGGTTTCGTGAATATGTCTGCCAATTGTTCATCTGTGCATACAAATTCAAGTGTCACATCTCTTTTTGCAAATGGTCATGAAGAAAATGATGGCTAATTTCTATGTATTTAGTTCGTGAATGTGATATAGGATTCTTTGAGATGTTTATTGCACTTGTATTGTCGCACCTTATAGGAACAATGTCATAGTGTAATAAAAAATCCATAAGTTGTTGCTTCATGTATAGCGTTTAAGCACAACAACTTCCAGCCACTATGTATTCAGCCTTGGCTATGGAAAGAGCAACTGAATTTTGCTTCTTCGAAAACCAAGAGACTAAAGAATGTCCTAAGAAATGACATGTGCTGCTCGTACTTTTTTTATCCACTTTACTACTGGAAAAATCGGCATCCGAATAGCTAACAATCTCATAGGAGGTATACTTAGGATACCATAATCCAAGTTCAATGGTTCCAATCAGCTATCTAAGTATTCTTTTGAAAGCTAATAAGTGGGACTCTTTAGGTGTAGCCTAAAATCTCACGCACAAACATACACTAAACATTATGTTAGGCCTACTGGTAGTCAGATAAAAAAGCTACCAATCATCCCATGGTAAAGCTTAATATCTATTGGTATCCCTTACTCGTCTTTGTCTAATTTTACTGAAGAGCTTATGGGCATTCCTAGAATTTTACCATCTTCCATATTAAACCTTTTGAGCCAGTCTCTAATATACTTTGATTGATTTATAAAAATTTCATGTTTTTTTTGTTTGATCTGAAGTCCTAGGAAGAAATTTAGTTCTCCTATCATGCTCATCTCAAATTCGTTTTGCATACAACTTGCAAACTCATTGCACAACTCTTCATTTGTTGCTCCAAAGATGATATCATCTACGTATACTTGTACTAGGAGCATGTTGTCATTCTTAGATTTGATGAAGAATGTTGTATCTATCTTTCCTCTAATAAATCCATTATCTAGTAGAAAACCACTTAGCCTTTCATACCAAGCTCTAGGAGCTTGCTTTAAACCGTACAAGGCTTTAGTTAGTCTATAAATGTGATTTGGATGCTTATTGTTTTCAAAACCTAGGGGTTGTTCTACATATACTTCTTCATTTATGTAGCCATTTAAAAATGTGCTTTTGACATCCATTTGATATAGTTTGAAATAATTAAAAGTAGCATAAGCTAACAACATTCGAATGCCTTCCATTCTACCTACAGGTACGGAGGTTTCCTCAAAATCTATCCCTTCGTCCTGGTTATATTCTTAAGCTACAAGTCTTGCCTTATTTCTAACAATTATTCCATGTTCATCTTTTTTGTTCTTATATATCCATTTTGTTCCAATAACCGTCTTATCCTCAGTTCTAGGAACTACCGTCCAAACTTTATTTCTCTCAAACCGATTTAATTCTTCTTGCATAGATATTACCCATGATTCATCCTCAATTGCTTCACTCACATTCTTAGGTTCTTCTTGAGATAAGAAAACAAAATGACTAATCATAGTTCTAAGTGAGGATCGAGTAGTTACTCCACGTGATGGTTCTCCTATAGTTTGATCTATAGGATGATTCTTTATGTACTTCCATTTTCTAGATATTTCATTAATCTCTTTTTCTACTTGATTATCTTCAGAAGATGTGTCCTTGACTTCATTTCTCTTGTCTGAGTTATCTTTAAGAGATAAATTTTCAAATTCCTTATTAATCTCAATTTCATCCTCATTAGTCTTTTGAGCAAATGGATTGGATTCATCAAGTGCTACGTGAATGGATTCTACAATGGTTAAAGTTCGTTTATTATATATCCTGTATGCTTTACTATCTAAGGCATATCCTAGAAAAATACCTTCATTAGATTTCACATCAAACTTTCCTAAATGTTCATTTTCTCTAAGCACAAAGCATTTGCAGGCAAAGGCATGGAAATATGAGATGTTTGGTTTATGGCCATTCCATAATTCATAAGGAGTCTTATTTAGAGATGGTCTTATCAAAACTCTATTTAGAACATAACAGACAGTGTTTACTGTCTTAGCCTATAAGTACTTAGGTAGTTTACGATCGTTAAGCATAGTTCTGGCCATTTCTTGTATAGTCCTATTCTTTCTTTCAACTACACCATTATGTTGTGGTGTTCTAGGAGTTGAAAAGTTATGAGATATTCCTACTAAATCACAGTATTCTTCCATACCTTGATTTTTAAATTCTCTACCCCTATCACTTTGGTTTTTTGTAATTGTATATACCTTTTCATTTTTGTATTTTCTTGCATAGTTTAATGAATTCTTCACATGCTTCATCTTTGTGACTTAAAAATAGTACCCATGTAAATATAGAATAATCATCAACTATAACAAAAGCGTATGATTTTTCTCCTAAACTCTGAATTGGGTTTGGACCAAATAAATCTAAATGTAGCATTTGAAGTGGCCTAGTAGTAGAGATTACTTTCTTCTTCTTAAAACTAGATCTAACTTGTTTTCCTAGTTGACATGCATCACATATTTTGTCTTTCACGAATTTTGTCTTAGGCAATCCCTTAACTAAATCTCCCTTAGCTAGTTTAGACATTAAGTCCATGTTTGCGTGTCCTAGTCTCCTATGCCAAATCCAACTAATCTCATTCATAGCAGAGAAACATGTCACACGTTGAGAAGTTAGGTTATCAAAGCTGGTGATATATACATTTTCATGATGATTAGCAGTAAATAGAATTTTGTGATCAGTTTTGTACTCAACAATGCATTTGTCATGTTCAAAGGATACTGTATAGCTTTTATCACACAGTTGACTTATACTTAAATAAATTATATTTTAAACCATCAACCAGTAAAACATCATTTATAATAAGTGATGGATCGTTATGAACTTTACCTACTCCTATGATCTTCCTTTTTGCATTGTCCCCAAAAGTGATAAATCCTCCGTCCTTTGGTGTGATGGATGCGAATTTAGCTTTATCCCCAGTCATATGTCGTGAACATCTGCTACCCATATACCATCTATCCTTTGAGGAGGATGATCTCAAGCATACCTACAATAGACATTTAAGTAACTATTTTTGGTACTCATTTTTTCTTGGGTCCATGGGGGTTAGTGCTTGAATCTCCTTTAACTTTCCATACCTTTTTAATTTTAATATCCTTGTTCTTAAAAAGACAATCAAATTTTAATGTGGTATATTTATAGGAGTCTTTTGATGCGTATAAGCTTTTGATTCTCTTACAAATTAACCTATGTAAAGATGTTTTTGTTTCAAATTTTCTTTTCCATTAAAACCAAGTCCTTCTTTATCTAGGGAATTTCTTTGTGCCCCAAGAAGTCTTTCAAAATTACTTTGGCTTTCTACGAACTTATGGATATTTTTAAAGTTTTCTTTTAAATTTTTTTTCCAACTCCTCAATTTTTAAATCCTTGTCTTTTATCACAGATGCATGAAATGAAACTCATTCTATTTTTCAATAAGCTTTGAGAGTTATTTTACTTTACATTTCAAATTAGAAATTTTCTTAGTTTTCTTCTCAAGCATTTTAAAAGTGTACCAGTATTTTTGTTACAATTCATTATAAGAAAGCATGCTATTTTCATTTTCAGAATTACTAGAATAATAAGAAGATGCTGAGAAAGATGATTGTACCTCAAGGTCAACATGTGCCATTAGACACAGATTGGTTACTTGATCATCACTGGACTCAATGTCTGAACTGCTTGTGCTGTGCGTATCCCAAACGACTTTTAGAGCATTCTTCTTTTTCTTGTAGGCTTTCTTTAGTTTAGGACATTTAGTCTTGATGTGTCCAACCTCTCTGCAGTTGTAGCAAGTTGGCGGATCATCCTTTTGTTTCTTCTTGCTTGACTCTCCCTTTTTTGATTTCAAGTTTCGAAATTTTTTGCCAAACTTTTTATTCTTCTTCAGGAACTTTCCAAATTTCTTTGTTAACAAGGCCATGTCATCTTCTAATTCAGAGTCACTTCCTTCACTAGAGCTGTTAGATGATGCTTTAAGAGTTGAAACTCTCTTTGCTTTATTCTGCTCATTTTTCCTCTCATTTATTGCTAGCTCATAAGTGATGAGTGATCTGATTAGTTCATCAACTGACATCTCTTTCAGAATCCTTCCTTCAACTATATCAATAGCTTTAGCTTCCCAAATAGGTAGTTGTCCCCTAAGGATTTTCCTAATCAACTCATAAGTAGGGTAAGATTTACCAAGTGCATTTAATGAATTCATGATGTGTGTGAATTTAGTGTACATGGATTGAATAAAGTCATCAGCAGTCATTTTAAATGCCTCACATTCATTAGTAAGTATATCTATTCTACTATCTTTTACTTCCTTAGTGCCTTCATATGTTACTTCTAATTTTTCCCATATCTCTTTAGCAGTTTTACAACCCATCACCCTATTAAACTCATTAATGTCTAGTGCATAGTATAGAAGGTTTATTGCAGTAGCATTTATTTGAACCAATTTCCAACCATCATCAGTATACTCATCTTTAGTCTTAGGTACATTTACTTTATCAACTACTTTCATAGGAACATGATTTCCATTAGAAACTATTCTCCACACTTTCTAATCAACATTTAAAAGATATATACTCATCCTTCATTTCTAGTAGGTGTAATTCACATCGCAAAAAATTGGTGGTCTCGAGGATGAGCGTCCCTCACCGAATGGGGCTACACCAATGTGTACCATTGTGATCTTTTACAAAAATAATGATTAAGTTTATGTAACCTCGCTCTGATACCAAATTTGAATTCCGATGTTATCCCAAGAGGGGGGTGAATTGGGTATTTTAAAAATTATGTCCTTTAAGTTCTAATTTTGAAAACTTTCAATTAAAAACTTGCAATCTACTTTACAACTAGCTTAATGTTTCACAATTAATCAAGTTAATGTGTAATTTTGTCAATCAAACAATTTTATCCAATTACTTTGCAAACCTACTATATATTCAAAACATTCGCAATATTCATATAAATAACTATACGTGGAAATTAAAAGAGTTAAGGGTAAGAGAGATGCAAACACGATTTTATGAAATTCTGTGAACCTGGCCTACGTCCTCGCCTTGAGCAACCTACTCAAGGATTCCACTAATCCCTACTCCTTTAACTGGGACAGAGCTTCCCTTTATAGTCTGCTGCTTACAAGAGGCGTAGCTTCCTCCTCAACCTTGATTCACAACCTGAATTGTGAATACAATATAAAGGTTACAATTTCTGCAAAACTTAAAATGCTTATAACCAAACTAGTGAGTACAATAGAATTCCTAGTACATAAACATATGATAAAACATGAAGCTCAACATGTATGCAAAGATATGATCTTTATATGAAGAATGAGATGCTTCACAAATCTACCTTTTAATCAATATCTTCCAAAAAATAATTTTTATAAATAAATGCCTTGGAGATCTTAGGATTTGATTTCAAATCACTTTATGTAAGAATAACAAATAAGATCTTTAAAATAATAATCGTGAATAATATGCAAACCTATGTTCTTGCTATCAAATAACTTATAAGATTAAACCTTTGAATAAAGATATGTTTTTGGATATTACAAAGATTTAAAAATAATAGTTTTTCAAGTACTTTTTGCACCAATAATGTAAAACTCTTCGTATAAAGATGTAACTTTGAATATCACAAGGATTTAATCTTTAGAGTGCTATTCTCAAAATATTTTTCAAATAAATAACTATGGGAAAATAGGTGTCTTGCTCCCAAGAATATTTTATATAAACAATTAATGGAGAAGAATACCATTTAATAATAGATTGAATACTCAATGAAATATTTTTCCAAACCTCAAGATCAAACCTAGATTAGCAGAAGTTGTGTGTGTATTCGCTTGGATCTTGATGGTGAGAATGCCTAGATAGATGTGTATTCTTTGTATTGCCTAGCAGTAGGATTCAGGGCTCTCAAAGTATGCTAAAATTGATCTCACTATCTTTTGTTATATTCTCCTAGGGTTTTTGGAGTGTTTTAGCATGTATTCTCGGCATTAGATCAATTCCTAGCCGTTGGATCATTTTTAAGTAAGTTATTTACGTTCGTGTCAGGGCTAAGACAATGTTGTGCACCGTGACATTCATCGATGAGAGCACGCATTCGTCGATGAGTGTACCACACCCATTCATTGACGAGAATTAGAGTTCGTCGACGAGAGCACTGTCTGAAATTTTTGAGTTCTCGGTATTTTTTCATCGATGAGAACAGATTGTTCTTCACCGAATGGGATTTATGTGTTTGTCGATGAGGCCATGGGGATTGTTGATGAGGCCTCTAAAATTTGTCTATAAAAATTTATTCAACTTAGAACTAATGTAAATGTATCTTTCATGAAATGCATGAGTCCTAAGGTCTGTCTAGGGTATATTTAAGTTTTGAATTATATCATATGAAATATGTAAATACATTCAATTCTAAATACCCATTCCAATCGAAGATCTTGAACTTGAGGCTTGCTTCTTCATCCTTCTCTTCTTCTAGTTCCATGGGTTAAGTCAAGTGGTATGTACTTTAGGTTCCTCATGGCTTCCATATCAATTTTACCGTTCGTGTATTCTAAATCATGATCCTATTCACAAACTCAATTGCATAGGTCAAATACCAAGTGATTTGTCATTATCAAAATAAGATTAGACTCATAGAGTCGACAAAGGGGTTTCCTTGTTCTAAAAGAGGCATTTTTTGAATTATTGGATTACCGTAAACTCCCTTACTCTCTATAAATAAGAAGTTAAGACTCTTGCAAGAGTTGACATGTGCTCAACACATAAGAGAATTGGAGCATACATTCACTCGAAGAAAGAGGAAAAGAGAGCAAGAGAAGAAAGGAGGAGAAATGAAGAAAAAAAAAAATAACAAAGGAAAGCTTGAAGCTTGGAGATTCAAGTTAATAGAAGGAGAAGCTCATTCAAAGGTTAGAGAGATCAAAACTTCAAGAATAGTAAAATAAATATTTCATTCTTAAACTCCCTTGCATGATTTCATAAGTTTGAGTATGCGTAAATTATTTAGTTTCAAAATCGTCCTATTTTCCTGTCAAATGTGAGATCTATTTGTTTTCTTTCATGTATGAGATAAAGTTGTGATTTTTCTTGCAGATATTGTGTCAAAACCATTATTTTAGGGTTTGATTGCACATATTTTTCCATTAGAACATGCTTAAGATTGCTTTGTGATGCAAGGGCAGGGCAACTTTGGGTTGGCATGAAAATCAATACAAAGCTAAGGTTTTGATGTCATATAGGTGTCTAGATCTGGAATAGGTTAAGAATATATGAAAAAGTAGAGGAAAAAAGTATAGAAGAGAAAAAAAAGGTGGTCAGAGGTCATGGTTGCTTGGAAAGAGAAGGAGAAGAGAGAAGAGAGTTGGAAAAAAAAAAATGCAATTTTTACATGCATACGTCACTAAAAGGGTAAGAAATAAGCAAAATAGAGGCCCTAGGGTTGAAATTGGGGGGGGGGGGGAGGGGGCAAAAATAGGATATAGGAGCTTTAGGAGGTCTATAATTTGGTCATCTCCATTATAGTAAGTGAGAGCCGACCAAAAGATTTATAGGTGGGTTTGCTTGATTTTTAGGTCATATTTTTGGTAAAAAAGAATCCAAGGCCCAAAAGGAGAAGAATGGTGGTGTTCTAGTGTGAAATGACTATCAACAAAGCCCAAAATAAGCATTTGAATCATTTACAGTTTTAGAAAATCGTCGAAGAAGGTAATAGAGAGAACGATCTTTCCCGCACCCATATTACACACACACCACATGCACGTCCTAAGTTAGCTTGACTAGTCTGATAAATGAATAAATAAATTTAAAAAAAAAAAAGTGGATTGGATCAGTTGACCAGTCCAATCCTTTTTCTTATTTCCTTACTTATTTATTTGATTTAAAAATTTTTTAAACTTTAAAATAAATATAATGTATTTTTAAATTGCAAGAAAATAGGTAGCCAAATAATTCATTTTTTTAAAAAACCAATTTCCTTAATTTATTTTATTTATTTTTTGTATTTTTCCCCAATTTGGTTATTTCTGATTCAAAAAAATATTTTCTTTAGGATCTTAGTTAATTCACTACATAGTATTCTTAAGGATCCTATTTCCAATGTTTTTTTTTTTAAAGATAATTTTTGTCTCTATATTTTTCCATTGAATTTTCTTGTTTTTTTTTTTCTACATTTGTGGGTTCTATAAATTGTTTAAAAGATCATAAAAAAAATTTAAAACATTTTCTGAAAAATACCAAAATTTTGTAAAGAGGTTTTTATTCTCTTCTCAAGGTTTTCAAAATGTTTTGAGCTTATTTGCATCCTAATTTGAATATGAGGGTCAAAGAATGTTCTTACATGCCTATTTTTCCGTAATTTTTTTTTCATAATAACGTTTATTATAATAATTCTGATATCCTCTTCAATTGACAAAACATAATCAACCTGGGCCCATGGGTACCGGGGATATACTTAAAATACAACTCAAATACCTAGGTAGCGGGAAACGTAAAATCATATACTTATCAAATCATCCAACCAACACAATACCAGAGTTTTACTAAAACTGTTATATATATATATATACAATCATCCAAAAAAGACCAAAAGTAGCCTAGGGTCACTGCCTAAAAATAAATCTAACCCCGGCTCTACAACTCACCTTTTTGACAGGGTAGTTCAGTCGGACTCTACTGTCGTGGAGCTCTATCTGCTCCTCTACCTGGATTTCCTGAAATGTTTATATAGCTGGGGCGAGACACTTCTGAGTAAGGGAAACAAACTAACATCAGTGTGTGGCGTTATGAGCATTTTCGTGTTATACATATAACTAGTAAAATAAACATATTTGGGTAAAATCTGTCTATAACAAAACTGAGTAAAACATGATTCTCATATCATAATAAAGAATACTAGATTTCTATACATGAAAATCATCTTATATAATTGTACAATATTGAAATAACACTCAGGATGGATAGCTAGCTGATGTCATGTCTTACCCCCATATGACTAGGTTGTGTAGCTCGAAGGCGAGACCTAGCAATGGCTGGTTGGCCATGCTAGATCAAACATAAGTCTGTAAGTACGATGGGCCTATCCCACCTGGTCCAGGACTACTAGGGGAACAACTCCACTTTACACTGAAGCCGCATCAACTACCATCTCCCACACTACTGGTCGTGTGGTAGCACTATCATAATTCTGAACATATACCTACGGTACCGTGCTCCTGAAAACTGAACTAAACCATACCATCTGAGTTTTGATAACACATAATTTGTTTCATATACTGAACATAACTGTTTCGTATTTCATAATAATATTTGACATGTTAATATTTCATGAATTCAGTCTTATCATACATGATTATGGCATCTGCGCTAACATGAATCTCAGCATTTGTGCCGACATAACATAACATGAATGACGGCATCTGAGATGGCATAGCATAACATGAATCATGACATTTGTGCCGACATGTCATAATATACTGAACATAATTTTTTTGTACTATTAAACATTATATTCATAAAATCATGGTTCCTGTATTATTTCATAATTGCCTTGAAAACTATTATATCATGCTTGATCTAGGAAAAACATTCTATTTTGATGTACATTATTATACAAAAATTCAAACTCAAGCCCACACAGAAATGGGTAACTTCCTGAGTGTAAAATATGTTTCCAAAACCATATTTTCTGATAAAACACGTTTAAATCATATCACTGTTCATAATAGTATTTCCCCAAACATAATTGTATAATATATATATTTTCCTCAAATTTAATGCTGTAAAATAATAAATAATTTCATGAAAAATTCCGATTTAGTTTATCCCCTTACCTGACGTACTGAGAAACCCATAAAAACCCCCAATTCCTGCACCTGTAGTGTTCCTAGCACAACACCCTGAAATTAACATTTTTCCTAACAAAAATTCAGTATTAACTTCCCTAATATATTCTCCTTAGTCCAGAAATACCAAATACCCAATAAAACTAAAATTAAGTAACTTACTCAAATTTTGGGATGCTTCCCAAGTTAGCCTAACCAACAATGTACTCTAGCAGATATGAAGAGAATCTTCCCAGGAGTAGTGTGGCGGCTTCGGATCGTCGAACTGACAAAAACCCAAGCCAAAAGCTTAGAGAGAAGGTAGAGGGGATGAATTCTAGAGAGAGAAAGAGGCTGCCTGCAATTTTTTGCACTGAAAATCTGAGTTTGGCATACTTATACACCTGCCTTCGTCGACGAGACACGTCACTTCGTCGACGAGGCCAAGAAGGGTGTTCATCGACAAACTTATAACCTTCATCAACAAATTTCAGACTGTGAAGTTACCCCTCACGTGTTGACGGGACACGTGGCATGCGACGAATCCAAGAAGGAGTTCGTCGACGAAATCAGAGGGTTCGTCGACGAACCCTGCTTTTTCCTCTTTTTGAATTTTCCTTTTTCTTCCTTCTTTTATTATTCAATTACTATAATTATTCAAGTCTCTATATTCTCCCTTCCTTATAAAAATTTCGTCCTCGAAATTTACTATCTATGTTGAACACCATCCTTTAAGGAAATGGGCTACTTATTTTATTACTTACCCTCACTTATGACGGAGGAATACCATGCTTACATTCAGTGTTCTAGGAGATTACAAATACGCATAAAATAAAATTCTCCCACAACCAAAATAATATCTACTACCAAAAAGGCTATTACATGCACTGAGTAACCTACAAAAGAATCACATATCTACTTGTATCACTTTTTGATTACTGCTATCCCTCGCTAAACAAATTCGGGTATTTCTGTCGTATCTCTTCCTTAAACACCAATGAGGCTTCCTCTATCATATGATTTATCCACAAGGATTATACTAGAGGAATCTTCTTACTATGTAATTCCTATTCCTTCCTATCCAGAATCTACACTGGAGTTTTTTCATAAGCCAAAGTATCACCGAGTTTTAACTCGGCATGACTGATGACATGGGAGGGATCTGAGACGTATTTCCTTAACATGGAAACATGAAATATGTCATGAATTCTAAATAAAGTTGGTGGTAAAGCCAGCCGGTACGCAATTGACCCTACTCTTTCAAGAATCTTGAAAGGGCCAAAGGCTCAACCTAACCTTCCTCGCAAATCTCATAACTCCCTTCAATGGCACTATCTTCAAAAACACATGGTTCCTAACTTCAAATTCAAACTCCCAGTGGCGCATATCGGCATAGCTTTTCTACCGATTCTGAGTTGTATTGATTCTTTCTTTAACGAGCTGGACTTTATCATATGCTTGCTGCATAGTTTTTGGTCCCAAAACTCGCCTCTCACCCATCTCATCCCAGTATATAGGAGAACGACACCTCCTACCATAGAGCGCCTCATACGGTGCCATGCCAATGCCGGCTAGATAGCTGTTATTGCATGCAAACTCTACTAGTGGCATATACCGGGTCTAGCTACCCCCAAAATTCAGTACGCATACCCACAACATATCTTTTAATATCTGAATCACCCTCTCAGTCAGGCTATCGGTCTATGGATGAAATGCCGTGTTGAAAGATAATTGAGACCTCAGAGCCTCCTACAAGCTCCTTCAAAACCGTGATGTGAAACGTGGGCCTCGGTATGATACTATAGACATCGACACCCCATGTGATCATACTATTTCCTGAATATATAATTCCGCAAGTCTGTCCATGGAGTAGTTGACTTTAATAGGAATGAAGTGAGTAGTCTTCATCAATCTATCAACGACTACCCAAATAGCATTCTAACCACGCGGTGCTGACGATAAAACCATCATGAAATCTATAGATACATGATCCCACTTCCACTTTGGGATGTAAAAACACTGCAACTGGCCTGTTGGCCTCTGGTGCTTAGCCTTTACTTACTGGCACGTCAGACACTGCTGCACAAACTCAGTAATATCTCTCTTCATGCCGCTCCACTAGTAAGACTCCAGTAGATCCCTATACATTTTAGTACTACCTGGATGAACCATGTACAAGGACCTGTGAGCCTCCTCTAAAATCGTCCTTCTGATATCCACATTTGCAGGCACACATAATTTGGTACAGAACCGCAAAGCTCCATCATCTGAAATACTAAACTTCTCCTCCTGTCTGTCCTACACATTAGTTATTAGCTCCACTAATTCTGCATCATCCCTATGAGCAGTCTTAATCCTTTCCTATAGAGTAGGATGCAATACCAGGTTGGCAATAAATGCCTGAGGATCACTCTTTACCAATTCTACACTAAGTCTCTCTAGATCCTTCTAGATCAGATGCTGAACCTCCATAGCTGCCAGTGCTGGTCCCTTTGATTTCCTGCTCAAAGCATCAGCTACCATGTTTGTTTTCCCTGGGTGGTAACTGATAGTACAATCATAATCTTTAATAAGTTCCAACCACCTTCTTTATCTCATGTTCAGCTCCTTTTGAATGAAAAAGTACTTTAAACTTTTGTGATGAGAGAATATCTCGCATCTCTCAACGTAAAAGTAATGCCTTTAAATCTTTAACGCGTGTACCAATGTAACCAATTCTAGATTGTGGGTAAGGTAGTTCTTTTCATACTCTTTCAATTATCGAGAGGCATAAACTACAATCCTACCATGCTACATCAATACACAGCTGAGCCCTTTCAAAGATGCGTCACTGTAAATTACATAACCATCACCCCTTGATGGGGTAATCAACATCGATGCAGTGACAAGCCTCTGTTTTAGTTCCTAAAAGCTCTGTTCACAACTTTCATCCCATTCAAACTTGACATTTTTCCTAGTTAGACGCGTTAGAGGCCTTGACAATGCTGAGAATCCCTCAACAAATTGACGATAATAACCTGCCAGCCCCAAGAAACTCCTGATTTCCTGAATGTTCTTTGGCTTGACCCAATTCATTACTGCTTCAATCTTGCTGGGATCCATAGAAATTCCATCCCCTGATATAACATGCCCCAGAAATGCCACTTTCTTGAACCAAAATACACATTTACTAAACTTGGCATACAATCTCTTTTTCCCAAGCGTTTGAAGTACCAGTCATAAGTGTGCCTCGTGCTCCTAAAAAATCCTCAAATAGACCAGTATACCATCAATGAAAACCACAAAAAATCGGTCTAAATACCAATGAAATATTCTATTCATCAAATCCATGAATATAGCAGGAGCATTCATCAGACCAAAAGGCATAACGAGAAATTCATAATGCTCGTACCTGGTCTTGAAAGCCGTCTTTGAGACATCTTCTACTTTAACTTTCACCCGGTGGTAGCCTGGTCTGAGGTTAATCTTGGAATAGACCCATATACCCTAAAGCTAGTCAAATAGATTGTCTATACGAAGCAGAGGATACTTGTTCTTGATTTTCACCTTATTAATTTCCCTGTAATCTATACACATCCTCACAGACCCGTCCTTCTTCTTTACAAATAACATTGGAGCTCCCCACGGTGATACACTGGGCTGAATAAATCCTTTCTTCAATAGATCTTGCAGCTAGTCCTTTAATTCCCCTAATTATGCTAGAGCTAGCTAGTAAGGAGCTTTAGAGGTTGGTGCCATCTTGAGAAATAAATCTATAAGGAAATCTACCTCACGCTTAGGAGGCAATCCTGGCAATTCTTTTGGGAAAACATCTGGAAGCTCCTTAACCACTGGTGTACTACTAAGCTTCAATTCATTTCCTGACACCTCCTTTAGAAAAGCCATAAATCCCTGAAAACTATCTAGGAGTAGCCTTCTCATTTGCGTAGTTGACACTATCTGAGGTGGGGAACACACCTACGACCATACAAACCTGAATTCTTGCTTGCCTGGTGGTTTAAAGATCAGCTTTTTCAAATGATAGTCAATATTAGCATAGTTAGTTGCCAGCCAATCCATACCTAGTATTACATCGAACCTATACATGTCAAGTACAATTAGATCAGAAAGTAGTACTTTCCCCTGAATTTCTATAGGATAACCTCTGAGCACCCTATGACTCTTTACTACTGAACCAGCCAGTGAAGCTACTAACATTTCTACATCTAATAACTAGGTCTCACCTCTAAACAGTTTAATGAAATTCGTAGACATAAAATAATGAGTAGCACCCGAATTAAATAAAACAATAGCATGGCATGACAAAACCGTAAGGGTACCTATCACGACGTCTTTGGTAGTCTCAGCATCTCCTGACATCAGAGCATAAACCCTCGCCGGGGCTGCATTCCTCTACTGACCTCCATGAGGTGCCTGGTAACCCCCCTGAACTACTTGGGAGCAGGAGCAGTACCCATAGGTGTAGGGCAATCTCATGCCAGATGCCCCGATCCTCCACAATCATAACATACACCTTTCCTTCCTTGGCACTCCCCCAAATGTCTCTTCCCACATATCTGACATACAGGTTAGGTCTGAGCACCCTGAACCTCATGGCCCTCAGTCTCCTGCCTCTAATCTCTACTGTAGTTTCTTCTCCTCCACTAACCCCGACCAAAGCCCTGTAGAAAGCCTGGAGGTGTAGACCTCTTCTTCTGTCCCTACTCCTTTGCACCCAACTACTCACCAGCCTCAACCAAAGCTGCTCTATCAACTAACTTAGCAAAGTCCTATATTTTCAACACCATAACTTGCCTATAGATCTCATGCCTCGAACCCCTTTCAAACTATCTTGCTTTCTTTGCTTTGTCGGGTATGATAAACAGGGTGAAATGGGACAACTCAATAAACCTTGCCGCGTACTATTGAACTGACTATTGTCCCTGCTTCAAATTCAGGAACTCAACCACTTTAGCTTCCTTCATAGTGGTTAGAAAATATCTGTCAAAGAATAATTCTTTAAATTGGCCCCATGTCATAACTATCGGCATCATCCTCTACTGCTTTAGAAGTTTCATCGCAGTCCACCACCTCTCGGTCTCTCATGTTAGTTTATATATGGCAAATAGTACCCTTTGGTCCTCTGTACACTATAGTACTACCAACACCTTTTCCATCTCCTACATCCAGTTCTTAATGACTGTAGGATTAGTTCCTCCTGAAAAAGCTGGAGGATTCATCTTGGTAAATTTCTTTATCATGCACCCATAGCCTACAGATGGGCCTTCCTGCTCTTTGGAACTCCTAGCGATCTTAGCCATAACTTGCTAAGCCATACTCTTTACTACCGCATCAGAATCAGCCTTGCCTGCACTCGAGGGCCCTGCACCATCACTACCACTCGCATGGGAACTACTTCCTCCAGGGTCCATCTTAAAAAGATAATAAACATAACTTAGGGACCCTATCCTTATAACTTACGCATCTAACCAAAATCCCCTATCTTGTCATCCTTATCTTATTTCAAGATTCAGTATCAAACTTTAGAAACACAACCCATTAATAGTTTACTATGGCTTTCCCGAAATCGTCACCCTAGGAAAGACACAAAAACCACCACGGAAGTCCAACCCCTAAATTGCAAAATAAAACCTTAAATCCTTCTCCTATACTCTAGTATTGTTTCCGCTGCACTCTAGAGTCTATAGAACCTAGCAACCTAGGCTCTGATACTAAACTGTAATGACCTGCCTATTTTTTTGTAATTTTTTTTTCATAATAATATTGAATATAAGAATCCGGATATCTAGTTCAACTAATAAAACATAATCAACTTGGACCCATAGGTACTAGGGATATACCTGAAATACAACTCCGATACCTAGGTAGCGGGAAACATAAAATCATATACTTATCAAATCATACAACCAACACAATACCATAGTTTTACTAAAACTGTTACATGCATATGCAATCATCCACAAAAGACCAAAAGTAGCCTACGGTCACTGCCTAAAAATAAATCCAACCCTGACTTTACAACTCACCCTTTTGACATGGTAGCTCAATCGAACTCTACTATCGTGGAGCTCTATCTGCTCCTCTACCTGGATTTCCTGAAATGTTTATATAGATAGGGTGAGACACCTCTTAGTAAGGGAAATAAACTAACATCAGTGTGTAGCGTTATGAGCATTTTCGTGTTGTACATATAACCAGTATAATAAGCATATTTGGGTAAAATCTATTTGTAAAAAAACAGAATAAAACATGATTGTCATATCATAATAAAGCATACTAGATTTATATACATGAAAATCATCTTATATAACTGTACAATACTAAAATAATACTCAGGATGGATAGCTAGCTAATGTCATGGCTTACCCCCACATGACTAGTTTGTATAGCTCGAAGGTAGGACCTAGTAATGGCTGACCAATCATGCTAAATCAAACATAAGTCTGTAAGTACGATGAGCCTATTCCACCTAGTCTTGGACTGCCAGGGGAACAACTCCACTCTACATTGAAGCCACATCAACTGCCGTCTCCCACACTACTGGTCATATGGTAGCATTATCATAATTATGAACATATAGCTACGGTACCGTGCTCCTGAAAACTGAACTAAACCATACCATTTGGGTTCTGATAACATATAATATGTTTCATATACTGAACATAACTGTTTCGTATTTCATAATAATATTTGACATATTAATATTTCATGAATTCTGTCTTATCATACATGATTATGGCATTTGCGCCAACATGAATCTCAGCATCTGCACCGGCATAACATAACATGAATCATGACATTTGCGTCGGCATATCATAATATACTGAACATAATTTTTATATACTATTAAACATTATATTCGTAAAATCACGGTTCTTGTATTATTTCATAATTGCCTGGAAAACTATCATATCATTCTTGATATAGGAAAAACATTCTATTCTGATATAAATAATTATATGGAAATTTAAACTCATGCCACATAGAAATGGGTAACTTCTTGAGTGTAAAATCTATTTCCAAAACCATATTTTCTGATAAAACATGTTTAAATCATATCACTGTTCATAATAGTATTTCCCTAAACATAATTATATAATATACGTATTTTCCTTAAATTTAATGTCATAAAATAATAAATAATTTTGTGAAAAATTCTGACTTAGTTTATCCCATTGCCTGGCTTACTGAGAAGCCCACAAAACCCCCAATTCCTACACCTGCAGTGTTCCTAGCACAACACCCTGAAATTAACATTTTTCCTAACAAAAATTCAGTATCATCTTCCCTAACATATTTTCCTCAGTCCAAAAGTACCAAATACCCAATAAAACTAAAATTAAGTAACTTACTCAAAATTTGGGATGCTCCCTAAGTTAGCCTAACCAATAATCTACTCCAACAGATATGAAAAGAATCTTCCTAGCGTGGTGGCTTTGGATCATCGAACTGGAAAAAACCTAAGCTAGAAACTTAGAGAGAAGGTAGAGGGGACAAATTCTAGTGAGAGAAAGAGGCTGCATGCAATTTTCTATGCTGAAAATCCGAGTTTGGCATACTTATACACCTGCCTTCATTGACGAGACACGTCACTTTGTCAACGAGGCCAAGAAGGGTATTCGTCAATGAACTCATAACCTTCGTCGATGAATTTCAGACCTTGAAGTTACCCCTCTTGGTAATATGTCATTGACAAGACACGTGGTGTGTGACAAATCCAACAGGGAGTTCGTCGACGAAACCGAAGGGTTCGTCAATGAACCCTGCTTTTTCCTTTTTTTGAATTTTCCTTTTTCTTCATTCTTTTATTATTCAATTACTATAATTCTTCAGGTCTCTATAAAGAATGTATGAAAATTAGAGCCTTGGCAAGCCCCAATACCTTGTTTTGTGTGCATTTATCTATTTACAAATGTTTGGATAATTGAATTGAATCAAAATTTAATGGAAAGACACTCATATGAGGTTTGTTTATGCTCATGATAACTTAAATTGCATATGACACCTCAATGACATGTAATGTTGTGTTGCCATGATGTGATTGTGACTTGTTGTGAAACCTTGACTAAATCCCTATTTGAATGTTAAATGGTCTAGATGAATTAATATTTGAAAATTCTAAATACTAATTAATATAGATGCTATAAGGGGACGCAATAGCACTCCCTATCGGTTTTCTTAAGGTGAAGGAAGCTTTCCATTCTAAATCGGAATACCGTGGGAATGTAAGATGGAATAATATCTAATGACAAGGTAATTTTAAATAAAGGACAATAATGGTGGATTGGTGATTATATGAGGCTTAGTAAGTACCATTTTTAGAACGGGTGTGTAGGGGATGCTAGTATCTTCCCCTTGCATAAATGTACTCTCGAAGTTGAAACTTTGGTTTGTAGACCTTTCACCATTGATTATTCAAACCCTAAAGATAGCAAGTTGGCCAAATTAATTGATAGTACTTAAATAGTTGTTCTAACCTCACGTAGGACAAAATAGGTTAGTGGCGACTGTTGATATACTATTAACCCATATCTCATTTCCCAAATACCAATTTCTCATTTTGAGTTCACCATCTATATATCAAGGTAATTCAAAAATTCACCCCAATAAAGGTGAGCCTTTGGAATGTGTTACAAAGTATTGCTTCTATTTCATTTGCGTGCAAAATGAAACCAAGATATGATAATTCACCTACATGCAAAAGTTCTAGGTGCACGCATGCATGCAAGAGTTTCCCGTCAAAGTGGGTGCATACAAGAGTTTTATGTGATAATTCATGGATCCATGCAAAGGTGAAGGCTCATGGGTACACATGCATGCGTGTATATGAGCATTTCATGTGAAAATGCATGTATGCTAAAGTTTTATATAAGAAATTATGCACATGGGTGGACATGCATGAGAGTTTTAAGTATCCTTTTTCATGGATCCATGTGAAGATAATAGCCCATGGGTGCCTAGTATGCATGCATGCAAGAGTTTTATATGAAAGTGGGTGCATGCATGCTAGAGTTTTATGTGAGGCTTTATGCATCCATGTGAAGGTGATGGCTAGGGGGTGCATATACATGCATGCATACGAAATTTTCACATGAAAGTGTATGCATGCAAGAGTTTGTCATGAGAATTCATGCATGTGGGTGCACATGCATGAGAGTTTTAAGTAGATGCATATTCTTTTTCATGGATCTATGCAAAGGTGATGGCTGAAAGTAATGGTGTAGTTCCAAGAAGGGGGTGAATTGTGTATTTAAAATTTTAATACGCGGAAACTTAATTAATTTTAAAACTTAATTACCACGTACCCTTGCTATTTTAATAACAACGATAAACTAACAGCGAACAACTATACCAATAAGCAATCCTAAATATATATAATCAAGTTTCAATATTAACAATATTCTTGACTAATTAATTTCAATATCAATATAATCAATCACAAGTATTTGTTCTTATCAACCAATAACAATCAATCCTGGTAGGTTAAATCTAAACTGAATGTGTAACTACATTAGATTAAAGTTGGCAATAAGATTATTTAACCACACAAATATTTTCCTTGTACTTGAATAATTTACCAATCAATATCAATCAATACTAAATTATCTCAGCCGAATAGCTCAACTCAGAATTTGCAACTACATCGGTGTTTGATCTCAATATGTATTTAAATCATTCAAAACATACACAAATCTATCTAAGCATTCATACCAATTTGAATTCAATAAATCATTCAAATAGATAAATATCAATTTATATGTGCAAGAAATTTAAAAAGATAAGGGAAAGAAGAACACCAATTTTTTACAAGATTCAGCGGTTTGCCTACGTCCTTGCCTCAAGCAACACGCTATGAGGATTTGATTTACGGTCTCCGTTCAATAGGTGGAGTTCTCTCTCTCTTTTCAGTAGGTAAAGACACCTCTCACGCAAGAACACCCTCTTTTTTGTTCAATTCTATCCCCAAATTGAAAGTTCAAAATGCAATACAATAGAAGATTTTCATATAAGTAAATACTCCCTAAGAAGAGTGAATTTGTACAATATAAAACACAAATAAGCTCTCAATAATAAGTTATAATGAAGCTCAAGAGAATTCTATGGTTTTCTAGAATGAGAAGCATGAGAACGAAGAGCAAAAACTAGAGTTTGATTTTCAAGAATGAAGAACAGCGCACAACAACTATAGCAAGATGAAAAAAATATGATTTGTATGCAATTGGATTGATTAGGGTTTCCCTAACACGATTAGGGCTGATCTTAAATACTGGGTTTTGAAAGTTCATCGTTTTACCATAGTTTGGAAATAATATATTCTTAAAAAGATAAGAAATCGTGCTATTAAAAAACTTAGCCGTGAAACTTTAGACGCCCGAGTTTATGCCTCAGTCGCCCGAACCTACACTATTTGGGATTTTTCATTGTCATACTAGTTTGGTCGCCTGGACCAAGAGTTTGGTCGCCCAAACACATTGATTCCAGACCAGTTTGTTTAGTTTGTTGTGAAATTTTGTTGACTCTATGAGTCCAATCCTGTTTTGATAATGACAAATCATTTACTATTTGATCTATGCATTGAGATCGTGAACAGGAACTATATTAAGCATGCACGGAAGGATAATAAGTCATGGAGGCCATAAAGAACAAAGCATACATATTTGGGCAAGATCCATGGAACTCAAAGAATACAAGAATGAAGATGCAAGCACCAAGCTCAAGAATGTCGTGGGAATGGGTATTTAGAACTCATGTATTTACATTTTCATATGATCTAATTTGAGGCTCAACATATACCCTAGAATGACTTTAAGACTCATGCATTTCATGAACACCATTAGGGGACATTCATGGACTTAGAAATATTTTTAAAACCCTGGAAAATATTTTTATAAAAGAGCCAAGAAAGAGAGCATAGAAAAGTTTTAATTTAGAAAGAAAAATTCAGGAAATGGCCACTTTGGTAGCTTGAACTCAACCTCAGTCACCTGAAGAATTTCTTTAGAAACCTGAAGATTAAGTTCAGTCGCCTAAAGAATTAATGGTGAAACAAAGAATTTGGCCGAGGCACTTTGGTCGCCTGAACTTGTGATTTTGGTCGCCTGAAGTTGTCACTTCAGGAGCCTGAGCTCCACTTCAGTCACCTGACCCTATATTCAGGTTGATTTTTTTGAAGCACTAAGGAACTTTAGTCGCCTGGGCATTGACCTCAGTCACCTGAACTTGCGGGAAAACTTAAAAATTTAATTTTTATTAAGAGAACTCATGAGCTATTTTTTAATCCAACAATCAAGATTGAGTCTAAGGGTTAAACACCTATATATTGAACATCTAAACCCTAGAGCGTAAGCCAAGACAAATAAGAAAAGAAGAGAACATCTTGTTGAAAAGATTTTTGAGAACTTTGAACACATTGCTATATGATTGCCTACACTCTTGCACATACTCATCAAGCTTGGACAAATTAATTCATAAAATCAAAGAAGATTCATTTACACATCTTGATTTCAACTTGGTATTGAGGTTTGGTTAATCCATTTAGTGTTTTTTCAAGAGATTCTCATATCATCATCTGTTATTGATTATCGTTAGAGAGTTTGATCTTGAGTGTTCCTAACCATATAGAGATTTTTCTTGACAAGTGAGTTACTTGAGAAAGTTTATTTTGCCATTGATATATATATTTTTCGAAGAACTACTCATTTCGAAATCTATTGTTAAAATAAGCTGAGTGATAGAGAGTGAGTAAACTTTATATATATATATATATATATATATATATATATATTATTTAGATAATCTCACTACTTAATAAAGGTTTTTGTCATTGGTTAAAAAAATTTGATTCAAATGTGTGTTTTGTTTAAGGATCTATATTTTAGATATATTAACGCTTGATTTAGTATCCTTAGTATTTATAAATATACGTTTTATTGAGGGATATTTTCTGAAAAACAATATATTTAGTTTGTGATCTTTGAAAATCATATGATATATATATATATATATATATATATATATATGTATGTATGTATTGGCTTATTACAAAGATCATTGTGTGATTGAATATTTGAAAGAAAGTATTTGATTTTGATTGATCCAATATTCAAGACAAAGTTTTTGTTTAAGTTCACATTAGATATATTTGTGCATTTTTACAAAGTGAACTAGAACCCTAATATTCTCCAAAGCGTTTATTTATATCATTACTTGGGAGTTTTGGTTAGAAGGGAAATTGCATATTGAAACATAATCATTCATAAACGATTGTATCATTCAATACATTTTGAGCTTCAAGTTTCATCATATGATTATGTATTAGGAATTTGAATTGTATTTACGAGCTTTGTTGGAAGTAACTTTGAGTGTTTTTGAGATTTCACTATATTCACGATTTGGGTTGTGCATTGGGTTTGAGGAGAGAGCTGTATCTCTTGTAAGTAGCAGAGTAGGAGGAAGATGTACCTCTTGTAAGTAGTGTATTGCAAGGGAAGCTCCGTCCCAATTTAAGGAGTAGGGATTATAGTGGAATCCTTGAGCGGGTTGCTCAAGGCGAGGACGTAGGCCGGGTTGGCTGAACCTCGTAAAAACTACGTTTGCATTCTCTCTTCCTTTATCTCTTTATTTTTTGCTTTGCATTTCAATATCTAACTTGAATGTATGTTTTATTGAATAATCTCACACAAACTTGAAAAGTAATTGGTTAAATTTAGACATAAGGACTAAGTGGTGAATAAGTTTCAAAGAATTTTTAAAATACCCAATTCACCCTCTCTTGGGATTACACCTAAATCAACATTTGGTATCAGAGCAGGTTTACATAGACTTAATAGTTTATTTGTAAAAAGATCACATGGCACATATTGATGTAACTTCATTCGGTGAGGGACACTCATCCACTAGACCCCCAATTTTATCTGGTGTAAATTACACCTATTGGAACCGTAGGATGAGCATCTACTTGTTAAATGTAGACTGGAAGGTATGGAAAATAGTCACTAAGGGAAATCATGTTCCCATGAAAGTAATTGACAAGATTAATGTACCCAAAACTGAAGATAAGTATATAGAAGAAGATTGGAAATCAGTACAAATCAATGCTACTGCCATGAACTTACTTTTCTATGCATTAGATGTAAATGAATTTAGTAGGGTAATGACATATAACTCTGCTAAAGAAATTTGAGAAAAATTAGAAGTTACATATGAAGGCACTAAGGAACTTAAGGATAGTAGGATAGACATGCTTACTAGTGAATATGAAGCATTTAGAATGATTGTTGATGAATTTATTCAATCCATGTACACTAGATTCACACACATCATAAATCCTTTAAATGCGCTTGGAAAAACTTACCCTACTTATGAGTTGATCAAGAAAATACTCAGGGGACTACCTCCAGTGTGGGAAGCGAAAGCTACAACAATAGAAGAAGGGAAAAATTTTAAGGATATGTTGGTGGACGAACTCATTGGATCGCTTATCACCTATGAGCTTGCAATAAATAAGAGGAAAAAATGAGTAGAATAAGGCAAAGAAAACCACAACGCTTAAGGCAACATATCATAGCTCCAGTGAGGGAAGTGACTCAGAATCAGATGATGACATGGCCTTGCTAACAAAGAAGTTTAGGAAGTTCTTGAAAAAGAATAAAAAGTTCAACATAAAATTTCGGAACTTGAAATCAGAAAGAGGAGAGTCAAGCATGAAGAAAAAGAAGGAAGATCCTCCAATATGCTACAACTGTTGAGAGGTTGGACACATCAAGCCTCAGTGTCTCGAACTAGCGAAAGCCTTAAAGAAAAAGAAGAAGGCACTGAAAGTCGGTTGGGAAACACACAACACTAGTTGTTTAGAATCTGAATCCAGTGATGACGAGATTGCCAATCTATGTCTAATGGCAGATGATGACCTTGAGGTACAATCATCATTTTCATCATCTTCGTATTATTCTAGTGATTCTGAAAATGAAAATGACATGATTTCATATGATGAACTGAAACAAGAATACTTGTACTCTATTAAAATGCTTAAGAAGAAAACAAAGAAAATTTCTGAGTTGAAAATTAAAGTCAAAGAACTTTCAAGCTTAGTTGAATGACAAAATGAATCTCATGCATCTTTCATAAAAGACAAAGATTTGAAAATTGAGGAGTTAGAAAAGGATTTGAAAGATAAATTTGAAATCATTTGTAAATTTACTGAAAGACAAAATAATTTTGAAAAGCTCCTAGGAACTCAAAGAAATTCTCTAGAAAAGGAAGGTGTTGGTTTTAATGGGAAAGAAAATTTAAAACAAAGACATCTTTACATGTGGTATTTTATAAGAGAGTCAGAATCATATGTTCCAACTAAGGATTACCATAGACATATTACATGTTTTAAATGTAAAAGGTTGGGTCACATAAAATTTGTATGTCCTTTCAAATATAAAGATGTTAAAATTAAGAAAGTATGGAAAGTAAAAGGAGAATCTAGCACTAACCCCCCTGGACCCAAGAAAATTTGGGTACCAAAGCTAGTTGTTGGATTGTGTCTTGCAAATATACTTAAGATCAGCATCCTCAAAATACATATGGTATATGGATAGCGGATGTTTACGTCACATGACTAGGGATAAAGCAAAGTTCACATCCATCACACCCAAAGATGAAGGATTTGTCACCTTTGGAGATAATGCTAAGGGAAGGATCATAGGTGTAGGTAAAGTTGGTAATGATTCATCACTTATTATTGATGATGTTTTATTGGTTGAGGGTTTAAAGCACAACTTATTGAGTATAAGACAATTGTGTGATAGAGGTTACAAAGTGTCTTTTGAACATGACAAGTGCATAGTTGAACACAAAACTGATAATAAAATATTGTTCACTGCTAAGCATCATGAAAACCTTTATACCACCAGCTTTGATAACTTAACCTCATAGAGTGTGACATGCTTCTCTGCTATGAATGAAATTAGTTGGATTTGGCATAGGAGACTAGGACACCCAAACATGGATTTAATATCTAAACTAGTTAAGGGAGACTTAGTTAAAGGATTGCCTAAGACAAAATTCATCAAAGATAAAATTTGTGAGGCTTGTCAACTAGGAAAACAAGCAAGAACAAGCTTTAAGAAGATTTTTCAAGATTTACATGGGCATTATTCTTAGGTCACAAAGATGAAGCGTGTGAACAATTCATAAACCTGTGCAAGAAAATCCAAAATGAAAAGAGATATACTATCATAAAAATTCAAAGTGGTAGGGGTAGAGAATTTAAAAATCAAGACTTGGAAGACTACTGTAATTCATTAAGAATTGCCCATAACTTTTCAACCCCTAGAACACCACAATAGAATGGTGTAGTTGAGAGGAAGAATAGGTCTATACACGAAATGACTAGAACTATGCTTAATGAACATAAATTACCTAAGTATTTTTGGGCTAAGGTAGTGAATACTGCCTACTATGTTCTAAACAGAGTATTGATTAGACCATCTCTTAATAAGACCCCATACGAGTTATGGAATGGCCATAGACCAAACATATCATATTTTCATGTCTTTTGTTGTAAATGTTTTGTTCTTAGAGACAACGAACACCTAGGAAAGTTTGATGTGAAATCAGATGAAGGTATCTTCCTAGGGTATGCCTTAGATAGTAAAGTCGATAGAGTATATAACAAATGAACATTGACAATTGTAGAATCTATTCATCTTGTGTTCGATTAGTCAAATCCCTTCTCCAAAAGAACTGATGAAGATGAAATTGAAATAAACAAGGAACTTGAGAAACTATCTGTTGATTAAGGTGTAATCCCAAGAGGGGGGTGGGGTGTGAATTGGATGTTAAAAAAAATTCACTTAATTTTCTTTTACACACTTCTTATAAGTTTACCAACTACTCCTAGTTGCTCAATTATGTGTGAGTGTGGAAATCCTATCAATGCATGCAATATACTCAATTTAAATATAACGCAGAAAATAAAGAGTGTAAGGAAGAGAGAAGACAAACGCGATTTTACGAGGTTCAGTCAACTTGGCCTACGTCCTTGCCTTGAGAAACTACTCAAGGATTCACTAAAAACCTTGCTCCTTAAAGTGGGAGAAAGCTTCCCTTACAAACCGCTGCTTACAAGAGGTACAACTCCCTCCTTATCCGCTATTCACAAGAGGTACAACTTCCTCCTCACACTCGGCTCACAACCCGAACCGTGTTTACAATGAAGTCTGAAAATAACACTCAAAACAATGTTTCTAACAAAAGCTCGTGAGTACAATTCAATTTCCTAGTACATTAACATATGATATAACTTGAAGCTCAAGAATGTATAAGAAACGATACAATTGTTTGATATATGATATGTGTCAACACACAAATTTGTATTTAATCAAAACTCCCACGTGAAAATATATTTGGAATGCTTTGGAGTCCACTAGGATTCTTGATTCACTTTGTAAGGATGCTCAAGTATATTTGAAGTGAGCTATTTAACAAGAATTTGACTTGAATACAACTCAATCAAAAAATCACAAAGTTTTCCTTCAAGTTCCAAAATTTTAATCAAAGTAGGCTTCTTAATAAGAAACCTAATGAACAATATATATGAATATGTGTTTATGTATTTCTTGAATTTCAAATTAATCAACCACGCTAACAAGTTTTTCTCAAAACATGATCTTCTCGAAAATCAGTTTTTATATCTAAAATCACATTCAAGATCAAAACCTCTTTCTAACGATAAACAGGTAAAGAGATGAGAGGTTCTTGAAAAATAATAACATGACAGATCAAACCTTAATACTGGATCAAAGTTTAGTTGGATGAATGAATGCCCTTTTGATTTCAACAGAGATTTTCCCAAATGAAGATGGAAGAAGATTGAAGAGTAGAAAACTAGCTCTAGGGTTCAAATCTTGCAATGAGATGTATATCTTTCTTGTTGTATCTCTTAGCTTGTCTCTAGGGTTTAGATATTCATAATATATATTATATTACCCTTAGAATTAATCTCAGCTGTTGGATCAATAAGATACTTCGTGTGTCTTTTTAATAAAGAGCTAATTTTTAGGCTTTCCCGCGAGTTCAGGCAACCGAACTCGACTTCAGGCTCCTGAAGTATCAACTTTAGGCGCCTTAGGTTCCAAGGTCAGGCGACCGAAGAGCCTCAGCCAGGTTCTGTCTTCTCCATTTAATTCTTCAGGCGACTGAACTTAATCTTTAAGCAACCAAAGAAATTCTTCAAGCTACTGAGGTTTGAGTTTAGGCGACCGAACTCCCCATTCTCTTAAATTTTCATTTCTAACTACAAAATCTGCTTGGCTTCTTTTCTTGGGTCTTTCATAAAATATATTTCTCATGATTTTGAAAACATTTCAATGTCCATGAGAGCTTCCTAATGATGTACATGGAATGCATGAATCCTAAAACCATTCTAAGTTATAATGAGCCTCAAATTAAATCATATGAAAATGTTAATACATGAGTTCTAAATACCCTTTCCCAAGATATTCTTGAACTTTGTCGCTTGCATCTTGATTCCTATACTCTTTGAGTTCCATGGATCTTTGCCAAGATTTGTTAACTTTCCGTGCATGCTTAGTGTAAGTCCCGTTCACAAACTCAATGCACAGATCAAATATCAAGTGATTTGTCATTATCAAAACAGGATTGGACTTGTAGAGTCAACACTATCCATTGAGAATGATTCATAAAAGAATAATGAAATTAAGGAACCATCCACTGAAACTAATCAAATTGAAAATGAGGTTAATGAACCACCTAGAGAATGGAAGTACATTAAGAATCATCCCATTAGTCAAATAATAGGTGAACCTTTACGTGGAGTAGCCACACGATCCTAACTTAGGAATATGATGAGTCATTTTGCATTTCTATCTCAACAAAAACCTAAGAATGTGAGTGAAGCCATAGAGGATGAATCATAGGTGTTGTCCATGCAAGAAGAGTTAAACCAGTTTGAGAGAAACAAAGTATGGACATTAGTTCCTAGACCTGAAGATAAGTAAATTATTGGAACAAAATGGATATATAAGAATAAAAAGGATGAACATGGGATAGTTGTTAGAAATAAGGCTAGACTAGTAGCTCAGGGATATAACCAGGAAGAAGGAATAGATTTGAAGAAACCTTTGCACCTGTAGCTAGAATGGAAGCCATTTGAATGCTTTTAGCATATGCAGATTTTAAGGATTTCAAATTATATCAAATGGATGTTAAGAGTGCATTTTTAAATGGCTACATCAGTGAAGAAGTGTAGGTAGAACAACCCTTAGGCTTTGAAAACCATAAGAATCCAGATCACGTTTATAGATTGACAAAAGCCTTGTATGGTTTAAAGCAAGCTCCTAGAGCTTGGTATGAAAGGCTAAGTGGGTTTTTATTAGAAAATGGATTTTTCAGAGGAAAGATAGATACAACTCTGTTCATAAAGATTAAGAAAGAAGACATTCCCCTAGTTCAAGTTTATGTAGATGATATTATATTTGGAGCCACAAATAAAGACTTATGAATGAGTTTGCTAATACTATGCAAAATGAATTTGAGATGAGTGTGATGGGTGAATTAAACTTCTTCCTAGGACTTTAGATCAAACAAGTAAAACATGGAATATTTATAAATCAATCGAAGTATATTAGAGATCTACTCAAAAATTTTAACATGGAAGATGGAAAAATACTAAGTACACCTATGAGCGCTTCATTGAAATTAGATAAATATGAACAAGGTATACCAGTAGATGTCAAGCTTTATCGTGGAATGATAGGTAGCTTACTTTATCTAACTGCTAGCAGACTTGACATAATGTTTAGCGTATGTTTGTGCGCAAGATTTCAGTCTGCACAAAAAGAGTCACATTTGCTAGCTGTTAAACGAATACTTAGATACCTAATAGGAATCGTAGAAATTGGATTATGGTATCCTAAGTACACACCTTTTGAGATTATCAGCTATTTAGATGCTAATTTTGTGGGTAGCTAAGTGGATAGGAAGAGCACCAGTGGTACTTGTCATTTCTTAGGACATTTCTTAGTCTCTTGGTTTTCCAAGAAGCAAAATTCAGTAGCTCTTTCCACAGCTGAGGCTGAATACATAGCGACAGGTAGTTGTCGTGCTCAAATGCTATACATGAAGCAACAAATGAAGGATTTTGGATTAAACTATGAAACAATCCCCATAAGATGCGATAGTACGAGTGCAATAAACATCTCAAAGAATCCTATATTACACTCACGAACTAAGCATATAGAAATACGGCATCATTTTCTTCGTGATCATGTGTAAAAAGGAGATGTGACACTTGGGTTTGTATGCACGGATGAACAATGGGCAGACATATTCACGAAACCATTTGCGGAGGATAGGTTTATCCAAATTAGGCGTGAATTAGGCTTGATGCATAGTCGAGAGGTTGCCTAAAATTATAGTAAATTACATAATTCAAGGGGAGCAATGTCACTTAATGTTCACAATTTGTCAAAAGTTTCATATTTAGCTCACATGTTCTCATTTGATGTCACATTAATCAACATTCGGTATCGCATTTTTAAGATGTAAACATTGGTATCCTCACATAATATTTGACATTTGGTACACTGTGTATGTTCACAAGGCAATTTTAAAACTGATGGTTGAACAAGTCAAAACTTTAAGATATCAAATGGAAGAAGAACATAAAGTTATGTCCACTCATGTATGATTGCTATCTACCTTTCTGTTGATGTCAAAAGTGGGAGAAATATCTGGAGCAAAAGTTGTTGACAAAACTAGTTGTGCAAAAAGGGGGAAAAGGATAATAGCAAAAATTGTTTGAAAAATCAAGAGCAAAATTTGTTGGTAGATCTAATTGTGTAAAAGGGAGAAGAATCAGACTATAGGAGAAGAATTAGGCTAAACAACGTGTGTATGAACACGAGCATATTTTATTTGGAATCAAGCTAAACAACATGTGCATAAACATGAACATATTGTATTTGGCATGAGCATATTTCACATTGAATATTTGACGCATTAATTGAGGGGCAGCCTTGTTAGGCATAACCCATTGTACTATATATTTTTGCTCGAGTATTTGTCATCATCAAAAAAAGGGAGATTGTTGACTCTATGAGTCCAATCCTGTTTTGATAATGACAAATCACTTGATATTTGATCTGTGCATTGAGATTGTGAACATGAACTATATTAAGCATGCACAAAAGGATAATAAGTCATGGAGGCCATAAAGAACAAAGCATACATATTTGGGCAAGATCCATGGAACTTAAAGAATACAAGAATGAAGATGCAAGCACCAAGCTCAAGAATGTCATGGGAATGGGTATTTAGAACTCATGTATTTATATTTTCATATGATCTAATTTGAGGCTCAACATATACCCTAGAATGACTTTAGGACTCATGCATTTCATGAACACCATTAGGGGACATTCATGGACTTAGAAATATTTTTAAAACCCTGAAAAATATTTTATTAAAAGAGCCAAGAAATAGAGCAAAGCAGAATTTTAGTTTAGAAAGAAAAATTCAGGAAATGGCCACTTCGATAGCCTGAATTCAACCTCAGTCGCTTGAAGAATTTCTTTGGAAGCCTGAGGATTAAGTTCAGTCGCTTGAAGAATTAATGGTGATACATAGAATCTGGCTGAGGCACTTTGGTAGCCTAAACTTGTGACTTTGGTCACCTAAAGTTGTCACTTCAGGAGCCTCAACTCCACTTCAGTCACCTGACCCTGTATTCAGGTTGATTTTTTCAAAGCACTAAGGAACTTCAATCGCCTGGGCATCAACCTCAGTCACCTGAACTTGCGGGAAAACTTAAAAATTTAATTTTTATTAAGAGAACTCGCGAGCTATTTTTTAATCCAATGATCATGATTGAGTCTAAGGTTAACCACCTATATATTGAACATCTAAACCCTAAAGCGTAAGCCAAGACAAATGAGAAAAGAAGAGAACATCTCGTTGAAAAGATTTTTGAGAACTTTGAACACATTGCTATACGATTACCTGCACTCTTGCACATACTCATCAAGCTTGGGCAAATCAATTCATAAAATCAAAGGGGATTCATTTACACATCTTGATTTTAACTTGGTATTGAGGTTTTCTTAATCCGTTTAGTGTTTTTCAAGAGATTCTCATATCATCATCTGTTATTGATTATCATTAGAGAGTTTGATCTTGAGTGTTCCTAAACATATAGAGATTTTTCTTGACAAGTGAGTTACTTGAGAAAGTTTATTTTGCCATTGATACATATATTTTTCAAAGAACTACTCATTTCAAAATCTATTGTTAAAATAGGCTGAATGATAGAGAGTGAGTAAACTTTATATATATATATATATATATATATAATAGGCTGAATGATAGAGAGTGAGTAAACTTTATATATATATATATATATATATATTATTTAGATAATCTCACTACTTGATAAAGGTTTTTATCACTGGTTAAAAAGATTTGATTCAAGTGCGTGTTTTGTTAAAGCATCTATATTTTAGATATATTAACGCTTGATTAACCACAAGAGATATTGATTTCAAATAACATAGATAGAAATATATACATACATCATGAATCTATTTTCAAAATTAAAACAAATTATTAAAAACAAAATTTCAATGTTCCAAATAGAGTTTTAAAACAACAACTCTCAAAAAACAACTTTCATATAATCTTCCTCAGTGGCATCATCACTAGATGAGCTTCCTTCCTCCTCGTCGTCATCTTCCTTTTCATTGGAACTTGTTACAATGGGAGCTTTCCCTCTAGATGAGGAACCACTACCCATGTTGCTTTCAATGTGGGTGAGTCGCTGATCAAAGGAACTAAAGCTAGTTTGGAAGGTCTGCTGAAGTGCATTGTACTTAGTTTCTGCATCTGCACGAATTGCACTATATTGTGCATCCATATCCCGATGAAAAGCAGAATACCAAGTAGGAGCATTATTGGCAGTACCATACTGAGTAGGTGGTACTTCTTGGGGTGGATTATTTCATTGTTCAGGTTCTTTTCTTGCCTCCATTTGTACATTCACATTTGCTCCAGAGGTGGATGGTATTTGGGAATCCAACAAAATACTCCACCATACTCATATCCCATGAGCTTAACAGTGGTTGATGTGAATTGATCCTAGGTTTTCCTTTCGACGAGAAGATTTATAAAACAAGCTAGACCGAGGTGCTAAAAAATGAGGTTCAAGATCCCTCCATAAGGGAGTATGATCCGTTTAGTCTCTTCTAGTCTTCTTTGTGTTGGACTAACAAGGATTAATCCCTTTTTGATGATAACAAATCAAGGTTACTAAATGTGTTTTTAAATTAAGTTTTCGGACTCAAGTGATTTATGAAGTCAAGTGATTATCCTTGAAGAAGTTTGTTGAAGCTTAGACTTAAAGCGACAAGTCATGAGGAAAATGAAGCATATTGAAGAATTGATCAAAGCTAGGATGATTATTGAAAGCTATAAAACATGAAGACTTAGGAACTTAGTTATTTTTATCTTATTAAGTCTCTTGTAAGTTCTTCTATTCTCAATATTGAAGTTGAAGCTCTTAGGATTGATTCTGAAGTTAGAGACCAAATTTAGTACACGAAATATATTTTTCTAAGGTCTAAAATATGTTTTCCAAGTTAACAAAAACAAGTTTTGGAATTAAAGTTTGAAAAACACTAAGTGGCTAGTGGTCAGGCGATTGATATTTTTCTATTAGACAACTGATATGTTACTATTAGTGTTAATGAAAGAACATAATAGGATAAGGTGACTGAACCATCAGGTTCAGGCAATTGATCTGCTACTGACTGTTTTGATGCGCTATTTTAAATAAGTTCAGGCCTCTGACCTTATGGATCAGGCGACTGAAGTCGATGTTTTAAACTTATTACAACGCATATTTTCTTTCTAAATTCGAATGTTTGAGTTTCCAAACTTGGGGAAAATGGTAAGAAATTCTTCTACTGTATATAAAGCTATTCTTTTCGCAAATTAGGTCAACTAATACTCACATAGAATTCAAAATTCATGTTATACTCTTGAAATTCTTTCTAAAAAGCTATCGTGAGTTCTTGCTGAAATACCTAGCGAAATTCTGATTTGATTCTCTAAAATGTACATCCTACAATTAGAATACTTGTGATATATTCATGAGCTTTGATTTTATATTAATTATCTGAAGTATATTGTGCTTTAGATTTGTATAAATTCTGCTCTGCTGTGAGTTATTTTCTTATACGAATTGTATATTGCTTTTGTGCAATTTTTTATGGTTCAAGATTGTTGAATCATTGCCTAGAGACATGGTGTTCTCATTAGAGAGGGGTCTCCACCTTCGAATGGAGAGAGGGTTGCTTCATCTGTTCAGTAAAGTGGTAAAGGAAATCTTCATAGCAAGTTGCTTGAGGCAAGGACGTAGGTTGCTAGTCGAACCTTGTAAAATATCTTGTGTTCTGCTATTCTTCCCTATATTTTTAATTCTTTCAAATTATCATCCATGTGTATGATTTTAAATTCATTGGAGAACTTGATGAATATTAAGATTTGATTGTGGTTTAATCAAGTTACCATATTGAATGTTAGTTTATAATATTGAATGAAAAATCAAACAAGTTTTGATATCTGAATTTAGTTGTGTTTGGTTGAGGTTAAGTTGGTATGATTGATTATTTAATTGAAGCATAAGTGTCAAGATAACCTAAGTTGTATTACTGAATTTGTGTCTTGAGAATATCATTGATTTTTCTTAAAATCATATTCTAATATTTAACTAACTGAGTACTGAATTACTTGAAATTTAAATTTGGTTTGTAATTTCAGCATTCATATTTATATCTAGGATTGTCGATTGGTATAGTACAGTCGCTGATTAGATTATTGTGATTAATATTATAGTGTGGTTGCGGTGATTTAAATTAAAAGGGTTAAAATTAACTGAAATTCAGTTAAGTAATTTTTAAATACCCAATATACCCCTTCTTGGGATTACATGTTTTGTTTCAATTGGTATCAGAGCCCTAGGTTGTAGCAAATCCTAAGGAACTACACAAAGATTCTTATGGCAAACTTAGGTGTATCCCCTTTTGGTGAAGGCCAATCTTCTTTTAGACCTCCTATTTTCTGTGGTATTAACTACACCTTCTGGAAACAACGCAATTGGATATTTTTGCAAATCATGGACTGGAAAGTCTGGAAATTTTACCCAAGGCGATTTTGTGCCTTCCAAGACCATAGATAACAAAGTAGTTCCCAAGGATGAAATTGCACTAAATGATACTGACATGAAACAACTGCAAATTAACTCTAGTGCATGGAATGCATTATATTGTGCACTAGATGCTAATGAGTTCAATATGATTATGGGATGCAAATGTACAAAGGAGATTTGGGACAAGTTAGAAGTCACCTATGAGGGAACTGTAGATGTTAGGGATAGTAGGATTGACATGCTCACCAGCGAGTATGAGGCTTTTAGGATGAACCTTGAGGAGTTTATTACTAGTATTTATACTAGGTTCACCCATATTATTAACTCACTTAATGCACTAGGAAAGAACTACAATACATACAAGATGATTAGGAACATCTTTAGAGGACTTCCTTTCATTTGGGAACTGAAGGCCACTGCAATAACTGAAGGAAGAAACTTGAAGAATACTTCCCTAGATGAGCTCTTAGGATCACTTCTTATGTATGAGATGGCAATAAATGAAATAACTATAGAAAATAAATTTACAAGAAAATTTTGGGACTCCAAAATGGATAAAGTAGAAACTAGTAAGAAGGAATCAAAGGTTGAACCTCCAACGTGTTACAACTGCAAGAAAGTAGGCCACATAAAATCAGACTGTCCATAGCTCAAGAAGGATTCTAATAAGAAGAAGAAAAAGGCAATGAAGGCCACTACTTGGGACAATATAAGTTCCAGTAGTTGAAAAAGTGAATCAAGCGACCAAGAGGTTGCTAATGTTCACTTTATGGCATGGGACGATGATGAAGCACAAAGTTCCTCGTTGAAATCATTTAATGATTCATGCAATGAATCCTATGATGATTTATATGATGAATCAAATAATGACAGTATGTCATCTTATGAAGAACTACAAACATAATTATTCAAAGTTCATAAGATTTTGATCAAAGTAACTAAACGATACACTTCGTTGAAAAATAAGAATGAAGTGTTAATGAAAGAATTATAATCTCAAAATCTTACTGAAAGAGAAAAGGACTTAAAAATTAAGAGATTAGAAAGAAAGAATGAAAAGGTGATGAAAGAACTGAAAGATCTAAGATCCCAAACTTCTATTGAAAATGAGAAGGGTCTGTATATTTTTGAACTAGAAAATAAAATTAACAAAATGACCAAAGAACTAGTGAGGTTACAAGCAAATTGCAAAGATATAAAAGATTCAAAAATACTTAATCTTGAAAATAAAATAGAATACCAATCTAAAATCATTTACAACTTCAAAATAGGAAAAAAAAAACTTTGATAAGCTGTTAGGTTCACAAAAATGACCTTAGACAAAGAGGGCATAGGAATCAATGGCAATGAGAACCAGAAATATAAAAATCTATATATGGGATACTTTGCAAAAGAATCAAAATTCTATGCTAGCACTTCTTTAAATGCTTATACTCACACTATGTGCTTCATATGTAAAAAAGAAGGGCCATATCAAGTTTGATTGCCCATTTAAGAGGAAAGATGTGAAAACCAAACATGTTTGAAGAGTCAAAGAATCATCTCTTTAAACCATTAAGACCCAAGAAAGAATGGGTACCAAGATGATAACCTAATCCTTGAACTAAGGCCTCCATAGATCTTAGGATTAGTCATCCTCCTTTGGGAATCACGAAGGTGCAATTGTACAAAAAATAAAAAGGGTTAGTGATGTGTTAACAACCTATAGAGTTTAAGTTAGTCAATCCTAATATAAGAAGAGATTTAGTAATAACTATAATAGTGGTCTAATAGTATATAATGCTTAAAATATAAAATACTAATAGATATGTCTAGTATAGTAGAGACCTTGAAAAGCTGAGTAAAAATGAGGAATTTAAAGCATAAATCCAAAGCCTACCTTGATTGTGTATGTAATGGAAAATTGGTTAAAATATTAGCTATAGCTCAAGGGATGAGAAAGCATAACAAAGCATAATCTACTTAGCTTTAGTCAACTAAGTGACAGGGGTTTTGATATAACATTTAAAAAGGATAAATTCATAGTTGAACATACTGAAAAGAATGAAACCTTATTTATTGGAAACCGAGTTGAAAATGTATATTGCATAAACTTTGAAAACCTGGTGTCTCAAGAAGTTAAATGCTTCACAACTTTAAATGAAGCTAGTTGGTTGTGGCATAGAAGATTATGACATGCTAGCTTGGACTTGCTGTCTAAATTAGCTAAAAAGATCTTAGTCAAGGGTCTACCTAGCACAAAGTTCATAAAGACAAGGTGTGTGATGCTTGCCAATTGGGGAAGCAAACTAAGATAAGTTTTAAGAAGAAGAAACACATCTCCACTATTAGGCCACTAGAACTAATTCATCTTGACCTATTTGGACCTACTAAAACACAAAGCCTAGGAGGAAAGCAATATGCTTTTGTCATTATTGATGACTACTCGAGGTTTACCTGGGTATTATTCCTATCCTCTAATGATGAAGTGTGTAAAATGCTAACCAATCTTTGTAAGAAGTTTCAAAATGAAAAAGGGTATGACGTTCTACACATTAGAAGTAATAGAGGTGGACAATTTAAAAATACAGATGTTGAAAATTTTTGTGATGAACATGGAATTTCTCACAACTTTTCAGTACCATACACACCTCAACAAAATGGAGTTGTTGAAAGAAAGAATAAGTTCGTTCAGGAAATGGCTAGGACTATGCTAAATGAGCATAACTTGCCTAAATATTTTTGTGTTGAAGCAATGAACACTGCTTGTTATGTGATGAACAGAGTTTGGACGGGCAAAAGACCAGATAAGACCCCATATGAACTTTAGAAGGGCAAAAGACCAAATATATCTTACTTCCATGTATTGGATGTAAGTGCTTTGTCTTAAATGATAAAGGGGACCTAGGTAAATTTGATGCTAAATCAGATGAATGAATTTTCTTAAGATATGCGGTGAATAGTAAAGCCATTAAAGTCTATAGTAAAAGAACTCTTTCAATTGTAGAATCCATTCAAGTAACCTATGATTAGGCTACTCCATTTTCTTTTAAACCTACTAACATTGATGAAATAGAAATTAGAAAGAGTTTAGAAGACCCAACAATTTAAGAAATAAAGGATGAAAGCAAAGAAACCAACATGCCTTCGAATGATAACTCTCTAGATTAATCTGAATTTCCTAAGGAATGGAAGTTCGTAAAGAATCACCCAAAGGACCAAATAATTTGTGAACCATCATGAGGAGTGTCCACTAGATTGTCATTGAAGAATCTATGCAATCATTGTGTGTTCCTATCTCAAGAGGAACCCAAGAACATAAATTAAGTAATCAATGATGATTCATGGATAGTAGCCATGTAAGAGTAATCAAATCAATTTGAAAGAAATAAATATTGGAAATTAGTTCCTAGACCTGCTGATCATTCGATAATTGGCACCAAATGGGTTTTTAGGAATAAAAAGGATGAGAACAATAGTGTAGTCTGTAACAAGGTTAGATTGGTAGCTCAAGGTTACAATTAAGAAGAAGGTATAGATTATGATGAGACCTTACTCCTATGGCAAGAATGGAAGCAATTAGAATGTTACTAGCCTATGCATCTCGCAAGAACTTCAAATTTTATCAAATGGATGTGAAAAGTGCATTTTTGAATGGATACATAAATGAAGAAGTATATGTAGCACAACCCCCTGGTTTTGAGGACTTTCATTTTTCTGACCATGTGTTTATACTAACAAAAGCTCTATATGGATTAAAACAAGCTCCTAGAGCTTGGTACGAATGATTGAGTGGCTTCTTGTTAGAAAATGGCTTCACTAGAGGAAAAATGGATAGTACCCTATCTATAAATTCTAAGAATAATGATATGATCATCATACAAATCTATGTTGATGAAATTATCTTTGGTCCTACAAATGAGGAATTATGTAAGGAATTCGCTACATGTATGCAAGATGAGTTTGAAATGAGCATGATGGGCAAATTGACATATTTCCTTGGTCTTTAAATCAAACAAGCTAAAAATGGAACATTTATCAATCAATCAAAGTACAAAAAGGACCTACTCAAGAAGTTTGATATACAAGGTGGCAAGCCATTGGGAACACCAATAAGCACCTCTATTAGTCTCGACAAAGATGAATAAGGAAAATCAGTAGATGTCAAATACTATCGTGGCATGATAGGTAGGCTACTATATTTGATGGCTAGAAGACCTGAAATTATGCTTAGTGTCTACATGTGTACTCGATTTCAAGCAAAACCTAAAGAATCTTACTAAATAGTAGTCAAAAGAATCTTGAGGCATTTGATAGGTACTACAGACTTAGGTTTATGGTATCATAAAGATACAACTTTTGAGATGATCAACTATTCTGATGTACATTATACCGAATATAAAATAGACCGGAAAAGTACAAGTGGTACTTGCCACTTCTTAGGAAATCTCCGGTATCTTGATTTTCTAAGAAACATAATTCCATGGCATTATCCATTACTGAGGCTAGATTTGTAGTGGCAGGTAGTTGTTGAGCACAAATGTTATATATGAAACAACAACTTAAAAGGATTTTAATTTGGAATATTCAGCTATGCTTATTAAATGTGATAATACCAGCGCCATTAATATTTCCAAAAATCCTATATCTCACTCTAAAACCAAGCACATTGATATTAAACATCACTTTCTTAGAGATCATGTGCAAAAGGAAGATATTATTCTTGAATTTGTAAATACAGATGAATAATAGGCCAATATTTTCACAAAATCTCTTTTAGAGGACCGATTCTTTTCAATAAGACAAGAATTAGGTTTGTTACACTATAGAGAAGTGAATTGAGAAGGAGAAGTTTATTAGAATGAGTGGTTGAGTCAAATGAACATGTAAGTCGAAAATTCCAAAGGACATGCGATTGACTCTTTGCCATCAGTCGACTGAACTTATACTGACTTTCTAATTTTTCAAGTTCAGGCACATCAGGCAACAGACCCCTTAAGATCACTGGACTGATTCGCTACTAACCTACAATATTGTAACTTAGAGACAGGTCAGATAACTGACAGTATCAGAATAGGCGCTTGAACTGGGGAGATATAAATACTTTATGTTCGTAAAAACCCCAACTTTTTGAGCCCTTAGGCTACTGACCCTTGTTCTCTCCTCTCCCAAAGTCTCTTCTTTCACTTCCAAGTGCTTTTCCATGAAGATTTCACTAATTAATCTTCAAAATACCTCCACATCTTTCTTCCTACTCTCATTTTGAAAGATTCAACCAAACATTTTCTTTAAGAACCATGCCAAAAACCAAGCAAAGGGAAAACCAAGGTTTCACTTCAAGGAAAGATGACACTAAAGACATTTAAAAGTGGTTGGTTACACCCCAAGCAAAAAGAATGTACCCTGAGCATATCCAAACCACTGAACCCATACTCGGTAAGGTTTTGGATGTTTCTTTTATAAGAAAAGATTTCTAAATATTTTGCCAATGTTTAGTACTTTAGGTTAGGAAAGATTTATTATGTATCAGGCTTAGGGTGAATATCCAAACTTAGTCGAACTATTTTATGCAAACATGGTAAAGGGTGAAAATTTGTATTCCACAATGGTCATGGATAAGGCATCTGCTTTAACTCCTCAAACACTAGCCATTCGACTTAGGATCCAAGAAGGCGAGTTTGAATGTCCATAACTTGGACAATCTTGGATTATGGCTCAAGATTTTAATCTTGAGGATTCTTACCAATGATAATGACTGAAGCCTTTATTTATTTTGGTCACCCTCCATTGTATAGGCAGCTTAACCTAGAAGCTAGAATAATACATAGCCTCATTACTTACAATATTCTACCTAAGGTAGGGTCACACGACCATCTATCCTATTTGGATTGTTTCATAATGTGGTGTTTGTAAAAAGGAAAGCGCCTTGATCTGCAAAATTTGATTCTGAAATAGATGATTACTAAGGAATAAGGACGATGAGTAATTCTTCCTTATGGAGGAATTTTAACCTTAATCTTTGAACATCTAGGAGTTACTACCCCATTCACATTTTTATCAAACACTCCCATTATGACTACTTTCATTCACTACTGTTAAAATTATGGGATATGAAGAGTATCAAGAACATAGGTGGTTTCCTAAGCATGGTAAAGCTTATAGAGAACCAGTCGGACTCCAAGAACAACAACTAGCTTAGGAATAACAATCAGATGCACCACCTGCACCTTTAGTACAAAATGCTGAAGCTCTTACTTGGTTCATTGACTATTATGGAAAAATGATTACTGAATATGATGCACTTCAAACCAACTTCACTTCCTTTGACTAGAGGCTCAAGCGTATTGAAACCTATATAGACAGTTCTTCTAGTTCGCGAGGGAAGGCTCCCATGGAGACGAGCTCGGGAGGTGATAATGATGATGAGGAGGGTACTGACACTGATGGTGGTGATGAAGTTAAGCTTCTTATTTTTATTTCACTAAACACAATTGGATTGCAATATTTTTGTTATAGCTCTTAACGTTTCTTTTATCTTTTGCTACTTCATTTTACGTTTTATTTTGGATATGTAGTCAGACATGTTGACTATAGTTTTTATTGCATACTCGTTGCATGATGATTGTTGGATATCTTATTGGACATCTTTCTGGATCTTTCTTGAAAATTGCATACTGAATTTTGGACCGTGTATTTGTGAATTGAATGCTAATCTTTTGGTCCTATGATGTTTTGCATGTTTTTTTCTAAGTTAATCCTTTTTATTGATGTTAAAAGGGGGAGAAATGTGGCAAAATTATAGGTCATGTTAGAAGTCAAGTTAGAGAAGTGATAAGTTTATAGAGTAACTAAGTTTTTCATGTTATATTCAATATTGCATGTTGAATGTGTTTATCTTATGAATGTGTTGAATATTGCATATTGGCCATATTGGCACCATTGTCTAAGGAGACATTACATCTAGGGGGAGTCATGCATGTTAGTTTGTTATATGGCATTTTAAAATTTTTTTATATGGCTTTGAAATTGTTAATATTCTTATAGTGACTTTTTAAAAGCAATCTTAATGTAAGGGGGAGCCTTATTAAGGCCTTCCCATTTTGTTCCTTATTTTCAATCATCAAAAAGGGGCAGATTGTTGGCCTAACAAGGTTTAATCCCGTTTTGAGGATAACATATCAAGGTTACTAAATGTGTTTTTAAGTTAATTTTCAAGACTCAAGTGATTATACTTGAAGAAGTTTGTTGAAGCTTATACTTAAAGTGACAAGCCATGAGGAACATGAAGTATATTGAAGAATTGATGAAAGCTCAGATGATTATTGAAAGCTATACAACATGAAGACTTAGGAACTTAGTTGTTTTTATCTTGTTAAGTCTTATGTAAGTACTTCTATTCTCAGGTGACTGATATTTTTCTATCAGACGACTGATATGCTACTGCCAGTGTTAATGAAAGAACATAATAGGATCAGGTGACTGAACCATCGGGGTTAGGTGACTGATCTGCTATTGAATGTTCTAATGCGTAATTGTAAATAAGTTCAGGTGACTGACCTTATGGATCAGGCAACTGAAGTGGATGTTTTAAACTTATAACAACGCGGATTTTCTTTCTAAATTCGCATGTTTGAGTTTCCAAACTTGGGGCAAATGGTAAGAAAGTCTTCTACTCTATATAAATCTAATATTTTCGAAAATTAGGGTAACCAATACTCACATACAATTCAAAAATTGTGTTATACTCTTGAAATTCTTTCTGAAAAGCTGTTGTGAGTTCTTGCTAAAATACCTAGCTAAGTTCTGGTTTGATTCTCTAAATCTACATCCTGCAATAAGAATACTTGTGATGTATTCATGAGCTTTGATTTTATATTGATTATCTGAAGTATAGTGTTCTTGAAATTTGTACAAATTCTACTCTGCTGTGAGTTATTTTCTTATACGAATTGTATATTGCTTTTGTGCAATTTTTGATGGTTTAGGATTATTGAATCGTTGCCTAAAGGTAGGGTGTTCTCGTTAGAGAGGGGTCTCCACCTTTGTACAGAGAGAGGGTTGCTTCACCTATTCAATGAAGTGGTAATGGAAATCCTCATAGAGATTTGCTTGAGGCAAGGACGTAGGCTTCTGGCTGAACCTTGTAAAAAATCTTGTGTTCTGCTATTCTTCCCTATCTTTTTAATTCTTGCAAATTATAATCTGCGTGTATGATTTTAAATTCAGTGGGGAACTTGTTGAATATTGAGATTTGATTGTGGTTTAATCAAGTTACCATATTGAATGTTGGTTTATGATATTGAATGAAAAATCAAACAAGTTTTGATATATGAATTTAGTTGTGTTTGGCTAAGGTTAAGTTGGTATGATATATTATTTAATTGAAGCAAAAGTGTCAAGATAACCTAAGTTGTATTACAAAATTTATGTCTTGAGAATATCATTGATTATTGCTAAAAATCATATTCTTATATTTAACTAACTGAATATTGAATTACTTGAAGTTTAAATTTGGTTTGTAATTTCAGCATTCATATTTATATCTAGGATTGTTGATTGGTATAGTACGGTCACTGATTAGATTATTATGATTGATATTAGAGTGTGGGTATGGTGATTTAAATTAAAAGGGTTAAGATTAACTGAAACTCTGTTAAGTAATTTTTAAATAGCCAATTCACCCCCTCTTGAGATTACATCTTTAGTTTTACTTTGGTGATAATCCATTTTAATATCAGGGTAGGAAGATTCAAACACTTGCTTTTATAGATCCACCACATAAAAAAACAATCTAAATAAGAGATATGATCTTTAAACCCACTCTTAGGTAGAATGTTGTATGTTATAAGAGAGTGTATAATCTTTGCTTCTAAAGTGAATTACCTATATTAAGGCAGATGACCAAACTGAGTTGGTGGGTTTGTTAAAATTAACGGAAAAAATTCTTGAGGGGTAAACCCTTGTTCCATAATCCAGGTTTGTTCAAGGTTTGGATATTCAAGTGTCAAAATTGAATACAAAATCTTTCTACTATTGTTTGTTAGGTTAGGGCAATGACTTTGTCCATTATTTTGGTCATGTACATATCACCTTGCCTTCCTAAATTAGCGTAAAATAAGCGAACAAGGTTCATATAAACCCCTTTAAGTTGAATGGAAACGAAATGATCCCATCCTAGCACAACAAACATCCTAAGAATATTGGGAAAATGTGTTTCCATAAAGTTCATATCTAAAAACTAACCGAGAATAGGTTATATTGTATGAAGGTGTTCGTTGTATATTTTCCTTGCTCCTGGAGTCAAAAGCCATTGTGTAATCTGCTCTGAGTCATCTTGGCCTGAAGACTTGTTTTTGTTGGCGGTTTGCTTCGTCTTTGGCATGATTTTGATTCAAGTTTAGATCGAATATTTTAGAGCAAAATTTGGTGAGAAAAAGGCTCAAAGATGGAAGGACGCAGCTTCGGGTGAGAAAGAATGGGGGTTCAGATGGCTAGAGTTCTAAAAAGTTAGGATTTTTCATTGAAAACACCTTTTATATTTGCAAAGTTCAGTTGCCCAGAAGTTTCATTTGGTTGCCCGAATTGATTATAGAAATTATAAGTTCGAACACAATAGGTGTTTGGTCGCCCGACCAATAACATTCAGTCACCTGAAGTCTTCTGAACTTCTTAATGACTACTTTAAAGAGGGTTCGGTCGACTAGCTTATACCCTTCGGTCGCCTGAAGTCCTAAAAATTCGAGTTACTTAAGATTTTGTCCATAAACATTTAAATTAATGAACACTTTCTTCTCAAACTATTTCCTGGGGATGCAATAAGCCTAATTCACGTCTAATTGAAATGAAACGGTCCTCTTGAATAGGTTTTGTGAATATATCAACCCATTGTTCATTCGTACTTACGAATTTAAAAGTGGTATCCTCCTTTTGCACATGATCTCTAAGGAAATGATATCTTGTGTCAATATGCTTAGTCCTTGAGTGAGATATTGAATTTTTGGATGTGTTAATGGCACTAGTGTTATCACACTTTATAGGTACAACCTCATATTCCAAATTATAATTTTTAGTTGTTGCTTCATATGCAATGCTTATGCACAACAATTTCCTACTACAACATACTCAGCCTCAGCAGTAGATAATGCCACTAAATTCTATTTCTTGAAAACCAAGAAACCAGAAATCGTCCTAAGAAGTGACATGTACCACTTGTACTATTGCGATCTATTATGCACCCGGTATAGTCCACATCAGAGTAGCTGATCATTTCAAATGATATATCTTTAGGATACCATAAACCAAAGTCTATAGTACCTATCAAATACCTTAAAATCATTTTTACAAAAATTTGATGTGATTCTTTAGGTGAAGCTTGAAATCTAGCACACATACAAACACTGAACATAATGTATGGTCTACTAGTTGTTAAGTAAAGTAAACTACCAATCATACCTCAGAAGTATTTGACATCTATCAATTTTCCTTGCTTGTCTCTATCAAAACTAATAGAGGTGCTCATTGGGATTCCTAATGCCTTGCCACCTTCTATGTCAAATTTCTTGAGCAGGTCTTTTATTTATTTAGATTGGTTTATAAATGTTCCATTTTCAGTTTGTTTGATCTGAAGACCAAGAAAGTATGTCAGTTCGTCCATCATGCTCATCTCGAACTCATCTTGCATGCATGTAGTGAATTCATTACATAAATTTTCATTAGTAGCACCGAATATGATATTATCAGCATATATTTGAATGATAAGCATATCATCAGTCTTAGCTTTGATAAATAGGGTACTGTCCATTTTTCCTCTTGAGAAACCATTGTTTAACATAAATCCACTCAATCTTTCATACCAAACTCTTGGAGCTTGTGTTAATCTGTATAAGACTTTTATTAATCTAAACACATGTAAAAAACTCTTATGGTTGGAGAAGATTTCACATCGCTCGCCATACAGGTAATGCCTCCAAATCTTCAATGCTTGTACTACTGCAGCCAATTCAAGATCATGGGTAAGGTAGTTCTTTTAATACTCTTTCAACTACCTGGAACCATACACTACCACCCTACCATGCTGCATCAATACATAACTTAGTCCCTTCAAGGACGCATCACTGTAGATAACATAACCCTCACCCCCTAATGGGATGATCAACATTGGTGGTATGACAAACCTTTGCTTCAATTCCTGAAAACTCTGCTCACAGTTGTCGTCCCATTCAAACCTAACTTTCTTCCTAGTCAGTTGTGTTAGGGGCCCTGATAACGCTAAGAATCCCTCAACAAAATGACGGTAATATCTAGCCATCCCCAAGAAACTCCTAATCTCTTGGACATTCCTTAGTCTAGCCCAATTCACTATCACATCAATTTTACTAGGATCCATAGAAATTCCATCCCTTGAGATGACATGCCCCAAGAATACAATCTTCTCGAGTCAGAATTCACATTTGCTGAACTTGACATACAACTTATTTTCTCTGAGCATCTGTAAGACCTACCTTAAATGTGTCTCATGCTCTTCATAACTCCTCGAATATACTAGCACATTATTAATAAAAACAACAACAAACTGGTCTAAATATTGGTGGAAGATTCTATTCATCAAATCCATGAATATTGCAGGAGCATTTGTCAGACCAAACGGCATAACGAGGAATTCAAAATGTCCATATCTGGTCTTAAAAGCTGTCTTCGAGATGTCTTCTGCCCTTATCTTTACTTGTTGATAACCTGATCTAAGATCAATCTTAGAATACACCCGTGTATCCTAGAGTTGGTCAAATAAATCATCTATACGAGGTAAAGGATACTTGTTCTTAATTATCACTTTATTAATTTCCCTATAATCTATACACATCCTCATGGTCCCATCTTTGTTCTTCATAAATAACACTGGAGCTCCCTACGGAGATACACTGGGCTGTATAAAACCCTTATCAAGTAAATCTTGCAACTGATTCTTTAATTCTACCAACTCTACTGGCGCCATTTGGTAAGGTGCTTTAGAGATCAACGCTGTACCTGGAAGCGGATCAATAAGAAAATCTACCTCATGGTTAGGTGGCAAGTCTGGTAACTCATCTAGAAAAACATTTGTAAAATCCTTTACTACTAGAGTACTAGTGAGTTTCAATTCATTCCTTGACATTTCCTTCACAAATGCCACGATTCCCTGACAACCACTGAGGAGTAGTCTCCTTACCTGAATAGCTAAAACTAACTGAGTTGGGGATTGCACTCGCGACCCTATAAACTTGAATTATGGTCTTCCTGGAGGTCTGAATATTACTTCTTTCAAACGACAGTCTGTGCTGGAATAATTGGTTGCCAACCAGTCCATACCAAAAATTAGATCGAATCCGTGCATATCCAATACTATCAAATCAGTTGGAAAAACTTTCCCATGAATTTCAACTGATAGCCTTGGAGCACTCTGCTACACCTTACTACTGACCCTGTCAGTGTAGTGACTAACAGTTCGGTGCCTAACAACTGTGTTTTCAGCCCACATAATCTAATACACTCCATAGACACAAACGAGTGTGTGGCTTCTGAATCAATCAATACAATAACTTTAAATGAAAACATGTTAATCATACCTGTCACCACATCGTCGGCTATCTCAGCATCCCTAGGCGTCAAAGCATAGACCCTTGCTGGAGCTACATTCCTCTGCTGGCCTCCACGGGGTGCCTGATAGCCTCCCTGATACAGTATGGGAGCAGGAGCAGTATCAGGTGGTGTAGGGCAGTCTCGCACTAGATGTCCCTATCTACCACAACGATACCAGACAGCTCTTCCCACTCAACACTCTCCCTAGTGTCTATTCCCACAAGTATGATAGACAGGAAAATTTTGCATTGCTTGAACCTCATGACCTATAGTCTCCTGCCTTTGTCCTCTACCATAGTTTCCTCTCCTACACTGAGCTTGCCTATGTCCCTACTAGAAGCTTGAAGGTGCAGATCTCTTATTTTGTCCCTACTCCTTTACATTCATACGCTCACTAGCCTCAGCCAAGGCTGCTTTATCAACTAACTTAGCAAAGTCCTGTATCTTCAGCACTACCACCTGCTTGTATATGTCTCACCTCAAACCTCTTTCAAATGGTCTCGCCTTCATTACATCATTGGGAATAATATACGGAGCGAATCGAGATAGCTCTATAAATTACGCTGCATACTACTGGACCGACTGCTGTCCCTGCTTCAGATTCAGGAACTTTTCCACTTTAGCTTCCCTGACAATGGTTGGGAAATATCTGTCAAACAATAATTCTTTAAATCGGTCCCATGTCATAACTATTGACATCATCCTCTGCTACTCTAGAAGTCTCACAGTAGTCCACCACCTCTCGGCCTCTCCTTTCAATTTATAGGTGACCAAAAGGACCATCTGTTCCTTTATACACTGTAATACGGCCAAGACGTTTTCGATCTCTTGCATCCAATTCTCGGCAGCTATGGGATCAACTCCTCCTGAAAAGTACAAAGGATTCATCTTGGTAAACTTCTCTATTGTGTACCCATGGTCTACAGACAGGACTCCCTGCTCTCTGGAGCTCGTAGCGATCTCAGCTATAACCTACTGAGCCACACTGCGTAATACTGCATCAGAATTAGCCCCATTTGCACTCAAGGGCCCTACTCCATCACTACCACACGCATGGGCACTACCTCCTCCTGGGTCCATCCTGAAAAACAAATAACGTGATTTAGAAACACTATCCTTATAATTTACGCACCTAACATAGTCTCATTTCTTAACATCCTCTTCTTATTTATAGATCCAGTCCCACATTTTAGGAACACAACCCGACAATAGTTTACTATGGTTTTCCTGAAATCGTCACCCCAGGAAAAACACAAAAACCACCATGAAAGTTCTGTCTCTAGACTATAAAACAAAACCTTAAATCTTGTTCCTATTCTCTAGTATTGTTTCCGCTGCACCCTAAAGTCTATAAAACCTAGCAACTTAGGTTTTGATACCAAACTGTAACGACCTGCTTATTGTACAAATTTTTTTTTTCTTTTCTATAATAATATTCTATATAATAACCCTAGAAAATCACAATCAACCTGGTAAATCATAATCCACCTGGACCCAAGGGTACGAGGGGTGTACTTGAAATGCAATACTGATACCAAAGTAGCAGCAAACGTAATAACATATACTTATCAAATTACCATTCAACACAATACTAGAGTTTACTATATCCCTCATATGATTGCACACAACCCAAAATATCCAAAAACGAGTCCTAGGGTCATTACCCAAAAATCCGTCTGACCCTAGCAAAAGACTTACCCTTCGAACAAGGTAGAACAGCTAAATCCTAAAGCTACGGAGCTCTATCCGCTCTTCTATTTGGGGCTTCTGAAATGTTTATATAATTTGGGGTGAGACACCTCTCAGTAAGGGAAATAAACTAATATCAGTGTGTGGCAACATGAGTATTTTTGTATTATACATATAATAGTACATAAACATACTTGATAAAACTGTCTATATCATATCTAAGAGAAACATGTTTTATCATATCATGGTATAACATACTAAATTTCTATACCCATAAATCATCTCATATTGTACATAGAAAACATCCTGGACGGTTAGTTGGCTGGTGTCATGTCTTACCCCTGCATGACTGGGCTGTGCGACCCGAAGACGGGACCTAGCAATGGCTGGCCAACCACACTAGATCAACATAAGTCTATAAGTATGATGGGTCTTCCCCTCCTAGTCTAGACACCAGAGGAATGCTCGTGCTATAATAAACCACATCAACTACCGATCTCTCATTGCCCCGTACGACAAGTGGTAGCACTAACATAAACATGATTGTGATCATATAACTATGGTACCATGCTTCGTGAAAGCCTAAACCAAGCCAACCAGGTTCTGATAACATATAACATATTTTCAAATAATGATACATGGCTATTTCATAATCATATCTATCATTTTAAAATTTTCATACATCTTTGCATAACATATCTATAAAATTTATGACCTTTACGCTGGCATTATGTATTTTATAAATCACGGCTTGTATGTCAGTATTGCATATCATAAAAACCTTCGGCCCTTGCGCAAGTATTTCATATAAAAGCTAGGCCCTTATATCGGCATATCATGTAGAATCCTCGACCCTTACACCGACATATCATATAAAATTCCTTAGTCTGAAAAATCCCTGTATCATTTTAATGTTTTCCTGAAAGCAGTAATAACATACCTATTTTGTAAATATAATATTTCATTATCATAATTTTCATGGTAAATATTACTCATGCCACACAAAAGAGATAATAAACTTGTTTCTGATATTATACATGAAATCCATATTTCTGATCAATAGCATTATTTCAAGCATAATTCTACAATATACATATTTATCTGAAACTAAATGCTGTAAAATAGTAAATACATTTTCATAAAATCCTGACTTAGTTTATCCCCTTACCTGATTTCTAAAAAGCCCTTACAATGTCTAGTCTTACACTCGCAGGGTTCCCCATTCAATACCCTGAAAACAACATCTCCTTGAACAAAACTTCAATATTTCTTCAACTACTATATTTTCTACAACTGTAGGAAAGCCAAATATTAAATAAAAAGTCTTACCCTAAATTTGGGATGGAGTCCAAGTTAGCCCCACTAGCGATCCACTCCATCAGACTTTGAGAGAAACTTCTTAGGAGTGTCGTGGTGGCCTCGGATCATTGAATCGGCAAGAAACCGACCTAAAATCTTAGAGAGAAGGGAGAGGGGACAAACAGGAGAGAGATAGAGAGAGAGAGAGAGAGAGAGAGAGAGAGAGAGAGATACAGAGAAAGAGAGAGAGAGAGAGAGAGAGAGAGAGAGAGAGAGAGAGAGAAAGAGAGAGAGACAGAGATCTTTCGCGTAATTTCAACCCCCTTTACAATTTTATTTTTCTCCCTCTTTATTATTTAAATACCATAATTATTCAGGTTTATACATAGCATATGTGAAAGAAACACCAAAGAAAGAGTTAAAGCTGGAGAATATCCTAGTGGTAAGGGAGTTCTCATATGTTTTTCTAGAGAACTTGGATTGCCTCCTGATCGTGAAGTGGAGTTTGCTATTGATTTATTTCCAAGTAAGGCACTAATCTCTAAGGCTCTATACAGAGTGGCTCCAACTGAATTGAAAGAATAGAAAGAGCAGTTGCAGAAATTGCTGGACAGGGGATTCATCAAATAGAGTGTGTCGCCCTAGGGAGCGCTAGTGTTGTTCATGAAAAAGAAAGATGGGTCGATGAGGATGTGCATTGACTACCAGGAAATAAATGAGGTGACGATTAAGAACAAGTACCCGCTACCTAATATCGATGATATCTTTGACCAACTTCAAGGAATGCAAGCTTTCTCTAAGATCGATTTTCAATCCGAGTATCATTAGGTGAAAGTCAAATTAAAACATGTTTCGAAGACTACTTTCCAAACTAAGTATGGCCATTATGAATTTTTAGTCATGCCATTTAGACTAACTATTGCTCATGCCATATTAATGGACTTGATGAACAGGGTTTTCCATAAATATCTGGATCAGTTCGTCGTGGCGTTATGTTGGATTCACAAGGGTTAGAACCTTGTTTTGATGATAACAAAGCAAAGGAACTTAACATATTTGGTTAAGTGATGATAGAAGATCTTATAAAGCTAAAGACTATTAAAGCTTGAAGTCAAGTCAAACATTAAGGAAGTCAAAGCAAATATGTGAAGACACTGAGAGCAAAGCAACTACATGAAGGCTTAGCGCTAGAAAATTATAGTCTTTTAAGAAGTCTTATGTAAGTACTTCAAACAATTTCAACATGGATGTATGAAGCTCTTAGGTTAATTACTTGGACCTAGATACAATTCAAATTACTTGGAAAATATTTTTATAAGGCCAAAAATTATTTCCAAAGGGTTCAAATTATTTTTGGAATGAAAAGCACCAAAACAGAATTCTCCAAATTCCCTTTTTTTTTTCTATACCTGCATTGATGTGCAATTTTATCTATTAATGGTTTCTTATCTTTAACAATGATCAACATGAAAGTTGTAGGATTTTTTTCGTAGCTTTCTTTTGATACTAATATCGTCTTATTTGGAGCTTTATAGTGAAATATATACCCAAAATATATAAGGGTGGTTGAAGCTTACAATATTAGGCGACTGTTCAGTTGACTGACATTTTAACAGAACTAACTCAGGCGACTGAGCTCTCAGGGTTAGGTGACTAACTCTATACTGTGTCACAAAAAATATGCTAAAATTTAAAAGGCATAGGCGACTCCCCTTTGAGATCAGGCAACAGACTTTTGTGATTTTAAATTTATAACAGCGAGGGAAACTTTCCAAATTTGATTGCTTGAACCCCAAACTTTGTAAAAACTTGGGAAAAACTCCAAGCAACATGGGCAACACGAAAATTATGTTTTTCTCTCTATAAATACATGCTAAAACTAAATATTAAGACACCAACATGCAGCAATCAAGCTATAAACTCTCTACCTCTAAAAGCTATTGTGCTAATACTCTTGTTGATCAACTTGCTATGATTTTACTGAGAAAACTCACGATTCTTTGCACGTTTTACTGAGTCATTAAATCCAAGAAAGAATCCCGATGATAAATTACATGATCTTCACATTTCTATATTGTTATTTGATTGAAGTATATTGGTATTAACTTGTACTAATATGCTTTTGCTGAGAGTGCTTTTTGTACACAAGAATTGTTCTTGTTTCTCTTGTTGTTTTTTACGGTTCAGAATTGTTGAATTGTTGGATTACCGAGCGTGGAGTATTTCTTGGAGAGGAGGGCTACATCCTAGTTGAGGGAGTGTGTAAATAGTTTGCTCCACCTGGTTAAGGAAGTGATATAGTGAAATCCTAGGTGGTTTGCCTAAGGCGAGGACGTAGGCGGGTATAGCCAAACCTTATAAAATCTTGGTGTCTCTCTCTTCCCTACTCTCTTTAATTTTCTACATATATAAATTGCATGGATGTTTACTCAATTGTTGGAAGTTAAATAGTTATTGGGAATTTCGAAAACCTTGATTAAAGAAAGTACATTGATTGCGAAAATCTTGATTAAAGGGAGTACGTTGATAAATATCTAATCTCATTAACATACTTAAACTTAAGTAATTTGTTTGATATCAAAATTGGAATTTTGGAAGCTTGCTAAAATTTTTATTTTATTGTAAAATCAAGCTTACCTTAATGTTTGGATTGATATATTGAAAAGTTGAATTCTACATATTTATGTTTTGACCTTTATCATCATTCATTAATAAATACTAAATCTTGGATTATGTGTTGATCATTCAAATGAATTATACTTGTGTGATTGCTGAATATAAAAGAGTTGAGAAAGACTTAATAAAAAGATTTATAAAGAAATTTTTAAAAACCCAATTCACCCCCTCCCCCTCTCGGGAGTACACCTTACTTCTCAATTGGTATCAGAGCGTTAGGTTGTAGTAAATCCTAAACTAGAAGAAATATAAAGATCCCTATGGCACAGCTAGGAGTATCTCCCTTTGCTGAGGGTCAATCCTCATCTTGACCACCTAATTTTTGCGGTGTAAATTACACCTTTTGGAAACAACGAATGAGAATCTATCTTAAAACTATGAATTGGAAAGCTTGGAAAGTAGTCATGTTACGCCCCGATCCCAGCAATGAGACCCAGGGTGTGATATAGTAACCTAACTTGTCCATGTATCATTCAAACACACATGATACTATACAATGCAAGAGTCCGACCTCGTGGGGTTCCCGTATACCCTAATCACATTCACCAACAAAGTTTACACAGTAAAAAATAGTCAAACTATATTAACATGCCATACCATACCTGAGTCAATACAAACCCAACATCCAGGTCCCTTAATAGAAAACAAAGCCTTGGGTGTCTACAAAACCCAGCACGACAACTCGATCGTAACATAGTACTTATGCTAGCACTAAACGCAGCTAGACTGACAACCATGCTCCCAATGCTAGGACGGTATTTTTGGCTAATTGAGGGACCTGAAAACATGTACGTACGATAGGGGTGAGACACCTCTCAGTAAGGAAGAATCAGGTTATATCAGTGTGTGGCATATGAGTGTTATTTTGGCATAAAACATAACACAATTCCAGTATTTTCTCAATGCAGCTACAATATAACCACAGTATAGTTCCAGTATATCTGACAAACACATGATCCATATCCAGTGTCGTCACACTCTTTGGCAATGAAGCCAGTCCGCATTACACGGCTTCCCCGACATATGGCGCAGCCCCACACTCCCATGGGTTGCTGGTACGATATCTGGTGAACCCATACCCTTCGGTGATCAACGGGTATAGAAAGTGATATTTCACACCTTCCGCCTACGATATTATACCGACCCGTCTCCACATCTAAGACATTGGGGATAAGATGGCGTGCTTCGATTATAATCAACGTTCGGCCTTATTCTAACTTAGCATTTTCATAAAACCTAGAACATTTTGGGAACTCACGTCCCTATAACTCATTTCAACAAATCATAGCCTACGGTACACAACCGATTCGGCCTTTCACAAACTTGGAATATTTTCGATAAAATAATTCATTCCACACTTATTTGGTAAATGCATAATTACGATTTCAAGAATACTGTTTAAAATAAGTAAAGGTGTAGCCATCTCCATATAATATACTCAACAATATATAAATACAGTTTTCCTGCGAAACCGGAGATGCAATCCAAACCCTCTTTTTCCCAAAAATTGTAACTCAAAAACCCCGTAATTTTACCTGTCAGATTTTCCCATATAAGTAGCCAAATCATACATAAAGGTGTAAGCAATAGTTTCACTGATTCTGATTTCAAAAATAACTGATATAAACAGAAACCCCTTACCTTAACCCGAAAACCAAAACATGAACTCTATGGCTCCTAAACACCGAACCAAGTTCCCCAAACCTATAAATCACAATACAATACATACTTACAATTCTATTCTCCACAGATCTACCGAAATCGAAATGAAAATCGAGCCTTACCTTGATTTTGGGTCAAAATTTGAAAATCCTCGAAATGAAGATTCATTCCACAAATCACAAAGAGAATCCTTCCCTGATCCTCATAGTAACATCGAATCATCGATTCTAATGACGAACAACGAAGAAATCTAGAGAGAGAGAGTTTCGCTAGTTCTAAAGAGAGAGAGAGAGAGAAAGAGAGTTTTGGCTTTCTTAGCCAGGAAGCAATGAAATATGATATTTATGGAGCCTTTGATTCGGCCAACCTCATCGATGACGCGGCATCTTTGTCGACGAGTCAACGAAGGGAGTTCATCGACGTAGCAGTGGTCTCGTCGACAAGCCTTAGATTTTCAGATTTCCCAAAACCTCTCGGCTTCTCCTCATCAACGAGCCTCTGCATTTCGTCGCCGAATAATAGAAGGGCCTTCGTCAACAAAACTCTAGCTTTGTCAATGAAGCCTGCTTATTTTACTATTTTACCCTTTTCTTACTTATTTATTCCCTATCCCATTGATCGAGTTCTTACAGCCTCCCCTCCTTACAAAAATTTTGTCCTCGAAATTTGTAATTTCTCATTTATGAACTCATTCACATAACCATATACACATACTCAACTCTAGGTATAGTTGGTGCCACATACAACATAGTCCCATCGCAATACATACATACCCTCACTTATGGCGGAGGAATACTGTGGTTACATACATATATCATCTCAGGAGTTCACAATAACACACACTCCTAAAGATTGACCACCTATCACCATGCATTAGTAGAGTAACACGCACATACTCACAGACTTTACTATCAAAACCACTACTCCGAAAAACTATGGATACTTTCGACATATCTCCACTTGCAATTCCCAAGAAGCATCCTCAACCTCGTGATTCCACCACAATACCTTCACTAATGGTATATCCTTGGTATGTTGCTACTGAACTTTATGGTCAGAATCTGAACGGGTACCTCCTTGTACACTAAAGTATCCCCAACTTCCAAGTTCTCGTAACTAATAACAAGCGAAAAATTTGACACGTACCTTCTCGACATGGATACGTGAAACACATCGTGGATCCTCGAGAGCGCTGGGGGTAGTGCAATCTTGTAGGCTACCAAACCCACTCACTCAAGAACCTCGAATGGTCCGATATACCTTGCGCTTAGTTTGCCATTCTTCCTGAATCTCATCACTCTTTTCATCAGAGCAATTCTTAGGAATACCTTACCCCCCCACATCAAATTCCAACTCCCAGCGGTGAACATCCACGTAACTCTTCTGCCAACTCCAGGCTAATTTAATCCTATCCCCGATCAAACCCACCTTCTCAGATGCCTGCTGCACGAGTTCGGGTCCTAAAACCTAATGTTCACCAACCTCATCCCAATATAGAGGAGACCGACACCTCCGATCATATAGAGCCTCAAACAATACGAACCCGATACTGGCCTGGAAGCTATTGTTATAGGAAAACTCTACTAGTGGTAGAAACTGCATCCAACCACCACCAAAGTCTAACATGCAAGCCTGTAACATATCCTCCAAGATCTGTATTGTTCTCTCATACTGTCTATTAGTCTGGGGGTGGAACGCTGTACTAAAAGTAAGTTTCATCCCCATTGCTTCCTGCAAGCTCTTCCAAAAACGAAAGGTAAACCTTGGGTCTCGATCTGACACAATGGACATCGGTACCCCATGCATTCTAACTTTCTCATACACGTACAAGTCTGCTAGCCTACTCAAAGGGTAGCTAACCTTCATCGGTATAAAGTGAGCAGATTTCATCAACTTGTCCACGATTACCCAAATGGCATTCTACCCGTGAAGTGTTGGCGGCAATCCAGTCACAAAGTCCATGGAAATATGCTCTCATTTCCATTCTAGAATAGCTAAGGGCTGTAACGGCCCTGCCGGCCTCTAATGTGTAGCTTTCACCTGCTGACACATCAGACACTACTCCATGAATTGAGCAATCTCCCTTTTCATACCACTCCACCAGAAGGTCTCACGCAAATCTCGATACATCTTCATACTACCAGGATATACCGTATACAAAGAACGATGCGCTTCTTCCAAAATCGTCCTTCTAATCTCATCGTCGTTTGGAACATACAGCCTGATTCCAAACCTCAGAACACCTCCCTCAGAGATGTTAAAATCCATAGCCAACCTCTACTACATTTTCCCCATAGTCTCAACTAACTCTGCATCACTAGCCTACACGGCTTTAATACGCTCAAACAAAGTCGGTTGAATCACCAAGCTAGCAATGAAAGCTTGATGACCTCTAGCCACCAACTCCATGCCAAGGCTTTCCAGATACTGTCTAATATGACGCTGAGCCACAACTGTAGATATAGCCGCATGCTCTGACTTCAGACTCAACACGTCAGCTACCACGTTAGCTTTCTCCCATGTGATAACTGATGATGCAATCGTAGTCTTTGATCAGCTCAAGCCACCATCTCTGCCTCATGTTCAACTCCTTCTACATGAAAAAGTACTTAAGGCTCTTGTGATTAGTGAAAATCTCACACTCTACACCATACATGTAGTGTCGCCAGATCTTCAGTGCATAAACTACAACAGCCAATTCCAAATCATGCATAGGGTAATTCTTCTCGTATTCCTTGAGTTGCTGAGAAGCATAAGCTATTACCTTGCCCTGTTGCATAAGAACACATCCCAAACCCTTTAGAGATGCGTCGCTATAAATCACAAAACCATCATCCCCAGAAGGAATAGTCAAAATCGGAGCAGTAACCAATCGTTGTTTCAGCTCCTAAAAACACCGCTTACAATCCTCGGTCAAATCAAAGTTCACCCCCTTCTTGGTCAATCGTGTCAGAGGCCCAGACAACTTAGAGAATGGCTCCACGAACCAACGATAATAACTCGCCAGTTCTAGGAAACTCCAAACCTCCTGCACACTCTTTGGTCTCACCTATTCGACCACAGCTTCAATCTTGCTAGGATCAACTGAGATACCGCCCTTAGACACCACACGGCCTAAAAATACGACTTGATTCAACTATAATTCACATTTCTTCAGCTTGGCATACAACTTCCTCTCTCGCAGAATCTGTAGCACCAACCTTAGATGGTTTTCATGCTCTTCCAAACTCCTCGAGTATACTAGAATGTCATCAATAAACACCACTACAATTTTGTCCAGGAACTCATGGAAAACCCTGTTCATCAGATCCATGAACACTTCCAGAGCAGTCCTAAACCCAAAAGGTATAACTAAGAACTCGTAGCAGCAATATCTAGTTTTGAAAGCAGTCTTCGCAACATCCTCAGATCTAACCCTCACCTGATGATACCTTGACCGTAGGTCGATCTACAAAAAGACCTACATCCCCTGTAGCTGGTCAAAGAGATCATCGATATGAGGCATTGGGTAATAATGCTTCACAGTCACCTTGTTGATCTCACGGCAATTGATGCATATGCGCATCGACCCTTCCTTCTTCTTCACGAACAAAACTGGAGCTCCCTAGGGCGAAACACTAGGTCAGATAAAGCCCTTGTTCGGTAATTCCTGCAACTACTTCTTCAACTCCTAAAGTTCTATTAGAGCCATCTGGTATAGAGCTTTAGAGATTGGTGCCTTTCCAAGCAGCAACTTGCAAACTCCACCTTATGATCCGGAGGTAAACTAGGTAAGTCTTCAAGAAACACATTCGGGAACTCGTTAACCACTCAAATATCCTCAAGCTTCAACTCATCCCGTGGTTGTTTCCTTATTCAAGCTAGGTACCCCTGACATCCGTCCAAGAGTAACCTCCTTGCATGTAATGCCGATAGAACCCGTGGCGTCGAACACACACAAGATCCTACAAACTCGTACTCCTACTCCCTAGGAGGTTTGGATACTACCACCTTCCCATGATAGTCGAGCACATCATAACATGTGGATAACCAATCCATCCCTAGTATGACATCAAAACCAGATATGTCGTATACCACAACATTCGCCAGTAGCAACCTTCCCTGAATTACCATTGGGTAGTTTTCTAATATCCTCCTACAAAATGATACACTCCTAAATGGTGTAGCTACAGAAAATTCTTCATTCATGACTTGGGTCTCAACCCCACATAGTTTTACAAAATTAACAGATATAAAGGAGTGGGCTGCACACGAATCAAATAAAACCATAACTCTATTTGAAAGCAATATCATAATACCTATCACCACATTCCTAGCATGCTCTGCATTCGCTGGAGTAAGAGAGTATACCCTTGTCGGAGCTGTGTTCGCCTGATAAGTTCCCCAAAATAGCTGATTACTTCCCGATTCTGACTTAAAGCAGGCGTACCCCTCATTGGTGTGTGATAATCTTGAGCGATGTGACCTAACTGACCATAGTTGTAGCAGTTACCCCCAAACAAGTGGCATTCATCGTCATGCCGTCTGTGGCACTTGACACAATGCTACTGATATTGGTCCCCCTACGAACCCTGCTACTTTGAACTTTGGTGACTTCCCATACCATAGTTTCTCTTCTTCCATTTCCCCCAGCGAGAACCAGATTGAGAGCCCGAAGGAACTGGCCTCTTCTTTGGTTCCTGATCCACCTTATCTTGTCAGATGCCGGTCTCGATCATAGTAGCCTTATCCACCAAAATCGAAAACTCACGAATCTGAAGCATACCCACTAATCAACAGATGTCCTTCCTTAGGCCCTTCTTGAACCTCCGAGTCTTCTCGTACTCATTCGAGATTAAGCACGGCGCGAACCATCATATCTCCTTGTGTCAGAGCAGAGAACTCATTTGCTTTAGCATCACTTGTGGAGGTTGGGAAGTATCTCTCAAAGAAAACTTCCTTGAAGCAGCTCCATGTCATCTCTGTAGGACCAGTTCTCTGCTTTTCCAGCAAACTCACAGCAGTCCACCATCGCCCAGCCTCCCCAGATGGCTAGAAGGTAGCGTAAAGGACTCTTTGCTTATCTATGCAGTATAGGACCTCCAAAATCCTTTCGATTTTCTCAACCCAGTCCTCTTCTATCATCGGATCGAATCCTCCTGAAAATGTCGAAGTGAGCATAGGTGTGAACTTCTCGATGGTACACCCTGCAATAGTCGGAGAAATCTCACATTCCCTTACTTTTTGTCTGATCTCCCGTATAACCTTCCTCGTCAAACCTCGAGGCACAGAATGAGACTCATCGCTCGCAGTTCCTTCCGAACCGCTTTCCAAATTGTTGTCCTTGGGATCCATTTTGAAAATACAATAGGAATCAATTATAATCCCTATGTCACATACAGGTTACATAATCATTAACATCTAATCATGTTAACTACCCATCTCACAGGTCTAGGTCTATCCTACCACACCAATACGAAACCATCAATTGTTTGCCATGATTTTACTGAAATTTTCATTTCAAAAAAAACACAAAACACCACCAATGAGTCCCTATCTAGTAACAAAACAACCCTCGACCAACTCTACCCATTTCCTACCTCCTACACTCTGATATGTACACATAGCTACGCCTAACCAAGTCTACAAGATGTACCAACCTAGTTAGCTCTGATACCACGTTGTCACTCCCTGATCATGACAATGATACTCAGGGTGTGATATAGTAACCTAACCTGTCCCTGTATCATTTATAAACACATGATACTATACAATGCAAAGGTCCGACCCCATGGGGTTCCCGTATACCCTAATCACATTCACCAACATAGTTTACACAATGGTAAATAGTCAAACTATATTAACATGCCATACCATACCAGAGTCTATACAAACCCAACATCCAGGTCCCATAATACAAAACAAAGCCCTGGGTGTCTACAAAACCCAGCACGACAACCCGGCCATAACCTAGTACTTACACTAGCACTTTATGCAGCGAGACCGACAACCATGCTCCCAACACTAGGATGCCAGTTCCGGCTACTCGAGGGATCTGAAAACATGTACATATGATAGGGGTGAGACACCTCTAAGTAAGGAAGAATCAGGTTATATTAGTGTGGGGCATATGAGTGTTATTTTGACATAAAACATAACACAATTCTATCATTTTCTCAATGCAGTTACAGTATAATCACAATATAGTTACAGCATATCTGACAAACACATGATCCATATCCAATGCCATCACACTCTTCGGCAATGAAGCCGGTCCACATTACACAATGTCCCCAACATATGGAGCAACCCAGGCTCCTATGGGTTACAGTTATGATATGTGGTGAACCCACACCCTTTGGTGATCAACCAGTATAGAAAGTGATATTTCACACCTTCCGCCTACGGTATTATATCGACCCGTCTCCACATCTAAGCCTTCGGGGATTAGCCATCGTGCTTCGATTATCATCAACGTTTGGCATTTTCACAAAACCTGGAATATTTTGGGAACTCACATCCCTATAACTCATTTTAACAAACCATAGCCCACGGTACACAACCTGTTCGACCTTTCACAAACCTAGAATATTTTCAATTAAATAATTCATTCCACACTTATTTGGTAAATACATAATTACAATTTCAAGAATACTATTTAAAATAAGTAAAGGTGCGGCCATCTCCATATAATATACTCAACAATATATAAATATGGTTTTCCTATGAAACTAGAGATGCAAACCAAACCCCTTTTTTACCAAAAACTGTAACTCGAAAACCTTGTAATTTTACCCGTCGAATTTTCCCAAATAAGTAGCCAAATCATACATATAATCATAAACAACAGTTTCACCGATTTTGATTTCAAAAATAACTGATATAAACAAAAACTCCTTACCTTAACCTGAAAACCAAAACACAAACTCTACGGCTCCTAAATAGTAAATCGAGTTCCCAAAACCAATAAATCATAATACAATGCATACTTACAATTCTATTCTCCATAGATCTACCGAAACATAAATTAAAATCGAGCCTTACCTCGATTTTGGGTAAAAACTCGAAAATCCTTGAAATGAAGATTCGTTTCACAAATCATGAAGAGAATCTATCACTGATCCTCGTAGTAACGTCGAATTGTCAGTTCCAATGATGAACGATGAAGACATCTAGAGAGAGAGAGTTCCCACTAGTTCTAGAGAAAGAGAGAGAGAGAGAGAGAGAGAGAGAGAGAGAGAGAGAGAGAGAGAGAGAGAGTGAGAGAGAGAGAGAGAGATTTTTCTTTCTTAACCAAGAAGCAATGAAATAGGATATTTATAGAGCCTTTGACTCAACTAACCTTGTCAATGAGGTGGCGTCCTCGTCGACGAGTCAATGAAGGGAGTTTGTTGGCGTAGAGGTGGTCTCGTCGACGAGCCTAAGATTTTTAGATTTCCCAAAATCTCTCAGCTCCTCCTTGTTGATGAGCCTTTGCATTTCGTTGTCGAACAACAAAAGAGCCAACGTCGACGAAACTCTGGCTTCATCAACGAAGCCTGCTCATTTTACTGTTTTACCCTTTTCTTACTTATTTATTCCCTATCCCACGGATCAGGTTCTTACAAGTTGCACATGATGACCTCATCCCTACTAAAAATTTAGACAACAAAGACATACCTAAGGAGAAAAAAAAAAGAGATGATTGATAATGACCTAAAAATGCTGCGAATAAACTCTAGTGCTATGAATGCACTATATTATGCTCTTAACGTAAATGAGTTCAATATAATTGTGGGATGTAAATTAGCCAAAGAAATATGGGATAAACTAGAAATAACTTATGAAGGAATGGTTGATGTTTGAGATAGTAGAATTGACATGCTCACAAGCGAGTATGAGGCCTTTAGGATGAACCCCAAACAAAATCATCACTAGTTTGTACGCTAGGTGCACCCATATAACAAACTCCCTCAATGCTTTAGGGAAAAACTACTCTACATATGAGCTGATCCTAATAATCCTTAAAGGACTCCCACCGATTTGGGAACCTAAGGCCATAACAATAACTGAAAGAAGAAACTTGAAAAACACCTCCCTAAATGAATTAAAGGGTTCTCTCCTCACATATGAGGTGGCAATAAACGAAAGAAGTGAAAAATCTAAAACCAAGGAATCCATCACTTTTAAAGCCTCAAATGAAAGTTCTAGTGATGAAGATGAAGAAACAATGGATGTAAATGATGTAGCCCTCATAACCAAGAGACTTGCAAAAATCTTTAGAAAGAATAATAAATTTACAAGAAAAATTCGGGACTCCAAATCAAATAAAGGAGAAACCAATAAAAAGGAAACAAGGAATGAACCTCCTATATGCTATAATTGCAAGAAAGTGGGCCACATAAAACCAGATTGTCCGTGGCTCAAGAAAGATTCTAAGAAGAAAAAGAAAAAGACAATGAAGGCCACTATATGGGATAATATAAGTTCTAGTAGTTCAGAGAGTGAATCAAGTGATCAAAAGGTTGAGAATGGTTGTCTTATGGTATGGGATGATAATGAAGAACAAAGTTTCTCATTTAAATCATTTAATGAATCAGATTCATCTAATGAATCCAATTATGAGAGTATGTCATCTTATGAAAAACTACAAAGTGAACTATTCAAGGTTCTTAAGATTCTAGTTAATATGACTAAACGATACACTTCATCGAAAAATAAGAATGAAGCTCTAATGAGAGAATTAGAATCTAAAAATCTTGATAAAAAAGAAAAGGATTTAAAAATCAAGAGATTAAAATGCAAGAATGAAAAGGTGATAAAAGAATTGGAAGATCTAAGATCCCAATCTTCTATGGAACATGAGAAAGATCTATATATATCTGAATTAGAAAGAAAAATAAATAAAATGTCTCAAGATCCAGTAATCCTAAAAGTAAAGGGTAAAAATATACAAGACTCAAAAATCTATGATCTTAGGAGAAAAATTGAGGATCAAGCCAAAAGCACCTACAATTTTACTAAAGGAAAAGAAAACCTTGATAAAATGATTGGAATATAAAGAATGTCTTTGGATAAAGAAGGCATAGGATTTAATGGAGTTAAGAACACAAGGAAAAAGAACCTCTACATGAGGTACTTTGTAAAAGCCTCCAAAGATTATGCTAGCACCTCCTCAAATACTTACACTCACACCATATGCTTCCCATGTAAGAAGAAGGGACACATAAAGTTTGAATGTCCATTAAAGAGAAATGGTGTGAAAACTAAACAAGTTTAGAACGTAAAAGAAACATCTCTTGTTAAACCATCCAAATCCAAGAAAATATGGGTAATAAGATAAAAAGCCTAGTTCACAAACTAAGGACTCTAAAGATATTGGGAATAGTCATTCCCTTTTTAGGAATTAAGAAAGCTAAATTTATACCAAAATGAAAAAGGGATGCCTCTATAGCCTACAAGATTTAATGTAGCCAATTCAAACATAAGAAGAGATCTAGTGTGTTGTGTTAGTAGATAGTGTTTAATAGATATGTCTACTATATTAGAAACCTTGAAGATCTAATGCATAAACTGAAAGTCTATCTTGACTATGCATATCATGGTAAATAGTTCACTATTTTAGCTATAGATAAAGGAATGAGATAGAATAACCTAGAAAATTCATCTCTCATGGACAAAAGTAGGTGACCTTAGCTGAACTATCAAAGATAATCCATGAATACTCAAGGAGAAAATTTTTAAGAGCACACTATATGTTGCTATTTGCACATACTTGAGATCCAATGAAAATAGATTTAGTAAAGTGATTAAACACTAAAAGAATTTCAAAATGAAAATTTGTAGTTCTGCTGGTTTAGTATTTAATAAGTCAACAGGTTAATCATCTTTAAGTGTTAGAAAAATGAAATTTATTTTTCAAGAAGAAAACTATTCTAAGTAGTCTTCTGAAATTACTAAGTTGGATATTTAAAAGCCTCCACTCAATGATCAGATTAGAAGCTACTACTAAGAAATCCAGAGAATTCACAAATTCTAAGTAGAAAATTTATCATTGTTCTATCTATGGAAAATCACTTAAATCCCAATTAATACAAGGTTATTTTATAAATTGAAATGGATTATGAAAATATTAAGAATAAGTTTTTGAGCTTATTGTTGATTATTATATTGCAACAAGAACATAAGAATGACATTGTTGGCTATAATCAAGAAATCTTGAATTGTACAAGGCTTCAAAAGAATTAAATTCAAAGAATTATATGCTTCAACAAACAATTTGGAAAGATATTTGAAGATTAGTAAATTCATATGCAAAAGAAGATGAGCTTATTGCATAATAAAAAAGTTTTTTTTTTTTTTTTAAAAAAAAAAAAGGAACAAGGATGAATAGTTGAGGAAAGTAGGTAAGTCAAAAACACTGAAGTACAATCAACTGACATGTTACCCTCAGTCAATTGGTTACTCTCTGACTTGCTAACATTCCTAGGTTCAATAAAGTCAGGAAACTGACTCTTTGAGGCCCAATCGATCGAAGCTCTACTTTTTGGAAAAAAAATTGAATAAATAAAATTTCAAGGGACTGCCCCTCGATCTCAATTAATTGACTGACAGCAGTTTATATACTAAATTGTGCACCTAATATTTTTGCTTGTTTAATGTTTCTCATGCTATTTTAGGATTATTGATTATCATCCTTAGCATGATGAATACTCATTTTATTTTTTTTCTCTTGACCATCTTTGTTCACATGCTTATTTTAGATTATGTTATATATCTGTTGCATGCTGAATGATGAATGACCATGTTATGATTGAAATATATGATGGATTATGGACTTTGTTATTGCAATCTAAATGTGGATTTTTTTTTTCTTAGTACCTTTGCATAGTATTTATTTTGGTTTATCCTTTTTGTTGATATAAAAAGGGAGAGATAATTTAGCAAACTAAGTATGAGCATGGCATGATAAGTTTAAAAGCATAACTGAGAATGATGATAGCTTCACAAGATATTTACACTCATATTATACATGGATTGATAGTTTGCACTTCAAGAATGAAATTCTGAATGTATTGAATATGAAATACATTTCATTCAGGGGGAGTTATACTTGTTAAGTAATGATATCATGATTTATGTTCATTACTAGAAATTATTGAAAATTCTGATATACAATATTTTGTATTTTCTTATGCTATTTTGGGACTTATTGTCTATCTTTTTATGCATGATGAATGCAAAGTTTCTGTTTTGTGCCTTCAATGGATATATACTTTTGCTTATGGTTGCTCATTGCCTTGATATTTATATATTTTTTTTTCTCTTTTTGATTGATGCCAAAAGGAGGAGAATTTTTGGGCAAAAATTGAGCATGACACTTCATACCTAAGCATGTATATTGGCACAACTATGAAATGAAATATATGAGTATGATATTGAAATTGATCGTAAATTCTGATTTGCTTATTGAAAATGATCGTGATATTGCAAATATTGTTAAATTTATGTTTATTGTAAAGGGGAGCCTTATTAAGTCCTACGCATTTTTTCTCCTTATTTGTCATCCTAAAAAGGGGGAGATTGTTGGCCTCGTAAGCCTTAAAATCTTGTTTTGATGATAAAAAAGCAAAGGAACTTAACATATTTGTTTAAGTGATGATTCAGGACTCAAGTGTTCAAGAACAAGTGCTTGACAAAGTCTTTTGAAAGCTCGAACTCAAAGATAGAAAATCTTATGAAGCTAAGGACTATTTAAGCTTTGAGTCAAGTCAAACACGAAGTAAGTCAAAGCAAATACGTGAAGACACTGAGAGCAAAGTAACTACATGAAGACATAGTACTTTGAAAGTTAAAGTCTTTTAAGAAGTCTCACGTAAGTACTTCAAACGATTTCAATATGGATGCATGAAACTCTTAAGTTAATTATTTGGTCTTAGATACCTTTTAAAATACTTGGAAAATATTTTTATAAGGTCAAAAGTTATTTCAAAAGTGTTCAAATTATTTTTGAAATGAAAAACACCAAAACAGGATTCTCCAAATTCCCCTTTTTTTTTTTTTTCTATATCTGCATTGATGTAAACTTTTCTCTATCAATGGTTTCTTATCGTCAACAATGATCAAAATGAAAGTTGTAGGATTTTTTTTTCGTTTTCTTTTGATACCAATATCGTCTTATTTAGAGCTTTATAGTGAACGGTATACCCAAAATATTGAAGGGTGGTTGAAGCTAACAACATCAGGCGACTGTTCAGTTAACTAACATTTTAACAGAACTAAGTCGAGTGACTGACCTCTTAGGCTTAGGTGGCTGACCCTGTACTGTATGTCAAAAATATGCCAAAATTTTAAAAGCACAAGTGACTGACCTTCGGGATCAGGCAACTGACCTTCGTGATTTTAAATTTATAACAACGAGAGAAACTTTCCAAATTTGATTGCTTGAACCCCAAACTTCGTAAAAACTTAGGAAAAACTCCAAGTAACATGGGCAACACGAAAATTATGTTTTTCTCTTTATAAATACATGCTAAAACTAAATACTAAGACACCAACAAGTAGCAATCAGGCTATAAACTCTCTACTTCTCAAAGCTATTTTGCTAATACTCTTGTTGATCAACTTGCTTTGATTTTGTTGAAAAAAGCTCATGATTCTTTGCACGTTTTACTGAGTCATTAAATCCAAGAAATAATCTCAGTGATAAATTACATGAGCTTCATATTTCTATATTGTTATTTGGTTGAAGAATATTGGTATTAACTTGTACTAATTTGCTCTTGCTGAGAGTGCATTTTGTACACAAGAATTGTTCTTGTTTCTTTTGTTGTTTTTTACTATTCAGGATTGTTGAATTGTTGGACTACCGAGCGTGGGGTATCGCTTGGAGAGAAGGGCTTCATCCTAGTTAATGGAGTTTGTAAACGGTTTGCTCTACCTGATTAAGGAAGTGATATAGTGAAATCCTTGGGTGGTTTGCCTAAGGCGAGGACATTGGCGGGTATAGGCAAACCTCGTAAAATCTTGGTGTCTTTCTCTTCCCTACTCTCTTTAATTTTCTACATATATAAATTGTGTGGATGTTTACTCAATTGCTGGAAATTAAATAGTTATTGGGAATCGCAAAAACCTTGATTAAAGAAAGTACGTTGATTGGGGAAATCGTTTTTAAAGGGGGTCGTTGATAAATATCTAATCTCATTAACATACTTAAACTTAAGTAATTTGTTTGATATCAAAATCTGAATTTTGGAAGCTTGATGAACATTTTATTTTATTGTAAAATCAAGTTTACCTTATTAATTGGATTGATATATAAAAAACCTAAATTCTACATATTGAAGTTTTGACCTTTATCATCATTCATTAATAAATACTAAATCTTGGATTAAGTGCTGATCATTGCAAATGAATTATACTTTTGTGATTGCTGAATATAAAAGAGTTGAGAAAGACTTAATAAAAAGATTTATAAAGAAATTTTTAAAAACCTAATTCACCCCCCTCTTGGGAGTACACCTTACTTCTCATGTTCATTGATGACATACAGGTCTATTCATGGAATCCTGCGGAGCATAAGACACATTTGAGGCTGGTACTTCAGGTGCTCAGAGAAAGAGAACTTTATGAATGCGAATTCTGGTTGGAACAAGTTACATTCCTAGGACATGTAATATCCATAGGCAGTATTTCAATGGACTCGAGTAAGATAATGGTGGTATAGATTGGGTGAGACTAAAGAACGTGCATGAGGTCAGGAGTTTCATGGGTCTAGCAGGATACTATTTCCAATTCGTGGAAGGATTTTATAAACTATTCGGTCCTCTAACATGGTTAACGAGAAAGAATATGAAGTTTGAGTGGCCTGGTGATTATGAGCTGAGCTTCCAGGAATTGAAATAACGACTCGTCACTACTCCGCTTCTGACCCATTCCATCAGGTGATGGTGGAATTGTGATCTACAATGACGCATCTCAGAAAGGGTTGGGGTGTGTTTTGATGCAACAATGAAAGGTCATTGTATATGCTTCTAGCCAACTTAAGAAGTACGAGAAGAACTATCCTACGCATGATATGGAATTGGCTGCGGTGGTTTATGCGTTAAAAATTTGGAGGCACTACATATACGGTGAAAGGTGTGAGATCTTTACGGATCATAAAACTCTTAAGTACTTTTTCACGCAGAAGAGGCTGAATATGAGGCAGAGGAGATGGATTGAGCTAATAAAAGACTATGATTGCACCATCAGTTACCACCCAGGAAAAGCTAGTGTGGTAGCTGATGCGTTGAGTCAGAAGTTGGTGGGTGCATCTATAACGCTTGCATATTTCTACCATTTTTTTTATGTATATATATATACCAGAACCTTACAATAATATAATACACATGCAACGAAAACATAAAATCCAAGCTTGATTACAATACTAGAGTTCTAGTGCTATCATACATGCATAATTCGTTCTCCAAAATATTACCACATGTAATAACCCCACTGCATATGTGGAGCTCGGTGTGGAGTTGGTAGAGGGTGATCACCAGGTGTTTATTACTAACTTGGTTTTACAGCCGACTCTACAGGAGAGGATTAAAGCAGCTCAGAGGAATGATGCAAAACTTGTAAAGCTTGTGGGAAAGGTACAGCATGGTTAGGAACCAGAGTTCAGAATTTCAGATGATGGAGCCTTGAGGTTTCGTACTAGATTATGCGTTCTTACCGATCCTGAGATCAATAGGGTCATTCTGGAGAAAGCACGTCGGTCCCTATATACTATACATCCAGGTAGCACTAAAATGTATAGGGATCTTCGAGAGTCCTTCTGGCGGAGCAACATGAAGAGGGAGATAGCTTAGTTTGTGGATCAATGTTTGTCGTGCCAACAAGTGAAGGCTGAGCATTAGAGACCGGCAGGATCATTGCAGCCACTCCACATTCCTGAGTGGAAGTGATAGCATATAGCGATGGATTTCGTCTCAGGATTACCACCGGCATTGCATGGACAGGAAGCTATTTGGGTAGTGGTGGATCGATTGACCAAGACTGCCCACTTTTTGCCAATCAGAATTAGCTACTCCATAGACAGATTGGCTGAGTTATACATCCAGGAGATAGTTAGGCTCCACGGCGTCCCAGCATCCATAGTTTCAGATAGAGACCCACTGTTCACATCTCATTTTTGGAAGAGTCTACAAGGGGCCATGGGTTCTCAATTGTCGTTCAGCACAGCTTTTCATCCTCAGATAGATGGGCAGACAGAGCGGATGATACAGATTTTGGAGGATATGCTGCAAGCATGTGTGCTGGACTTTGGAGGTCGTTGGATGCAGTATTTGCCACTGGTTGAGTTTGCGTATAACAACAGCTATCAGGCCAACATTGGGATTTCATCGTATGAGGCACTATATGGCAGGAGGTGCCAATCCTCGTTATACTGGGATGAGGTTGGAGAGAGGTTTGTATTGGGGCTAGAGCTGATACAGAAGACTCAGGATAAAGTCAGACTCATCAGAGACAGGTTCAGGACAGCGCAGAACTGACATAAGAGTTATGATGATACTCATCGGCGAGAATTGGAGTTTGACACAAGAGATCACGTGTTCTTGAAGGTGGCGCCGATGAAGGGAGTTGTGAGGTTCGGGAGGAAGGTTAAGCTGAGCCCTAGGTATATTGGACCATTCGAGATTCTTGAAAGAGTGGGTCCAGTTGCCTATCATTTGGCATTACCACCGGTCCTATCTAGGATCCATGACGTATTCCAAATTTCTATACTGAGGAAATATGTCCCATACCCTTCCCATGTGATTAGATATGAGGCACTGGAGTTGGGTGATACTTTATCCTATGAGGAAGTGCTAGTGCAGATTCTTGACTAGAAGGAACAGGAGCTACGCATGAAGAAGATTCCTTTGGTGAAAGTTTTGTGGCGTAATCATGCCGTTGAGGAGGCTTCCTAGGAACTAGAGGATTAGATGCGCCAGAGATATCTGCACTTATTCAGTGGAGTTTAGAGCTGAGCTAGTCAGAGTAAAAAGAATAATATTGTGTAGTTTTTATTTATATAGTGTAACATAGGATGGATAGGGTTTTTATTTTTGAAATATGAATGGCTTTGGGAGAATTTTGGAAAAGTTGTAATCTCCCAAAACCCTCGTTGTAACCACGGTGTTCCTTCGCCATAAGTGAGGGTAGTTAATAAAATTGGAAGTATTTTTGCTAAGGATGGGAAGTAAGGGAATGGCAAATTTTGAGGAGCTCTGTTACTAGAGTGTAGGAATGAGTTAGGATGAAAAATAGGAGATGGGTTGATTTGGCATTGAGAAGTAGGTATGGTGTAGGGAAGTATATGATTTTGTCTTATAGCTTGGAGGTAGAAATTCCTTGGCGGACTTCTATGATTTTCTGATTCAGTCGACGGTTTTAGAAAACCACGGTAAATCCATCGATGGTGATATTTCTTAGCTTTGAGACTAGTCCTTACGTGGAGAACTTTGGTGTTTATTGGATTTAAATTTAATGATTGTGTTGATTAGGTTACGATGTGGAATTCTTATCTCTTTCTTGTCCTATTTTCAGGATGGATCCTAGAGATATGATATGGAAGCAGAAGGAAAAGATGATTTAGAGACCTCTAATGAAAAGGAAATTGATACCTCTGTGATGTTGAGAGGTATAGCCTGGCAGGTCAGGGTAGAAATGAGAAAGGATTCTAGAGAACAAAATTGCCTAACTGCAGATAAAGGCAATAGCATTAAGTAATTTATGAAGTTGAACCCTCCTACTTTTGAAGGGGGACCTGATCCGGTGATTGCATAGAACTGGGTTCAATAGATAGAAGAGATATTGGAAGTAGTTGACTACACAGACAAGCAAAAGGTCCATTATGCTGCATTCAAGAAGACTGGAGAGATGAAGCGTTGGTGGCTTTCTACGAAGCTACTAGAGAATGCCAGAGGGGCAAGTATGAATTTATATTTAAGATAATGATGATCATATTTAATTTTCGATGATACAACAATTTATTTGGTGATGTATATTAAACTGCATAAGTTGATAAACTTTAGAAATGTGAAAAGTGATCGAGTAAGAAATTTCGAGGACAAAATTTGCTCGAAATTTCTTAAGGAGGGGAATATGGCGATTGGCGAATATGCGGCCAAGTTTGTTAAATTGTCATATTTTGCTCCGTTTCTGATCTCGAATGAAGTGAGGAAAGCTAGAAAATTTGAAAAAGGTTTGAGGCACAAAATTTATGAGCTGGTGGTTGGGTTTCAAGTCTAGAGTTTTTCAGAACTAGTTGATAAAGCCTTGATGTAGGAGAAGAGTATTCAAAGCAGCACTGAGCTTCAGAGCAAAAGAAGAGGCTTGCACCACCTAGTTTCCAAGCTGAGGTCAATCAGGGGTCAGGGAAGAAAGGAAAAGATGCAGTGGGTATTGGTTACCCCAAAAAGGGATATAGAATATTAGTGAAGTGATTCCCAAAAAAAAAATAAAAAAAATCAAAGGAAAACTGAATCTCCTGAAACTTCTAGCTTCAGGAGAATAATAATAATAATAATAATATATTTAATTAATATTAATAAAATATATTTAATTAATATTAATAAAATATATTATTATTAATATTAATTAAATATATTATTATTATTATTATTATTATTATTATTATTATTATTATTATTATTATTATTCTCCTGAAGCTAGAAGCTTCAAGAGATTCAGTTTTCCCTTGATTTTTTTTTTGTTTTTTTATTCTTCTTCTTCTTCTTCTTCTTCTTCTTCTTCTTCTTCTTCTTCTTCTTCTTCTTCTTCTTTTCTTTTCTTTTCTTTTCTTTTCTTCTGCTTGCATGCAGACTCTCTCTCTCTCTCTCTCTCCTCTCATTCTCTCTCCCTCTCTCCTCGATTTCGTGGCGGATTTTCGCCCGATCGAAAATTGGAAGACACCACTGGACTCCATTCTCCGCTACCGTCATTTCTAATGGAGCAGATTGGTGGTAGGAGCGGCATAAACATATCTCTTGGGGTACGCCAATTTTTCCTTTTTCTTTAATTTCTTGCAAATTATAAAGCCAATTGACGAACGGACACCACCACAAGAATTTAGGGATGACTCTCTACAAGTATAGCGAGACGGAATTCTCATGGGGTTGTCGTGGGCAAAACCCCAAATTTGGGGTACGGGGTTATTAAGGGTTTAATTAATTAGGATTAATTTGGGAATGTTAAAATGTTGAGCATCTGGAGTTGAAGTAGGGTTTCTAGAATTTAGGACTCGGGTGAGTGCAGCAAGTGTAATTTTGGGACCCACAGGCAAAATTCATAAAATTAAGTGGGGATGTTGAATAATAATTTAAATGATAATTCAGGGTATATGGAGCTTAGGGAAAGTTAGTTGAGTATTGTTTTGGGGGAAATGAGGTAATTAATCTAGAAAAAATGTGAATTTTAGGATTTGAGTTTTGGGCGCCAAGGCCGTAAAATCTAGGTGTTAATGAGTCTCTTAGTAAGTCAGGTAAGAAGAAATAAATTATTCACAGTGTGTGACCATATGAGTTCAATTATAATACAATTTAATTTTCAAATCATCGTTTCATCTGAGAAAATACACTGATATACACATTCTTATACTCATATAGATATACAATACAAGCTTTTATAAGCTTTAAAATCATTTCTTAAATTCAATAGTTTCCAACACATATTTACCGTGAAGTTCTTGAGAATAGGGAAGATTACCCGCCCATACAGGTAGCTTCCCTCTACCCTAACATGTTATGCAACCACGTATGGCCACATCTGATACCTATCAGGGCACTCATCTTACTCAGCAAGCCCTCAGGCGGAGAGTTTCACTTCGCCTCAAATATGTATATTATCAACTCACACGTTTCCATGTCTCAATTTTATCATTTTTTATTCCTCAATTTCCATTCTTTCTTTCATTTCTCATTTTACCCAATTTTATCATTCTTTCACTTTCCATTTTCATTTTACTTTCTGGCTTATGAGTATTATTGGTATCAAATACCAACATCGCGTCTGTAACTCATGGCCACCCCGAGGATCTTTCTATCCACACCATGCTTCCCCCCATGGTCAAGGTTGTGCAGCCCGAAGGCTGGATCTAAGCATGGTTTGCCGACCCTGTTAGATCAAAATATCATATCGAATCTATAGTACGACCCTGATCCGAACTCAGGGGACCCAACAACCCTACAAAATGGCTCAGTCGACTGTCATGCCACACACTCCAAGAGTCCGTGTGGTTGCACTAGTACCACTAGAAATGGTACCGTACTCAATATCATAACCTTCCATCGGGGTTCACTACCACATACCTGCGTTCATTATGCAGTATTAGCATATCATCAATCATATTCCAGTATATCACAATTCAGTTCAATATAAATATTTTCATTGTTTTCTGTGCACATTTCATCATCTCGCAATAAGATATATCATATTTCACATATTTTTCACTTTTTCCCAAAATACTCATATCAATAATTTGTACAAACTCATTTCTCATGCAAATAATTTCCACTCATAAATAAATACCACATTTCATTATTTTCCAATATCATAAATTCACAAAATCTCATCTTTCAGGAAAAACATTTCTACTCACATATAAATACCATATTTCATTACTTTTCACTAATCACATCAATAATTTTCATTTTAATATTTTCTCAGAAATTACTCATCGTTATATTCACACTCCAAAATATCACAATTTAAAATTACTCAAATGCCACATAATTTATCTGATATTTATATCGTAATAATTTCCAGAAAAAATACCATAAGCATATTTTCACATATTAATTTAAACAGTATTTCTAAAAACACTGCTATAATTTATTCCCCATACCTAACTTACTGAGAGACTCATTAACACCTAGACTCGTTAATTAATAAAATATATTATTATTATTATTATTATTATTATTATTATTATTATTATTATTATTATTATTATTATTCTCCTAAAGCTAGAAGCTTTAGGAGATTCAGTTTTCCTCTTATTTTTTTTTTTTTTTTGTTTTTTTATTCTTCTTCTTCTTCTTCTTTTCTCCTGCCTGCACGCAGACTCTCTCTCCTCTCTCTCCTCTCTTTCTCTCTCCCTCTCTCCTCGATTTCATGGCTAATTTTCGCCTAATCGAAAATCAAAAGATATCGTTGGACTCCATTCTCCGCTACCGTCATTTCCACTAGAGTGGATCGGTGGTAGGAGCGGCGTAGACCTATCTCTTGGGATAAGCCAATTTTTCCTTTTTCTTTAATTTCTTTCAAATTATAAGCCCAATCGACGAATGGACACCGCTATGAGAATCCAGGGATGATTCTCTATAAGTCTAACAGGACGGAATTCTCGTGAGGTCGTCGTGGGCAAAACTCCAAATTTAGGTTACGGGGTTATTAAGGGGCTTATTTTTAATTAATTAGGATTAATTTAGGAATGCTAAAATGTTGAGTATCTGGAGTTGAAGTAGGGTTTCTGGAATTTAGGACTCGGGTGAGTGCTGCAGGTGTAATTTTGGGACCTAGAGGAAAATTTCAGAAAATTAAGTGGGGATATTAAATAATTGTTTAAATGATAATTTGGGGTATATGCAGCTTAGGGAAGGTTAGCTGAGAATTGTTTTGGGGGAAATGAGGTAATCACTCTAGGAAAAATGTGAATTTCAGGACTTAAGTTTCAGGCGCCAAGGCCGTAGAATTTAGGTGTTACCGAGTCTCTCAATAAGCCATGTAAGGGGAATAAATTATAACAGTATTTTTAGAATTACTGTTTAAATTAACATGTGAAAATATGCTTATGTATTTTGTCTGGAAATTATCACGATATAAATATCAGATAAATTGTGTGGCACTTGAGTAATTTTAAATTGTGATATTTTGGAGTGTGAAATATAACGATGAGTAATTTCTGAGAAAATATTGAAATGAGAATTATTGATGTGATTAGTAAAAAATAATGAAATATTGTATTTATATGTGAGTAGAAATGTTTTGCCTGAAAGATGAGATTTTGTGAATTTATGATATTGGAAAATAATGAAATGTGGTATTTATTTGTGAGTGGAAATTATTTGCATGAAAAATGAGTTTGTACAAATTATTGATATGAGTATTTTGGGAAAAAGTGAAAAATACGTGAAATATGATATATGTTTATGAGATGATGAAATGTGCACAGAAAAAAAATGAGAATATTTATATTGAACTGAATTATGATATACTGGAATATAATTGATGAAATGTCAATACCGCATAATGAATGCAGGTATGTGGTAGTGAACCCTGATGGATGGTTATGATATTGAGCACGGTACTGTAGCTAGTGGTGTTAGTGCAACCACATAGACTCTTGGAGCATGTGGCGTGACAGTTTACTGAGCCATTTTGTAGGGTTGTCGGGCCCCCTGAGTCCGGATCAGGGTTATAAGCCAGCCAGTCGTACTACAGACACGATATGATATTTTGATCTAACCGGGTCGGCCAACCGCGGTTAGATCCAGCCTTCGAGCCGCACAACCATGACCATGGGGGAAAGCATGGCGTGGATAGAAAGATCCTCAGGGTGGCCATGAGTTACAGATGCGATGTTGGTATTTGATACCAAGGATACTTATGAGCCAAAAAGTAAAATGAAAATGGAAAGTGAAAGAATGATAAAATTGGCTAAAATGAGAAATGAAAGAAAGAATGGAAATTGAGGAATAAAGAATGATAAAATTGAGAAATGGACCCGTGTGAGTTGATAATATACGGATTTGAGGCGAAGTGAAACTCTCCGCCGGAGGGCTTGCTGAGTAAGGTGAGTGCCCTAATGGGTATTAGATGTGGCCATACGTGGTTGCATAACGTGTTAGGGCAGAGGGAAGCTTCCAGTATGGGCGGGTAATCTTCCCTATTCTCAGGAACTTCACAGTAAATATGTGTTGGAAATTATTGAATTTAAGAAATGGTTTTAAAGCTTATAAAAGCTTGTGTTGTATATCTATATGAGTATAAGAATGTGTATATCAGTGTATTTTCTCAGATGAAACGATGATTTGAAAAGTAAATTGTATTATAATTGAACTCATATGGTCACACACTGTGAATAATTTATTTCTTCTTACTGAGATGTGTCTCACCCAAATTATCTAAATTTTTTAGGGAACAGTGATAGACCATGTAATAGAGCTCTGCGATCATAAAGAGCTAGGACCCTAACACACAGGGTGAGTTTTTGGATTAGGGGGTGTGTAATTTCCCCTAGTGTTGAGTAGTTTTTTTGAGTTTGTGATAATGATGTATATGTGTGTATGTAGATACTCTGGGTATTGTATTCTGAATAATATAAATGCACTGTCTTTCGCTGTTAGGTTTTATAAATAAAATGACTTTTTACCAAGTATCCAATACGCATCGGGTCGTGCGAATGATAGTAGGATTGTTGACGTGGCCAATTTGTGGATGTTGTGGATGACAAGTGATTATCTGTTTATTATTAAGAAAAAAAATTGTACAAAAATCGGGGCGTCACAGTTTAGGATTATTTTAGGAATGCTAAAATGTTGACCATCTGGAGTTGAAGTAGGGTTTCTAGAATTTAGGACTTGGGTGAGTGTTGTGGGTGTAATTTTGGGACCCACAGGAAAAATTCAAAAAATTAAGTGGGGATGTTAAATAATAGTTTAAATGATACTTTGGGGTATATGGAGCTTAGGGAAGGTTAGTTGAGTATTGTTTTGGGGGAAATGAGGTAATTAATCTAAGACAAATGTGAATTTAAGGATTTGAGTTTTGGGTGCCAAGGCCGTAGAATTTGGGTGTTAACGAGTCTCTCAGTAAGCCAGGTAAGGGGAATAAATTATAGCGGTATTTTTAGAATTATTGTTTAAATTAATATGTGAAAATTTGCTTATGGTATTTTTTCTGGAAATTATTATGATATAAATATCAAATAAATTATGTGGCATTAAAAATAAAATAAATTTTAATTATTTTTTTTCTTTTTATTTTTTTAATCCAATTAATTAATTAATTAATTTTATTTATTATTATTATTATTATTATTATTATTATTATTATTTTTGGGAATCACTCCACTAATCTTTTATATCCCTTTTCGGGGTTATTATAAGGGATCTGTGAGCCTCCTCCAGTATAGTCCTCTTGATCTCGGTATCTGCAAGAACACATAGCCTAGTACGGAATCGTAAGGCTCCATCATCTAATATGCTAAATTCCTCACTCTGACCATTCCGCAATCTAGCCATCACCTCTGCCAACTCTGCATCATTACCCTGAGCTGCTTTAATCCTCTCGTATAGCGTAGGCTAAACCACTAGACTGGAAATAACTGTCTGAGGACTCTCCTCTACCAATTCTATGCCGAGCCTCTCCAAATCCATCAAAATTGAGTGTTGAATATCCATAACTACAAGTATGGGTCCCTCTGATTTCCTGCTCAGAGCATCTGCCACTACATTCACTTTTCCTGGGTGGTAACTAATCGTGCAATCATAGTCTTTAATAAGCTTTAGCCACCTTCTTTGCCTCATATTCAACTCTTTCTGGGTAAAGAAATACTTTAGGCTCTTGTGATCTATGAAAATCTTGCACTTTCCACCGTATAGGTAATGCCTCCAAATCTTAAGAGCATACACCACCGCAGCAAGCTCTAAATCATGGACAGGATAATTCTTCTCATATTCTTTAAGCTGTCTGGATGCATATGCAATGACCCTACCGTGCTACATCAACACACATCTAAGACCCTTCAAAGAGGCATCATTATATATTACAAACTCATTCTCCCCTAAAGGAATAGCCAGTACTGGAGTTGAAACTAATTGCTGCTTTAACTCCTGAAAACTATGCTCACAGTTGTCGGTCCAGTCAAACTTTACATTTTTCCTCGTAAGTCGTGCTAATGGCCCTGATAGCCTAGAGAAACCATCCACAAAGCGCCGGTAATAACCTACTAATTCTAGAAAACTCATGACTTCTTGAATACTTCGCGGTCTTTCCCAACTCACCATAGCCTCTATCGTACTCGGATCAACTGATACTCCTACTTCTAAGATCACATGGCCGAGAAAAGTAACCTCCCTTTACTAGAATTCAAATTTCTTGAATTTTGCATATAATTTCCTTTCCCTTAATACCTGCAACACTAGTCTCAAATGATGCTCGTGCTTCTCAAAACTTCTCGAATAAACCAGTATATCATCGATGAACACAACCACAAACTGATATAAGTATTGATGGAACACCGATTCATTAAATCCATGAATACTTCTGGTGCATTAGTCAATCCAAACGGCATCACCAAGAATTCGTAATGCCCATACCTTGTACAAAACGCGGTCTTCGAAATATCCTCTGCTCTATCTTTCACTTGATGGTAACCCGACTGTAGGTCAATTTTAGAGTAAACCTGGGTCCCCTGAAGCTAATCAAATAAATCATCAATCCTAGGGAAAGGATATTTATTCTTGATCATCAGTTTATTAATCTCCCTATAATCGATACACAGTCTTATGGTCCCATCTTTCTTTTTCACGAACAGAACTGGCACACCAAAAGGCGACACACTGGGCTTGATGAAACCTTTATCCAGCAATTCTTGTATCTGTTCTTTCAATTATTTTAACTCTACTGGAGTCATACAGTATGGTGCTTATGATATTGGTGCAGATCTCGACAACAGATCGACGGTAAACTCAATCTCACAGTCAGGCGGCAAACTAGGCAATTCTTCTGGAAATACATCTTGGAATTCCCTCACTACTGGTATGTCAGCTTGTCTCAAATTTTCTTTTGGCAATTCTTTTATGTATGCGACATACCCCTGGCAACCATCCTATAGCAGCCTTCTCACTTGAATAGTCGACACTAGCTGTGGTGAGGCACATACACGTGAACCCACGAATTTGTATTCCTGCTCTCCCAGAAGTCTAAAAATAACTGTTTTTTTACAGCAATTTATATTGGCATGATGAGTAGCAAGCCAGTCCATACCCAATATTACATCAAACCCCTGCATATCAAGGATCACCAGATTGACTAACGAGCACCCTCCCCTAAATACTTACTGGAAAATTTCGCAACACCCTTCTGCATTTTACCACTGATCCCATCGGCGTACCCACAGATAATTCTACATCTAGTAGCTAAGTCTCTACCCCAGTTATTCTAACATACCCCGCCGATATAAAAGAGTGGGTGGCACCTATATCAAGAAAAACAACAATTTTATATGGTAAAGTAGTAAGGGTACTTGTGACCACGTCTCTAGCCGACTCAGCGTCTTTTAGTGTCAACACGTATGCCGTCGCCGGTGCAGTGTTCCTCTGCTGACCACAGCGGGGGGCCTGATATCCACCTCAAAACGGTCTAGGGGCCTGTGCATAATTCAACGGCATCTGACACGATCGAGCCATACGACCCAGCCTCCCATAGTGATAACAAACATTCTCCCCCAATCGACACTCACTAGGATGTCTCCATATGCATCTAGGATAAATGGCAGGAAACTGCCCGCCCTGAAATCCCCTATGCTCTACCATCTGCCTCTGGCCTCTACTAGATCTACCTCTTTTCCAAGGGCCTCAACTAGGACCCGCTTGAAAACTCGAGGGCGCAATCCTCTTCCTCAGACCAAGTGTCTCTATCTTTTTAGATAGACTCTCCTCTGCTATAGTGGCCCTGTCAACCAAGTCTACAAAATCTTGGATCCTTAGTACTGCCACCTGCCTGTAAATGTCTCGCTTCAGGTTCCTCTCGAATATTCTGGCATTCTTCACTTTATTGGGGAGAATATATGGGCAGAAACACCAGATCTTGATAAGCCTCACGACATACTGCTGGACAGTCAATGATCCCTGAGTTAGGCTCAGAAACTCCTGTACTCAAGCCTTTCTAACTGAGGCAGGGTAATATCTATCGAAGAACAAGTCCCTGAATCGAGCCCAGGTTATCAGCATTGGTATAGCCCTTTGCTCCTCCAATAGCCTAGTGGCTGACCACCATCTCTCGGCTTCCACCGCCAGCCTATATGCAGCATATAAGACTCTCTGCTCGTCTGGGCAGTGAAGTACTGTCAAGATCTTCTCTATCTCCTGCACCCAGTTCTCTGCAACCGTAGGGTCAGTCGCTCCAGAAAATGCTAGCATATTCGTCTTCAAAAATTTGTACATAGTACTTCCCTGAGCTGAAGAAGGACCTCCATACTCTGTAGAGGTTCGTGCAATCTCAGCTATAACTTGCTGCGCCACATTGCATAGCACAGCATCTGAATCCCTGCCTGCTGCACTAGAAGGACCATCACCATTGTCCCCACTAGTGTGAGCACTATTGCCTCCTGGGTCCATCCTGCAAACATAGAGAACACCCATTTTAGAATCCTATCTCTCATACAAACCTAACTCATTCAACTAAAACTCCAAATTCTCTATTAGTCATCCCACCTGATCCTAACCCCAAATCACATCCCATAACCTAAATACATAACTTGTCGATAGTTTACTATGGCTTTCCTGAAGTCATCACCCCAAGAAAAACACAGAAACCACCACGAAATCTTGTATCCAAATCATGGAATAGACCTAAAATATTTTTGTATATTCTAGTATTGTTTCCCACTACACTCTAAAGTCTACAGAACCTAACCTAGGCTCTAATACCAAAATGTAACACCCTCAAAATTTCTCCATTTCTTTTTCTCTTCCTTTTTTTTATGTCTATATTTATATATCTGTATCCATACCTAAGTAGCGGAACACAAATCACATAACCATATATATATATATGTATATACTATACAATACCAGAATCTAGTACATACCGACCATAGCCATACAAAACAAATCCCTCCACCATCATCTACCCCAGAAATACAAAACTCAGTCAAAAACTCACCCTATAACCAGGGTATTCAAAATACTCTCTATCCGCGAGCCTGATCCGCTCGCCCAGCTGGCTTGCCTGAAAAATGTTAAAGTCATGGGGTGAATCGATGCTCAGTAAGTGAAAATATACTATTACTAGTGTGTGGCAACTAAGTTAGGAATACTGTTTAAATAGCAACTAAACTATAATACAATAGTAAATCTGTAAAGCATATCTTTCTTTTCATAATTTAAAATATAACTGTATCATATGTATTTTCTACTTTTCACACTGCTAATATCATACTATACTCATCATATACTGTAAAACTATATACATACACATAACTATATTTTATCCCTAGAACTCTGTATGTCATGATTTGACCCCTCATGACAGGGTTGTGCGGCCCCGTAGGCGTGGTGGGACTTAATCTGGTCGGGCCTCCAAATAAGTTAATATACTCTACACTACCTCAACCTGGCCAAATTGTATACTCTCCTAGGCATGGGACTAGCTGCTACCTCGTCAAACCGGCCCCCTTCACCCAGCGAACTAGGGAACTACATACTCTTCGAGCAAGGTCGATGGTACCCACACACTATCTGAGATATATAGTTACACTCTATCTATATCTAGCAACGGTACCATGCTCTGTATTCTTTATCTATACTGTATCTGTCTATAATTTTCCTCAAGGATCTGATATTATATACATATACATATATACTCTTTTACTGTTTTTATCATGTTTCCAAAATTACCATAATGCTATCTTTCTGTACTGTAAACTCTGTAATCTCTATATTCTATATCAGTAGCATCTTGATGTTATCTCTGTATGTCTATCTCTATATTCTGTCTATATACTCTATATGTTATGGTAATAGGAAACATGACATACTATAAATACTATATATATATACTATTCTGAATAAAGCTGTAATATACTGATCTGAGTAAAACTGTAATATACTATTCTGAATAAATATCTGTGATATACTCATCTGTATAAAACTATAACATATTGATCTGAGTAAAACTGTAATATAATGTCTATATCTGTGTAATCGGTATAGTATGATATACTGTAAAAACTATATAAGTTCTTAATCACATGAAAATCTACTCAGGTCACACAAGCTTTTAAAACTCATATTTTTTAAAATTGGGTAAAAAGCTGGTTTATACATATGTGTAAAATCTCTATTAACATTATAACAATTTCTAGCATAGCATATTTCCCTTACCTTATCTCTGAAAAGTCCCTACTATACTCTAACCCTATACCCGCAGGGCTTTCCACTTAACACCCTAAAAATCAAATTCCCCATAACAAAACATCAATATTTATTTGTGTATTGTATTTCTTATAACTGAGGGAAAGACAAATATTGAAAAAAATGTCATACCCTAAGATTGGGACGAAATCCAAACCAAATTCTCCAACGATCATCTCCGGCAGACTTGCAGAGAACTTCACCAAAAGTGTCGTGGTAGCCTCATATCATCGATCCAGTGGCCCGGAATTGAAGAGAAAAGGAGAGAAGGACGTAGAGAGAGAGAGAGAGAGAGAGAGAGAGAGAGAGAGAGAGAGAGAGAGAGAGAGAGAGAGGGTTTCTATGTGAGTTTTGCTTGAAAAATTTGGGTTTTCACTATTTATAGAGTCTGATTCATCGACGAGTCTTTTAATAATTTCGTCGACAAACTGCCACCCTCATCGACGAATTTCAGACTATCCAAAAAACCCTTCTCGGTATCTTCTTGTCGACGAGGCATGGATTCATCGATGAGGTCCCCTTATGCACTCGTTGATGAACTCCCTGTGTTCGTCGACGAGACCTTGTGGAAAAATCTTCCGGGTTATTATCTCTAAAGTGCAATGTCGTCGAACGAAACCTTCTGCCTCCTTCTGTTTCTATTTCCATTTTCCTCTCTTTTTATTATTTAAATACCATTATTTTTTGGGTCATTACAAGAAGCCTTGTTTTTCAAAATTTATCCAATATGCATTTTATTGTGTTGTGCTTATATTTTTTGAATGATTTGTTGTTAAGCTGAATGCAAATATCCATTTGTGCTAAATGAATATATATTCTGATGGATTGATATTTCTTTTAAATTTGATCTATTTTTAGATGAATGCCACTATCCATCACTTGCCTAATGATTATATCTTCATATGGATAGTTTATATTTTATTTGATATATTGATTGAACTACCTAATTGCATGATTGGTCTAGAATGCCTCCTGCATGGCAGATGCAGTTGATGAGAATTGCATGCTGGTAGTGGAAATAGGTTCTCGCATACTTAAACTAGATTATTATTTGTTGATTTCGTGAATTTATCAGGTTTTAGGTACATGAAAAATGGGAAATGTTCAATTTACATACGAAATGCTGCCGAAATTTTGGTAGAATTTTTCCCATAAATGAAACCATGTATTAGGATAGATAATACAATGCATGCTAAAATGTTTTTGAAAGGATAAGTGAATCATAAATGAATATCATTTTTCATCCTTAGTCATAGGTGCATGCTGAACTGTCTACTGGTGCATGTTGAATGTTTGAACTATTATATGCTAAATTGAAGAACATGCACAGTCTTAGTGTTTATTTCCTAGGATGCTAGAAAACTAAATAGATTTGTACATGTAGAATCCTATTGGTTTGTGCTAACTGAAAACATGTACATTTTATGGACCTAGGAGGAACTAGTTCATGGACACCACTTGGTCCTAATCCCTAGGATGTGAACTTCATGTTGGACCCAAATGGTTAATAATCATATTATAATATTTAAGTCCATGTAACTAGGAGAATTGCATGACTCAGGGGGAGCTTTATATTCCGTGCACATTCATTAAGCATTTTGAGTTGTGCCATTATTTTAATTCCCTATTTCATTACCTTTGAGTCTAGTCTTGATTGACTATTGTGTTGTTAAAAAAAAATGCAATATGTTATGCTAGTATGTGCTAAATGCCTATATTTGTTGCATGCTGAAAATCCTTTGGAAGGATGAATTTTTTAGGAATGCTCTTAAATGACTATCATCCTGAACTTAATGCAAGTATGTATGCATGCAAATATACAGGGGGAGTTTAAGCCCCACATTTCAAAAAAATGAACTTAATGCCTATAATCTCCTACATGCTAAGTAATATTTGGAAGGATGTACATGTGTTGAGTATGCTTAAATGAAATCCATCCTTGAACATTAATGCACTTTTGTATGCATGAGACTATACCGGGGAGGTTAAGCCCCATCCTTGAAAAAGGATTAGAATCACTTGGCCCATGGACTCATATACTCATTGTTTCTATTTTTTGAGTCCAAAGGTTCTCTAGGCACCCTGAAAATCATATCTAGTCTCTACTAAATATCTTTGATATGGATTGTTCTAGGTACACATGAACACCATGCATGACTTAGCTTTTAATATTTAGTGCATGTGTGTTTAGGGACATTTTACTAGTGAAATTTATTTGTCTAACACATACCCAGTAAAATTTGAAATCAATACTTATACTGTTTGGAATTTCAATAAATTTTCACAAATTATATCAGTATAAGTAGTTAAAAGAATCTAAGAACGTATTCAAATTTATAGGGGGAGCACTTAGATATTATCTTTCTATCCTGTTGTGCTCATAACATTTCTAGCTTAGATTTGGTTTTTGAATTCATTGTGGCTTGTGCTTAATTGTAATGTCTTTATTGAATATACTAAATGAAAATATTTTGTTTGCCACAGTGGTTTAGGTTTTGCCATATGATCCACATTCTTAAATTTATTTAATATCTTTGGATCTATATGACTACATTTTTCTGGTTCTTTGTGATCGGTGCTTAAATGATTAAGTAGGAAAATAATGCTTGCTTGAGTTTTAAATTAAAGTTTCCTTTTTAGCAAGCATAGGCCCCCAGTATTTATTGACAATTTTAAAGGGATATATTTTATACATACATACATATATATATATATATATGTTTATTTATATTTAAATTTTCAAAAACAAGAATTGAAATTATATAGAATACATCTTTTGTCTTGCTTGTGTGTTGAAACATCTTCATGACTGTGCTTGTATTATCTTAAAATCTCGTGTCATGAAATTTTAATTTTAAAAGGGTGTTACATAACTGGTTTATTAACTCACATGAAATGCATGTGAACTAGTTAGATCATATTTATGCTTAAACCGTCTTTTGGTATCATATGCTGGGTGTTTTTAACTTAAATCTTCCACGGGTCTTATGATATGTTTCAATTGCAGTGGTTTGTGTATATTTCTTGTCTTGCCATGCTTTACATGTCATTTTAATCTTTTAAAAGACCAGTTAAACTGTTGTGTGACCCTCATTATTATAATTTCTTAAATAGTTATAAAATTTTTATACCTAATTGCTATATCACCTAAAGGGAGAGTTTTTCAAAAAAGGGGGAGTTCTCTTTGCTGAGTCTATTTTAAATAATAAAATTATTTTCTACTCAGTTTAGCCCTTTTTTCTAATGCCAAAAGGGGGAGAATATTTTTTGAGCAAAATGTTTATGACCATAAGGGTAAATTGTCTAAACGTGCGCTTTAATGCTAAAATTATGGGCTTGATCATTTGTAATGTCTCATTTAATGAATATGCTGGAGCTATTGGTGTTATTTTTACATTATGCATATTCTTAGGGGGAGCCTTTTCAGGTTGTACCCATTTTGTTTTGATGCGTTTGTCATCATCAAAAAGGGGGAGATTGTTGACTTTTTGAGTCTGATCCCTTTTTTGATGCTAACAAAGCACAAGTATCTCATGTGTGCACTTAGTGTTTTTGAACAGGTTCATGATTCAACACACACATGAGGTAAAGGACATGGAAGCCTAGAGGAACATAAAGATCATATTATCACGCGTATTCCATGGAAGCTTGAAGAGCAAAAGGAAGAAGAAGACATTTATTTATTTGATTTGTAATGCATTTATTTTTTATTTTAGTCTGTAATATTGCATTCATTTGCATGATATGTTTGGATGCTCAGTAATGTCGTAGTCAGATTGTAGGTTAATCAAATGACTAGAGGAAGTCGACCGACACCAGGATTTTAGGGTAAATTAAAATACCTAAATCATAGTTTGACCCTAGAACTCTTAGCCCTTTGCATAAAAAGCTATAACTTATTCACACATGGTTGAATAGGTTCAAAAGATCAAATAGGATATTTTTGTGAGGTTTCGGGCGACTGAACCAAAGCACTTCAAACTGCCTCGGGCGACCGAACTACTATTGGTCAAAATTTTGACTTGGTTCAAGCGATCGAACCAAATTGAATTAAGCTTCCCCAGGTGACCGAACCCATGTCAGAATACCTTTTCACCAACTCGGGCGCCCAAATCCCACGTTCAAATATGCCTCAGGTGACCGAACCTAGCATCGGGCACCCGAACCACGGAAAGAAAGTTTCTGACTTTGGTTCAGCCAACCGAACCTAGACTCGGGCGACCAAACTATTTAAAAATGCCTTTATGACTGAGTCTATTTGGGTGGAACCTTTGTTCAACCACCCGAATCTCACGGATTAAATTATTTTTTACCGGGGTTAAATTTAAATAAAACTGGACTAATTCACTAAACTCATTTAAAATCTTTTTAATAATTCCCAGTGTGTTCCCAACGGTCAAAAATTTCCTAAGTCTATATATACCCCTTCATAAGTCAAGATTAATAACTTTGATTAACTTGAAAAACCTCTCAAATTATTTCTTAATCAAAGTTCCCCCAAAACCTTTTTTATTGCAAAACTCTTTTATTTGGGGCAAAAATCTTTGTACTCTCCCAACTCTCTTTCTTTCATTTATTGAATATTTTTTACAAGAGAGTATTTTATTTGGGCTTTTACTTGCTTTGATTTGCACATAAGATTTTCAAACGCATGTAATTTTTTATTGTGGGTGCAAAATCACTCGAAACCAAAACCCTAGGTTCTCTGGTTTGTTCTTGAAAAATATTTTTGGAGAAAATTTCTTATTAGGGTTTGAATAGATTTACACACCCTTACTCTACTAAACATTATTGCATATCATTTTAGAGTGCTTGTATTGAGCTTTATTGTGTACATCTCTGCTTGTTTTTTAGAAGCATTTTCATGTACAAAAATTGTTTTAAATGTAACGGTTTGGTTCAACCCATTAATTGAACTGGGAAGTCTCAGCCCCGTAAATGAGACCGGCTCGGTTTAGCCCCGAATTGAACTGGGGAGTCTCAACCCCGTAAGTTAGACTAGTTTGGCTCAGCCTAGCAATTGAGCTAGGGTTTTCCTTGCCCCATAAGGAGAGGATGTAAAAGGCTTTTACTCTGCCTAGTTAAGTGAGTAAGTTTAGTGGAATCCTTGGGGGTAAGTCCAAGGCGGGGACATAGGCAGTATTGGCCGAACTTCGTTAACAAATCTTGTGTCTCTCTTTATTTCATTTAAATTATTGCACTTTAAATTCAGTATGTGTATGCCTATTTATTTATAGTTATACTAAATTGCATGCACACATTTACTTTGAATGAGATACGTATGTATGCATCAACTGATTAGCTTAATCCTTTTTTCATAAACATGCTTAATATTGAATGGGATGTGATATATGGTGAATCGGCGTAATTGTTCAAATTAGTGAAAAACGTTTTAAAACCCAATTCACCCCCCCCCTCTTAGGTATACACCAATTCCAACACATATATGTTCTAGTTTCACTCACAAAACTACCTGCCCTGGAGCTATCTAAGCTCGATCTCCTGGATAACTTGAAAAGATTTAACATAAGATGAGGTGAGACACCTCTCAGTAAGGAAGAAATAGTTTACAATAGTGTGTGGCTGAAGTTTTAATATGCAATTAAATATCTATCCAGAGTGCATCCATAATCCGCAAGTAACCCCAAAATATCGTGACCATAATCACACAAAGTCAATGGCTTTGCCAACCAATCACATTCCACAATCATCAATATTTATTTGGTAATTCCCGAGAATAGAGAAATCTATCTGCTCAAACAAGTAGTTTTCCTCTACTCTAGTGCTAACACTAGGGCACTCACCTTTCTCAGTAAGCCCTCGGGTTATGTATCCAGATAAAGTCACTGAGAATAGGGAAGATCACCCGCCCATACAAGTGGCTTCTCTTTACTCTGGTACCCATAATTAATTACCAGAGCACTCGCCTTTCTCAACAAGCCCTCAGGGGGAGTAATCTACTTTACCATAGATAATTAATTAAAAGTCACACTTACACCCATATCATAATCAATCCACATAAAGTATTCATACAGTTTCCAATTTTTACCCACACAGGGTTTATATCCACATAAAATGTAATTTTCCACACAGGACCCTAACAAATCACAACATAAATGTCCACATAGGACTGGTCCACACATGACTAACCAAAACATAGCATAAATGTCCACACATGACTGGTCCACATAGGACTAATCAAATCATAGCATAAATGTCCACACAAGACTGGTCCACACAGGACTAATCAAATCACAGCAGAAATGTCCACACAGTGACACAGGATTGTACAAACCACACATGATACAAGACAATACTCCGTTCATAGTAAATTTGTAAACAACGTCCTCATACCACTACCAATGTTTACCTCCCAATATAAACGTCCATATAATGACCTCCTCGTACCACTGTCAACGTTATATGATGGTTATACCAGGTACGATGTAATGACCTCCTCATACCACTACCAACACTATATCGCAATTTACATAGACCACAACACAAGTCAACTGCAAACCAATCATTCAACATATCAATAATTCTATCACAATATACACCACACCAGCATATTCAACTAGCCAGAATTCATAATCAAACAATATTCGCTTTCTCAATAATTCTTCATTTTCACAACATCCACAATCATTTAATTATCAAAAATGATTTCAACCAACCAACTTGTCGACGAATTTCAGTCATGCAATGAACCCCTCTCGGTAATTCCTCGTCAACGAGACACGTACCCTCGTCGATGAGCTAAGAAGAACTTTCATTGAAAAAACCAGTCTATTCGTCGATGAGTGCTTGCTGCCACCTTTTCGAATTTATTCTTCCTTCCCTTCTATCTTCCTTATTATTTAAAATTTTCCGGGTTGTTACATTCTCTCCCTCTTAAAAGAATTTTGTCCCCAAAATTCGTTAGTCACCCATTTACACACCATTAAGCTAATTAATCACATTCACAAATACCAAGCAACTCTAGTATGTGCAACATAAAATCATGCAAAGTCAAATAAGATTAACACAAATACTAATGTACACATATTACACATAAGCATATTACTTGGGCCCTTAGTGTTGCCCTCTTCAGGCGTACCCAACATGTAGACATGCTGGGCCTCCGCCGCCGCGAGGCACCAGGTTATTCCTTTGGTTCTAATTTTGGTTCGGGGCTGGTGCATTACTCGATGGTTCTCGACATTCTCAGACTACGTGTCCCTGTTTGCCGCACCTGTAGCATATAACACTCTTGCCCTGGCATTCTCCCCAATGTCGTTGATTACACCTAAGACAATGGGGGCGTGACGAGTCACCCTATCAACCCCGATCACCTCTTTTTGACCCCTGGGCTGCTGCATCTCTATCTCCCCTCCATGACCAGGATCCATCCCTGAATGTAAATGTATAACAAAGATAATTTTAGAATCTCCACATCTTTATATATTTGACATACAAATTCCGTTAAGGGATTTCAACCTCTGAATTACGAAACAACCTCAAACTCCTGCCAATACCCTAATCCACCCATTCCTACCCTTTATTCATTCCAAACCTATACTCAGGTATTAATCCTCCTAAAGTCCGCAAGACCGTTATGCTCTGATACCAACTATAATGCCCCGGACCCGCCACGTGGGGCTTGGAGTGTTATAAGAACGACACGCATCTTTGATACCATTCACGCAGCAGAAAATAATAATAAAATACCTTGAACATAAAATACCAGAGTTGTATATTTACACATTAGCAAACTCATATCATATAACAACATTTTCCATATTACAAAACCTAAAAGAAATATAAAGATCTATAAAAACTAATACATATCCGTTCTAGTTTCACTCACAAAACTACCCGCCCTGGAGCTATCTAAGCTCGATCTCCTAGATAACCTGAAAAGATTTAACATAAAATGGGGTGAGACACCTCTCAATAAGGAAGAAATAGTTTACAATAGTGTGTGGCTTAAGTTTTAATATACAATTAAATATCTATCCAGAGTGCATCCACAATTCACAAGAAACCCCAAAATATCATGCCCATAATCACAAAAAGTTAACGACTTTGCTAACCAATCACATTCCACAATCATCAGTATTTATTTGGTAATTCCCCGAGAATAGAGAAATCTACCTGCCCATACAAGTAGTTTCCCTCTGCTCTAGTGCTAACACTAGGGCACTCACCTTTCTCAGTAAGCCCTCGGGTTATGTATTCTAGTAAAGTCACTGAAAATAGGGAAGATCACTCGCCCATACAAGTGGCTTCCCATTACTTTGGTACCCACAATTAATTACCAAAGTACTCGCCTTTCTTAGCAAGCCCTCGGGTGTAGTAATCTACTTTACCATAGATACTTAATTAATTAAAAGTCACACTTATACCCATATCACAATCAATCCACATAGTGTATTCATATAGTTTCCAATTTTTACCCACACAGGGTTTATATCCACATATCATGTAATTGTCCACACAAGACCCTAAAAAATCACAACATAAATGTCACACAGGACTAACCAAAACATAGCATAAATGTCCACATAGAATTTGTTCACACAGAACTAATCAAATCATAGCATAAATGTCCACACAGGACTAATCAAATCACAGCAGAAATGTCCACACAAGACTGTACAAACCACACAGGATACAAGACAACACTTCGTTCATAGTAAATAGGTAAACAACCTCCTCATACCACTGCCAATGTTTACCTCCCAATATAAATATCCATATAACGACCTCCTCATACCATTGCCAACGTTATATGACGGTTATACCATGTACGATATAACGACCTCCTCATACCACTGCCAATGCTATATCGCAATTTACATGAACCACAACATAAGTCAATCGCAAACCAATCATTCAACATATCAATAATTCTATTACAATATACACCACATCAGCATATTCAACTAGCTAGAATTCACAATCAAACAATATTCGCATTCTCAATAATTCTTCATTTCCACAACATCCACAATCATTTAATTATCAAAAATTGTTTCAACCACATGATTTTTCCCAATATAATTTATTTATCTAAAACTACATTTCAATACCATCAAGTTTTAGAAAATTATACCTGTATATATAGATATATATATATATATATATATACATATATATAAATTTATACTCGAAACTAGTCGTTTAAAATTATTGAAAAGCCATTATAAAATATTTCCCCTTACCTGCTCCTCCAAGTTCGACCCAAAATCAACAAAACAAGACCCTATAATTTAGAAATTCCAAATTCCTCAAATGTTAGCCAAAACACCCTTATAACACTTCCTAGGCTCCAAATGGCAATATTTACTAAGGAAATTCCAAAATAATTCACTTACCTTGGTTTTGGGATGTTTCCCAAACTACTCAGATCAATGATTCACTCCGCCTATGTTGCAAAGAATCTTCCCAAGAGTCTCGTAGTAGCTTCCGATTGTCGAACCGAGCTAAATTCGGCTCGGAATCAAAGAGAGAATGTGGAAGGTCCGAAATTCCTAGAGAGAGAGAGGACATGCAAGAAATTCGCACTAAAATGAAAGAAGTCCACTATTTATATACAGGGATTCATCGATGAGACACTTCGATTCATCGATGAGTCCTAGTACACAGTTCATCGATGAGACAACGAACTCGTCGATGAATTTCAGTCATGCGATAAACCCCTCTCGGTAATTCCTCATCGACGAGACACGTACCCTCGTTGTCGAGTAAAGAAGAACTTTCATTGACGAAACCATTCTGTTCATCGACAAATGCTTGCTGCCACCTTTTCGAATTTATTCTTCCGTCCCTTCTGTCTTTCTTGTTATTTTAAATTATTTAAATTTTTTCGGGTTGTTACACTGTGGTCTTTTTAATGAAGTTTGATGTTAATAAGTTTGATGGAATAGGGAACTTCAGACCTTGGAAAAGGAGGGTGAAGGACTTGCTAGTGCATCAAGGTAAGGTGAAGGCTCTACACATAAAAAAGAAAGAAAGCATGGATGATGCACGATGGAAAGATCTAGAAGCAAAATTTGTGTACATTATCTAGCATTGTCTAACTGATGACGTGATGTATCACGTCATGGATGAGGAATCGCTCGTAGCAGTTTAACTGAAACTGGAAAGCTGGTATATGTCTAACTCATTGACGAACAAGTTGTATCTTAAGAAAAAGATTTATTGGCTTAAATGGCAAAGGATTCAGACCTGACTCAACATATCAACACATTCAATTAGATCATTAGTTATTTGAAGCAAGTTGATGTGAAGTTTAAGGAAGAGGACAAAGCATTAATGCTGCCAAATTCCCTACCAACGTCTCCTTCATAAGAGAACCTAGTTACAATGCTGATTTGGGAGAAAGAAACCTTGGAGTTGGAGGACATAATGAGTGCATTGCTAGGGTTCCATTAAAGGAAGAATGTCAATGATAAGGGTTCACATGGTGAAGGGCTCATGGCAAAGGAGAATCAAGATCGTGGAAGGAGCAACTTCCGAGGGTGATTGAGCAATCATAGGGCTCGGTCCAAATCTAGGAAGAGGAAAGACATGCAATGTTTTAAGTGCAGTAAAAAGGGGCACATAAAACCTCGAGGGTCTGAAAAGGAAGAAGGGGGTTGAAACGCCCCGAACCCTTAAACCCGAGTCTAGTGCGTTATACCTGATTATATCCTCATAAATCATATTCCATAACATACGCAGCGGAAAACATGATCATAATCTCTATATAACATAATACCAGAGTTTACTATATATTGCTATAATCTATAATAAATCATCCAACACCAGCATTTCCATAATTACATATATCTCCAAAACATTTCAGCATGTTCACAACTTTCTTTTCTCCACAGACTTAAAATATAAGGAAGTAAAACATAAATTTTGTACATCTCAAAATTAACATAGAAATATACCCTTTACTTTTTATATTCCCCAATAACGCTATAAAAACCTCGAGCTCTCAAAGCTCGATCTCGAGGAAATCCTGAAAAAAAAAAAAAAAGATACATTCATATTTGGGTGAGATACATCTCAGTAAGGGAAGAAACCATATATTAAAGCAGTGTGTGGCCAACATGAGTTTATATATAACATAATATTTAACATTTGAAAATCGTTAACATAATTTTTAAAATCATTCCCTGAACCTAATCAAACATATGCAAATGTTTAACCCACGAGATTACCCAAGGATAGGGGTGATTACCCGCCCATACAAGTAGCACCCCTCTGCTCTGATACATTTGGCAACCCAAAGGTCACAACTAGCATACCAGGGCACTCACCTTACTCAGTAAGCCCTCAAGTGATAAATAGATCTCGTACTCACTCAGTTCATACAAAAGTTTACCGGCAAAGGCCCTAAGGATAGGGAAATCTACCTGCCCATACAAGTAGGTTCCCTCTGCCCTAGTACGTTATGTGGCTACTGCCACATCTGTAGCTACCAGTGCACTCGCCTTACTCAGCAAGCCCTCAGGCGAAAGGTACGCCTCACCCAATCGTAACATGTTCTACGTACATACATACTTCTAATATCATAATACATCATTCTTTTCTGTCATTATACATTCATGCACATTCATTCCTATTCATAACTTAACTTTGCATTTGTTTCACTTTAAGTGACTCTTTTCCATTTACATCATTTACCTTTGTCATTTCATTTCATTTCATTGCCTTTTCATCGTCATTTCATTGCATAACATTTCATTTCATTACTTCGTACTACAGCTAGTCCTTAGCCATCATCAGTTAGTCTACGTAGAAACATGCTAGATCTGCTAACACAGCTCCTTTTAGCTGTCATTGGTTAGTCTACACAGAAGTGTGCTAGATCTGCTAACATGGCTGTCTTTCAGCTGTCTTACATTTACATGGTTGCATTTAACATACACAGGCAACATTGTCCATATCATATTTTATTTTCATTACTTTACTTACTTAGCCTGCATCTCATACATTTAACATATATTTGCACAGAATCTCATGCCACACAATTTAACAGTAAAATTCATACATTGCTTGTAAAATAAGCCAACCAACATTTAATGTTTATATACTAAAAATACCTTTCATTTCTTACTTAATTATCCTAAAAATATTTCCCACTTTCATCAGTTCATTTTCGTATATACATATCTAATAAACAACCCTAAACTCGAAGAAAATATAATTTAAATGGCTAGCATTTTACCCATACCGAAACATATACACGTACATATAACACAAATTATTTTTCCATTAAATTCATAAAAATTCTGATTTAATATATATTTTTCCTCTTACTTGGTTTCTTGAACTACACCAACAGGGACTCCGAAAAATACCTGCGGCGCTCACCCGGACCCTGAAATTAAATTCCTAATTTCAATAAATTATTCTTGAATAAAATATTATTTAAATATTTCCTAGGGTCATAATTTCTAAATAAATAAATAAATATACCCTTAAATTTAGCTAAATTGCCAAATTTCCCAAATCCCACTCTCGCTATGGAGTAGGGCCTAGAAAACCCCAATTGAAAAATTACATACGTCAAAATGATGATGATGACAACTAGGACCCCGTGGTGGTGTCCGTTTGTCGATTTAACCACATATTAACGGCGAAATTGAGAAAATGGGGAAAAACTACCTTTCCCCAGGAGCAGTGCCTAAGCCGTTCCTATGAAAAATCCACTCCAATAGAAATGTCGGCAGCGGAACCAGGATTCCAACGGCACCTTCCGTTTCCCAATCCGTCGCAAACTCGCCGAGTAATTGAGAGAAGGAGAGAGATGGAAATGGAGTGGCTGGCACGCAGGAAAAATATTCACAGGGGGGGGGGGCGTGCAGTTCTGCTCCAAGTTCTTCTTCTTTCTTCTTCTTCCTTCTTCTCTATTCTTTCTTCTTCTTATCTTCATTCTGTCAGTAACTTTATATATATATATATATATATATATATATATATATATATATATATATATTAAACTTATATTTATCATATATATATATATATTATATATTACTTTAACTTATATATATATATATTTATATATTAACTTACTTATATATATATATATATATATCTTATTTTAATTATTTTTTTTTATAAATCCAATGTAAAAATATTTAATTTAATAATTAATTATTTAATTATTTAATTAATCTTAATTTAATTTAATTTCTTTATTTTTAATTTTGTTTTTTTTCCCACACCATTCCTTTTATTTATTTATCTATTATTTTATTTATTATATTTTTTTTTCTAAATTATTTTAATCCTTTTTAAATTTTCGAGTCTTTACAGGGGTTGTTAAAACCAAAGAAGGTTGGTCAAACACGTTGAATGTAGAAGAAGAAGGAGAATTTGGGAGCAATGATGGTGATATGCTCTCGGTCCTTTATATGTAGGCATGCTCTCAACATCAGAATCATCGCTAGAAATATAAGACGATAAAGAGCGTGATGAATATACCTCACGATCACTGTGTGCCATTAGGCACAAATTCGTGACTTCGTTGTCGTTGGAGTCAATGTCTGAACTACCCCAAGAAGTGACTTTCATCATCTTCTTCTTCCTTTTCAAATCTTTCTTCAGCAGTGAACATTCTGGTTTTATATGGTTGACTTCATTACAATTGTAACATATGGGAGGATATGATTTTTTCTTTCTTCTGCTTGACTCTCCCTTTTCTAATTTCGAACTCTGAAACTTTCTAGATGATCTCCTATTTTTCTTGAAGAATTTTCTAAACTTCTTCGTCAGCATTGTAATAACTCGGATAATTATTGGAATTAAATAATAAAATAAAAGAGAGAAGAAAAGAATTTTAAAAGGGGATATAGCAGGGCCTCGTCAACAAACAGGGGGCGTTTGTCTACAAATAGTCTGCTTGGGCTCGTCGACATAGGCGTGTGTCTCGTCGATGAGAATTTACTGAGAGACTATTTTTCAGGGTCTAAAATTCATCAACGAGGGTACTGTCTTCATCGACAAACTGCCTTCATAGACTCGTCGACGAGGTGACGTAGCTCGTTAATGAGGCCACGTGGACAGCATTTTTATATATAGCCCTTCCCACAAAAATTAAATTTTCCCTAGTTTCTTTCTCTCTCTAAAACGCACCCTCTCACTTCTCTCTAGATTTTTGGCTCCTATTCTCCCCGGTTCGACAATCAGAAGCTAGCACAATGATCCTAGGGAGATTCTCTACAACCTAACTAGAGCGAAAATTTGATTTAAGCAATTTGCAAACCATCCTAAAATTAGGGTAAGTAGATTTTTAGGTATTTTCAGTATTACCAATATTATTTGAGGCTAGATTTGGTATGCTATGAGAATATACTGGTGTTTTGTGGAATAAATTTGGAATGTCATATTTTAAAGAATAGGGTGTTTTGGGCCCCTATAGTCATAAGTTGAGGACCCCAGCAAGTATCTATTCGGGAACACAGGTAAATTATGGTTTAAGAGATTTATGAATAGGCAATTTCATGAATTATGGGTATGTTGATTTACTGGAGAATATGTGTATATAAATGCAAGTTTTTAAGGTTGTTACACCGAGGGTGCGAGAGTGGAGGCCAGCCTCACAGTTAAATAGGTAAGGGAAATATGCTATGCTAGGGATCTTAGAAAGTATATCAGAAGATTGTGTGTGCGTATATATATTAGCATATTACTCAATTTTTTTCAGAATATTATTATTATTATTATTATTATTATTATTATTATTATTATTATTATTATTATTATTATTATTATTATTATTATTATTATTATTATTATTATTATTACAGCAGGAGTTACAGATCTTAGAGCATGAGAATCTAATTGCTTAATTATGTGGCATGAGTTCATAACAGTTTAGTAAAGTATTAATACAATTTTACAAATATCATATTTTACAATATACTAGCAAAAGATATCCATATACAGTTTCTAGAAAATATAGTTTATAGTATTTTTTAGAATGCCAAGACTACAAAACCATAACCCTCAGTTATTCAATTATTCAATTATTTAGCTAGATATACAAATTATGCAGATCAGTTTTGAAATGTTATGGTTATTTCAATATCATGGTAAAAATAATAAGATAATTATTTATATATATATATATATATATATATATATATATATATATATCAGTACTAAATAATATCAGACCCTGTGAAAATATTCAGTCAGATTCAGACAACAGAGCACTGTACCATTACTATTTCTAATAAGAGTGCAACCATATATCTTAGATAGTATGTGGATTCCGTCTACCGTGCTATGAGAGATTGCAATCTCCCCAAAAAACTGGGTTGAGGTAGCCGGTTTAACGAGGTAGAGTACTGTTGTGCTCGAAGAGACTGTAGTGGGCTAGATTGTCGAATGGTAAAGATTCAGATTGACTTACCTGATAGGCCAACCAGAGTTAAGTCCCGCCTACGGGCCGCACAACCCTGTCATGAGGGGTTAAATCATGACATTTAGTTCCCAAATTATCACAGTTGTTTCTATATATATATATATATAGATTTACAGTGTAGCAGCAGTTTTATTATATTACTAGAATTATGTGGAACTAGAAAACTCAGATATACAGTTGTATTTTAAATTATAATAAATGTAATATGTACAGTAAACTAGACTATCAATTTTATAGTTTCAGCATTATATTGGTATATTAAATGTGTAACTTAGTTGCCACACACTAGTGATAGCATATCTTCTCATACTGAGCGTCATCTCATCCCAGTGACTTAACATTTTTCAAGTCATCTAACTAGGCGAGCAAATCAGGCTCGCAGGTAGAGAGGTTTCTTACACTACCCTTTTTGAAGGGTGAGTGTTTCCTGGGTGTTGGTTGTTTGGGTAGATCCCAGGGTTTTTGATGATGTCACTAGGTACTTTGTGATGTATGTTTTGGGACTTTTTAGATTTCTGGTATTTTATATATTGTATATATTGTTTATAGTTTTATGTTTACTGCTGCTTAGGAAAGTAATGTGGACAGAGTTTCCTCGGTGCTCCCTTGAGGCCTAAGATGTTTTCTGCAGGTAATACAAAGAGACTTGATATATATGAAAAAGAAAATATGGCATGTAAAAGGAGGTCGTTACAGTTTGGTATTAGAGCCTAGGTTGCTAGGTTTTGTAGACCCTAGAGTGCAGTGGAAACAATATCAGAATATAGGAAAAGGATTTGAGGTTTTATTATGTGGTCTGGGTACAAGATTTTCGTGGTGGTTTTTGTGTTTTTCATGGGGTGACGATTTCAGAAAAGCTATAGTAAACTATTAATGAGTAGCATGACTGGGTTGTAGGATTGGATTTTGAGTTAGGAACAGGGGGGATAGTTAATAGTGAATCTGAAGTTTTAGTTAAATGAAATAAATTAGATCTGTATGAGAGTTGGGATCCTTAAATAGTGTTCTTTGTATTTTTAGGATAGACCCAGGGAGTAGTGGTACAAATGCTGGAGGTGATGGAGCACGACCCTTCAGTATGGGAGATGGAGATTCAGATGCAGTGTTATGCAGTGTCACCCAGCAAGTGATGGTTGAGATGGCTAGGAGTTAGGGGGAGTGTGGCTGCACGATCGAGCAGTTTATATGGATGAAGCCCCCATCCTTTACTGGAGGAGCTGACCTGATTGTAACTGAAAATTGGGTTCAGGACATCAAAGATATATTGGCGATGATTTCATGTACAGACGAACTGAAGGTGTCATTTGCAACATTTAAATTGTCAGGAGAGGCAAAACGTTAGTGGAGAGCAGTGCGATTGATTGAGGAATAGAGGCTTGATTTCGTGCTAGTGACGTAAAGCCAATTCAAGGAGCTATTCTTCGAGCGATATTTCCCTACTATCGTTCGGAGTGCAAAGGCAGTAGAATTCCTACACTTAGCTTAGGGTCCAATGAAAGTATCATAGTATGTAGCATGATTTATTGAGTTGTCCAATTTGCCCCACACTTGGCACCAGATGAGGAGAAGAAAGCAAGGAAATTTGAGGAAGGCTTGAGCCAGAATTTGTTTGAGCAAGTCATTAGCTTTTGAGCTCAGACGTTTGTGGAGGTGGTGGATAGAGCTGCCGTTATCAAGAGTGGTATGCAAAGGGGTGCCGCAGCTTAGAGTCAGAGGAAGAGGCCCACACCTTAGGATTTCCAGGCGAGTTCTAGCCAAGGGCCATGGATGGGAGACCGATGCGGAGGTAGTTAGAGATGGGTGATGGGGCGTAGTGGTCTTCAGGGTGGATGGACTATTCCTATTTTTCCTAGATGTGGCCGGAGGCATCCAGGTTAGTGTAGGATGGGAGAGGACATCTGCTATCGTTGTGGGAGACCCGGGCACCAGTTTTGGTCATGTCAAGGATTACCGACCTAGGCACTAGCTCTCAAATCATTTTGGGGTGGTTATTAGGCTCGCCGTGGAGACCAGTAGAGGAATACTGCACCGGTGAGGGTCTATGCATTGATGTTAGGTGACGCCAAGGCAGCTGGAGATGTAGTTACAGAAACATTTACCATTTTTTCATATAAAACTATTGTTTTATTTGACATAGGTGCCACCAATTCTTTTATTTCGCCAGGGTACGCTAAATTAAATGGCTAAGAGGCACACTTGTTAGATGTCAAGTTGCCTATAGCTAAGCCGACTGGATCAGTGGTGAGGTGTAAGAGGGTACTTAGGGATTTTCCAGTGGCCATTTAGGGAAAAGTACTGCCAGTTGATCTTGTTATATTAGATATGCAAAGGTTTGATGTAATTTTGGGTATGGATTGGTTAGCCGCTAATCATGCCAGTATTGATTGTCATTTGAAAGAAGTAATTTTTAGACCCCCTGGTGAGTAAGAATACAGATTTATTGGTTCATGTGTGCACACTTTGCCACAACTTGTGTCAGCTATTTAGTTAAGGAAACTAATTCAAGATGGTTGCTAGGGATTTGTTGCCTACATAAAGGAATTGTCAAAAGAAGAACTAAAATAAGTAGATATTTCTATGGTCAGAGAATTTTCAGACATTTTTCTAGATGAATTACCTAGTTTACCACCTAACCATGAAGATGAATTTACCTTGGATCTTCTACCGGGGTCGGCACCAGTATCTAAAGCACCTTACCGAATGGCTCCAGCCGAGTTAAAAGAACTGAAAGATCAATTAGAAGAATTGCTGGATAAAGGATTTATCAGGTCCAGTGTGTCACCCTTGGGAGCACCAGTTCTATACGTGAAGAAAAAAGATGGGACTATAAGGATGTGCATTGATTATAGGAAAATAAATAAACTAACAGTTAAGAATAAATATCCTCTTCATAGGATCGATGATTTGTTTGATCAGCTCTAGGAGACTCAGGTCTATTCTAAAATTGACCTTCGGTTGGGTTACCATCAGGTGAAAGTTTAGGCAGAAGACATTTCGAAGACGACATTCCAAACTAGATATAGGCATTACGAGTTTCTGTTGATGTCATTTGGGTTGACCAACATGCCAGCAGTATTTATGGATTTAATGAATCAAGTGTTTCATCAGTACTTGGACCAGTTTGTTGTTGTATTCATTGACGATATACTGGTCTACTTGAGGAGTTTTGAGGAGCACGAGCATCATTTAAGGCTGTGTTGCGGACATTAAGAGAAAGAAAGTTGTACGCAACATTTAAAAAATGTGAATTCTGGCTAAGGCAGGTTTTTTTTTCTCGGCTATGTGATCTCTGGGACTGGCATATCAGTTGACTCGAATAAGGTAGAGGCAGTGGTGAGTTAGGTGAGACCAGGAAATGTCCAAGAGCTTATAAGTTTTCTAGGTGTGGCAGGCTACTACCAACGTTTTGTTGATGGTTTCTCCAGATTATCAGGTTGGCTGATGCAACTCACGAGGAAAAATGTGATGGACCGATGACTATGAACAGAGCTTTCAGGAATTGAAACAGATGTTGGTCACTGCCCCAATGTTAGCTATTCCATCAGGAGAGGATGGGTTTGTGATATACAGTGATGCGTCCCTGAAGGGACTTGGGTGTGTGTTAATGCAGCGCGGCAGGATTATCGCATATGTTTTTAGGTAGCTTAAAGAATGTGAGAAAAACTATCCTATGCAAGATTTGGAGTTAGTTGCAGTGTTGTATGCTCTCAAGATTTGGAGACATTATCTATATGGAGGAAAATGTGAAATCTTTACGGATCACAAAAGTTTAAAATATTTCTTCACTCAGAAAGAACTAAATAAGAGGCAAAAAAGATGGCTAGAACTTATTAAAGATTATGACTGCACTATTGACTACCATCCAGAGTGAAATTAGGATAGCTTTCCAATAAGGGGGGTGAATTGGTATTTTTAAAATTATTTTAATTTTAATTCAATCAATCACAACAATTAAATATAAAAACAATTCAACCACAACCAATCAAGATAATCAAAAACTCAATCTTTATCTCAATAGCCCTGTAATAAATTGCTGAATTTGTGTAAGACCTGTGTTTATTCCAAACTCACAAGTCTTCCTTATGTTTAGCTTTTAAACAAACTTTTAGATTAATAAGTTTAGGTTGATCAACCAATGTAGTCCCTTTCGGTTTCCGCAATCAATGCTGATCAAACCAAAAACAAATTATCCTCCGGTCTATTTAACAACTAAACACTCAGAATTAATCAATTAAAAGCATACACGCAGATTATAAGTCATTGTTGAAAAAGTAAATAGTAAGGAAGAAGAGAGACACAAGATTTTACGAGGTTCGGCTTATACCCAGTCTACGTCCTCGCCTTTGGCAAACCACCAAAGGACTCACTAGTTTAGTTCCATTGACGGGTGGAACAATACCAATTACAAAACACTCCATCCGTTAGACTAGAGCCCACCTCTCCAAATGATATTCCCTCGATTGGTCCAATGATTCTACAGCCCTGAATCCTCTATGAAAAAGAATCAAGATAAAGAGATTTTGTGTACAAGAAAACACTCTCACAACAGAGTAAGTTAGTACAACAATCAGCACAATAATACTTCAAAGCAATTCAAATATAAAAGAATTTGAAACTCAATACTTAATATGATTCCCCAAATATCATCCAAAATATGAAAGATTCTGACTTTGAAAGCTTTGCTTCGGAGTTTGAATCAGTAGCAATTCAGTAATTGAACACAAGAAAATTTGAGAGCCTTTGAGAACTTTGATTGCTTGAAAATTGCTTGGATGTCTCAAACCTTTGAAGATTGGGGCTATTTATAGATGTTTAGAAGCAATTCCATAGCCCCAAAGTTTCCTTAAAATAGTTTTCAAGTTTTTTAAAATAATTATGTCCAAAAAATTTATTTAAAAAATCTTCCCATTAAGAGTTTTCAAGCCAACGTTCGAGTGGCACTCGCCTGCCACGACTTGGCAGTCGCCTGTCATAGAACAAATTCTCAACACAGAATACTGGCAGTCACCTGCCAGAACCAAGGCAGTCGCCTGACATGTTCATGCAGGCGTCTGACATGTTTAGGCAGTCGCCTGTCTTGCTACTGTCTCTTTGAAAAACCCCTTACTTAATTTGGCAGTTGCCTGCCATATCATGGCAGTCACCCGACCCTTCTTTATTTCAAAAGTTTTTATTTTTCAAAACCCTTTCTTTTTATTGATTATAAAAATATTCTTTAGAGTATATATAAAATATATATTTCTGAATTTTTTTAGAGCTTCAATCCAATTTATATTTGAAATTAACTTGAAGTACTTACATTTAGAACATCTAAAGAAAACTGATCCTTTGTTCTTCAATCTTGTTCTTCCATCATCTTTGAGTTTTCAATCTTTTCTTTGAACTTTCACCAATATATATTTAATCCTCATGCTCTTTAAGATCTCTTTGTAATCCATAAGCTTTATTATGCTCTTCAAAATTTCTTTTTTAATCCATGGCTTCCTTATGCTCTTGAGCTTTGTCACTTCCTTTAAGCTTTACCTTTTTCCTAAATAAAACTTTCACTTGAACCATATTAAACACATCATTGATTTGTTATCATCAAAATAAAAATTATAAGCCTTATTAGGCCAACAATCTCCCCCTTTTTTATGATGACAAATCGAGAGCAAAAATAATAAGAATTAATACTCATGGCTCCCCCTATCAATAAGCATGATATATTTTTATAGGTATGATCCATGCATATAAGTCCAAAGATAATCCATGAATAAACCATGCATACAAGTACAAAGATAATCCATGAATGATCCATCCATACATTTAAAATTTTACAAACCATAAGATATGATCCATATAAGTACAAGTTTTACAAACCATGACATAGCATATTTTTGCACTCACTTCTTTTAAATATTTCTCCCCCTTTGGACATCAATCAAAAAGGAGAAAGAAAAAAAAAATAGAGAAATGCTGTAGTACAAAGTACTACTTTTAGAACATCAAGAACATACTATTCGATAAAGCTTTAATACATAAAAGTGATAAATAACACATAGATGAAAACACATTCAATTAGAAGCTTCTATAGATCCACTTTCATCATCTCCTTCCTTGTCCACCAGATTCATCATATTCATCATCACTTGATGTAGCAGAGCTGATATTCATAGGAGATTTGCCTTTAGAGGAGCTAGCCAACTGTTGTTCAATCTTATCAACTCACTTATCAATATTTGAACAATGAGTTTCTATAGAAGAAACCTTCTCTTGTAGAGTACCAAGTCTAGATTTCATTCTATCACTGAAAGTCATATAATGATTAAAAAATGGAACGAACCATGAAGGAGTTTCTGGATCAAGCTGAACTGAAGGTGCTGGTATGGAAGATGAAGGAGGTGGTGGAGCAGATGATACATGACGATGTTCCTTATGAAACCATCCTTGAGGAGAGTTCTTATAGCCCATATGTTTTAGAATGGTATCAGAAAAAATATTGTAATGAGTTTTTCTAGTGAAGTTAAATGATGGTGTAAAAATATTAAAATGAGCAAAAGTCATATTTAACATCCCAGCATATGGTAGAACAATACGAGGAGCATCGACTTTCATAATAATCCACTGGATAATTAGGCTTGGAAGATCCATCTTTTTTCCTTTGAGAATACACCACATTACAAAACAATCTAGGAATGAAATATGATCATGAGAACCAAAACATGGTAAGATGTTGTTTGTAATGAGTTTGTGCAGGATTAGAGCTTTCAGATTAAGCTGTTTGTAAAGAGGTGAATGCCTAAAATTAACAGGAGTTTCAGTCATGATTAGAGGCAAAAATTCTTGTGGAGTAAAACCCTGAGACAAAATCCATTGTTTCTCAACAATGTGAACCTCAAAATCTCCAGGCTTGATTCGAAGAATTTTTCCTAAGGATATGAGAGTTAGATGAATATTTTGCCCAAGCAGATTGGTTTTGATCCCATTATCACATCGTTCCATATTTGCATAGAAAATCCGAACAAGATTGGGATAATATCCTTTAGCTTGATATGTAATAAACTTATCCCATCCAATATCCTTAAAGAGTTCCATGATTTCAGGAAAATTTGTATTGAAGAACTTTACGTCAAGAACTTTACCTAAAATAGGTTCAGCTGAAGCAATTTGATTCCGATAAAGTTGCTTAGCATGTGGAGTCACTAACCATTTCTCCACTTCATCATTATTGATCCTAGTTGAAGACGAAGATCCCTTAACACCAACTAATTTGGATTGTGGCATATTTTTATAGAGGAGAAGAACAAAGAAATCCTAATTTAGGTTCATGATTTGGTGAGAAGGAAGGATTAGAACCTTGGTTTCAAGTTGATCTGAATAAGTTATGTGTATGGAAAAAAAGTAGAGAAGAACAATTTCAGAGAAAAGGATGAATAAGCAGGCGCTTGGTGGAAGTTAAAATGACTTAAGAAGGGTTTTAAACCCTACCCTCCGTGAGGCAGTCGCCTACTATAATGTGGCAAGCGCCTGTCTATGTGGAATCTAACAAGTCAGTAGCCTGGTAGTCGCCTGGCACCTTGGTGGCAATCGCCTGCCAAGCAGAACAAAGTTTAGATTACTTCACGACTATGTAGCACACCCAATTCTCTTCTTATAAATATGAATCTTTCTTTAGATAAAGGTTTTGTGAAAATATCTGCTAATTGGTCATTTGTATTTACAAATTCTAGCATTATATCTTCGTTTTGCACATGATCTCCCAAGAAATGATGTCTTATGTCAATGTGTTTTGTTCTTGAGTGAGATATTGGATTTTTTGAAATATTAATGGCACTTGTGTTGTCACATTTTATGGGAATAGTTTGATATTGTATTTTAAAATATTTTAGTTACTGTTTCATATACAATGTTTGGGCACAACAACTTCCTGCAGTTATGTATTCTGCTTCTGCTGTGGATAATGCTATAGATATTTGTTTCTTTGAAGACCATGAAAATAAAGAGTGTCCTAGAAAATGACACGTTCCACTTGTGCATTTTCTATCTATTTTACATCTAGCAAAGTCTACATCTGAATAACTAATCATTTCAAATTCAGATTCCTTTGGATACCATAAACCTAGTTCAAGTGTGCCTAATAGATATCTAAGAATTCTTTTGACCGCTGTTTGGTGTGATTCCTTAGGAGCTAACTAAAACCTTCCACACATACATACACTAAACATAATATCCGGTCTACTTGTTGTTAAATAAAGTGAGTTTCCTATCATTCCTTAGTAATGCTTAGTATCAACTTGTTTCTCTTTTTCATCTTTGTCAAGACTAGTTGAAGTACTCATAAGAGTTCCTATAGGTTTACTTTCTTCCATATCAAACTTTTTTAACATATCTTTAATATATTTAGTTTGATTTATGAAAGTTCCATTTTTTTCTTGTTTGATTTGTAATCCAAGAAAGTAATTTAATTCTCCCATCATACTCATCTCAAACTCTTTTTGCATGGATTTAGAAAATTCATTACATAAATCCTCATTGGTTGCCCCAAAAATAATATCATCAACATAAATTTGTACTATAAGCATGTCTTTGTTTTTGGTTTTTATAAACAATGTACTATCTATCTTTCCTCTTGAGAAATTATTTTGGATTAGGAACTTGCTTAGTCTTTCATACCAAGCTCTAGGAGCTTGCTTTAATCCATATAGAGCTTTAGTTAACTTAAATACATAATTTGGATTTTTTGAATTTTCAAAACCTGAAGGTTGTTTTACATAAACCTCTTCATTTATATATCCATTTTAAAAAACACTTTTTACATCCATTTGATATAATTTGAAATCCCTATAGGCTGCATAAGTTAAGAGCATCCTAATTTCTTCCATTCTTGCTACAGGGGCAAAAGTTTCATCGTAATCAATACCTTCTTCTTGATTATATCCTTGAGTTACTAGCCTAGCTTTATTTCTTACAACAAACTCCATTTTCATCCTTTTTATTTCTAAACACCCATTTAGTTCCTATGATTGATTTGTCTTTAGGTTTTGGTATAAGTTCTCATACTTGACTTCTTTCAAATTGATTTAGTTCCTCTTGCATAGCTATAATCCAAGAGTCATATTTTAAAGCTTCATCAATATTTTTGGGTTTTTCTTCAGATAAAAAGGCATAATGATTGCAAATATTTTTCAAAGAAGCTCGAGTGGTTATACCTTTTGAAGTTTCTCCAAGTATTTGTTCTTTTGGATGAATTTTTGAATATTTCCTTTCTTTAGGTAGTTCTAGACTTTCTACAATGTTTTCATTTGAAGTCTCTTTAATATTTTCTTCCTTTATTTTAAGATCTTCTTCATTTTGTCCAACATCTTCTTTTTCATCATTCTGAATTTTATTTTCATAAAAGTTGGATTCATCAAATGTTATATGTATTGATTCAATGATAGTAAGAGTTCTCCTATTATAGACCCTATAGACTTTGTTATTTATAGAGTAGCCTAAAAAGATACCTTCATCAAATTTTGCATCAAACTTTCCTAAATCATCTTTAGTGTTAGAATGAAGCATTTGCACCCAAATACATGAAAGTAAGAAATATTAGGTTTTCTTCCTTTCCATAATTCATATGGTGTTTTATTTATACTTGATCTCATAGATACCCTATTTATAATATAACAAGCTGTGTTTACAACTTCAGCCCAAAAGTATTTAGGTAAATTATTCTCATTAAGCATAGTTCTTGCCATTTTTTGTAGAGTTCTATATTTTCTTTCTACAACTCCATTTTGTTGTGGAGTTCTAGGAGTTGAAAAATTATGAGATATTCCATGTTCATTACAAAATTTATCGACTTCCTTGTTCTTAAATTCTTTTCCTTGGTCACTTCTTAAACTTGTTACATTATAGCCCTTCTTATTTTGTAATTTCTTACATAAGGAAACTAACATATTACAAGCTTCATCTTTATTAGATAGAAACAATACCCAAGTAAATCTTGAATAATCATCTACTATTACAAAAACATATTGTTTTCCTCCTAGACTTAAGGTTCTAGTTGGACCGAATAAATCTAAATGTAAAAGTTCTAGGGGTCTTTTAGTAGATATATACTTTTTCTTTTTAAAGCTAGTTTTAACTTGCTTTCCTTTTTGGCATGCGTCACATATCTTGTCTTTTATAAATTTAGTATTTGGTAATCCTTTTACAAGAGTTTTCTTTGATAATTTGGATAATAAGTCCATGCTAGCATGTCCTAACTTTCAATGCCATAGCCAACTTATATCATTCATAGCTGCCAAACAAGTTACATTTTGATTTGTTAGATTTTCAAGATTTATACAATAAACATTATTTATCCTAAGAGCTATAAATAAGATTTTATTTTCTTTGGGATTCTGAATAACGCATTTTTCTTTCTTAAAGATTATTTCAAAGCCTTTGTCACTCAATTGGCTTATACTTAAAAGATTGTGTTTTAATCCTTCTACCAATAATACATTATCAATAGTAATAAAAGGTTCTTTACCTATTCTCCCGATGCCAATGATCTTACCTTTGACATTATCGCCGAAGGTGACATATCCTCCATCCTTTTGTTTTAATGATGTGAACATGGTCTTATCGCCGGTCATGTGTCTTGAACACCCGCTGTCCAAGTACCACTTGTCTATTGATGATGTTGTCCTAAAGCATACCTACAATGGAGGATTCATTTGGTTAGTTTTTGGAACCCAAAACCTTTTAACTTTCTTTATTTTTTTGTTAGATCCATTATTGACTTTCCATTCACCTTGTATTTTAACATACTTCCTTTTTAGTGGGCAATCAAACATTACATGACCTTTGGTCTTGCACATATAACAAGTAGTTTGTTCATGTTTGTTGTGTGAGGAAGTGCTAGCATAGTGCTTGGCTTGCTTTACAAAATATCCCATGTATAATTTCTTATTCTTTTTGTTTGGTTTACCATTGTAACCTATTCCTTCTTTATTCCCATGTAACCTTTGCTGTCTAATCATTTTTTCAAAATTATCCTTTCCTTTAGTAAAATTATATATAACTTGTTCTTTATCTTCTATTGATTTCTTTAGTTCATTTATTTCTTGATCCTTTTTACTTAAGTTTTCTTCATGAGTTTTGGTTAACTCTTGAGTTGCTTTACTTACTTCTTCTTCTAACTTCTTTATACAAGAATCCTTTTCTTCTTCAATAGTTTTAAATGATTCAAGTTGTTTCAGAAGTTCTTTTTTTTTTTTTATCTTTCAAGGTTATATTTCTTTTGGAAATTTTTATGAATCTTTTATGTAAATAAAATAATTCAACTTGTAATTCTTTGTGTAAGGGCATACTATCACAAGATTCATCATAAGATTCATTGCTAGATTCGGTTGAAGAGTAGTAAGAGTTTACCTCTTCATCTTTTGCCATGCAGCATACGTTTGCCATCTCTTCTCCACTTGATTCGTTTTCAGTTTTGTTGGAGCTTGAGTCATCCCAAGTAGCCTTCATAGCTTCCTTCTTTTTCTTCTTGTCTTTCTTGAGCAAAGGGTAGTCTGGTTTGATATGTCCTGGTTTCTTACAATGATAGCATATAGGAGGTTCATTTTTACTTTTATTTTCTTTTCTACTTGATTCTACCTTTTCAGTTTTTCTTTTGTTGAACTTCTTAGGAAAATTTTATTCCTTCTATAAAATTTTCCTAGCCTCTTAGTGATGAATGCTAATTCATCTTGATCCAAATCTCACTCGATTCACTTTGTTCTTCGCTTGAGTTGTGGCTTGATGCTTTTACTGCAATAGATTTCTTATGCTTTGGTTCAGGATTTCTTTCTTTTAGAGCCATTTCATAAGTAAGAAGTGATCCTATGAGTTCATCTAAGGAGGTAGTCTTAAGGTTCCTTCCTTCGGTAATTGCTGTAGCCTTAGGTTCCCATATTGAGGGAAGGCCTCTCAAAATTTTCCTAATCATTTCGTAGGTCTTATATGTTTTTCCTAAGGCGATTAGGGAGTTAATTATGTGGGTGAATCTTGTGTACATACTTGATATGGATTCATCTGAATTCATTTTGAATGCTTCATATTCACTAGTTAACATGTCTATTCTATTGTCCTTTGCATCAATGGTTCCTTCATATGTGACTTCTAATTTGTCCTATATTTCTTTAGCTATTTTACAAGCCATTACCCTATTGAATTCGTTAGCGTCTAAGGCACAATATAAAGCATTTATAACACTTGAGTTTATTTGAAGCATCTTATAATCTGAATCAATCATATCCTTTTTCTCTTTTGGAATATGTTTTCCATCTATTATTTTAATGGGAACAAGGTCTCCATCTACAACTACTTCCCAAGCTTTCCAATCCATGTGTTGGAGGTAGATTTGCATTCTCTTTTTCCAAAAAGTGTAGTTGTGTCTACAAAAGATTGGTGGACGAGTTGAGGATTGACCCTCTCCAAAAGGAGCTACTCCTACATTAGCCATTTAGATCTTTTTATAGCTGCTTGTTAAGAATTTGCTATAACTAAGCTCTGATACCAATTGAAATTAGGATAGCTTATCAAGAGGGGGTGAATTGGTATTTTTAAAATTATTTTAATTTTAATTCAATCAATCACAACAATTAAATATAAAAACAATTCAACCATAACCAATCAAGATAATCAAAAACTAAATCTTTATCTCAATAGCCCTGTAATAAATTGCTGAATTTGTGTAATAAATTGCTGAATTTGTGTAAGCCCCGTGTTTATTCCAAACTCACAAGTCTTCCTTATATTTAGCTTTTAAACAAACTTTTAGATTAATAAGTTTAGGTTGATCAACCAACGTAGTCCCTTTTGGTTTCTGCAATCAATACTGATCAAACCAAAAACAAATTATCCTCCGATCTATTTAACAACTAAACACTCAAAATTAATCAATTAAAAGCATAAATGCAGATTATAAGTCTTTGCTGAAAAAGTAAATAGTAAGGAAGAAGAGAGACACAAGATTTTATGAGGTTCGGCTTATGCCCAGCCTACGTCCTCACCTTTGGCAAACCACCAAAGGATTCACTAGTTTAGTTCCATTGACGGGTGGAACAATACCGATTACAAAACACTCCTTCCGTTAGGCTAGAGCGTGCCTCTCTAAATGATATTCCCTCGTTTGATCCAATGATTCTATAGCCCTGAATCATCTATGAATAAGAATCAAGATAAAAAGATTTTGTGTACAAGAAAACACTCTCACAGCAGAGTAGGTTAGTACAACAATCAGCACAATAATACTTCAAAGCAATTCAAATATAAAAGATTTTGAAGCTCAATACTTAATATGAATCACCAAATATCTTCCAAAATATGAAAGATTCTGACTTTGAAAGCTTTGCTTCGGAGTTTGAATTAGTAGAAATTCAATAATTGAACACAAGAAAATTTGAGAGCCTTTGAGAACTTTGATTGCTTGAAAATTGCTTGGATCTCTCAAACCTTTGCAGATTGGGGCTATTTATAGATGTTTAGAAGCAATTCCATACCCCTAAAGTTTCCTTAAAATAGTTTCCAAGTTTTTAAAAATAATTATGTCCAAAAATTTTGTTTAAAATATCTTCCTGTTAAGAGTTTTTAAGCCAACGTTCAACTGGCAGTCGCCTGTCATAGAACAAATTCTCAACACAGAATACTGGTAGTTGCTTGCTAGAATCAAGACAGTTTCCTGGCATGTTCACGTAGGTGCTTGACATGTTTAGGCAGTCGCCTGTCTTGCTACTGTCTCTTTGAAAAACCCTTTACTTAATTTGGCAGTCGCCTGACCCTTCTTTATTTCAAAAGTTTTTCTTTTTCAAAACCCTTTCTTTTTATTGATTATAAAAATATTATTTAGAGTATATATAAAAAATATATTTCTGAATTTTTTTAGAGCTTCAATCCAATTTATATTTGAAATTAACTTGAAGTACTTACATTTAGAACATCTAAAGAAAACTGATCCTTTGTTCTTCAATCTTGTTCTTCCATCATCTTTGAGTTTTCAATCTTTTCTTTGAGCTTTCACCAATATATCTATAATCCTCATGCTCTTTAAGATCTCTTTGTAATCCATAAGCTTTATTATGCTCTTCAAAATTTCTTTTTTAATCCATGGCTTCCTTATGCTCTAAAGCTTTGTCACTTCCTTTAAGCTTTGCCTTTTTCTAGAAAATCTTTCACTTGAACCATATTAAACACATCATTGATTTGTTATCATCAAAATAAGAATTGTAAGCCTTACTAAGCCAACACAGGGAAAGCAAATGTTGTGGCAAATGCATTGAGCCGAAAGTCAGTGGGAGCTGTATTATCAACAGTAGAGATTTAGCACCCTTTTCAAATGGATTTGGAGAGATTAGGTGTGGAGATGATAGAATATGATCACCAGTAATTTATTGCTAATTTTGTGATTCAGCCTACATTGCAAGAAAGAGTTAAAGTTGGCTAGAATTTTGATCCAGAGTTAGCAAAGTTGATAGAGAAAGTGAAAAATGGGCAGGAGGAAGATTTCAACATATTAGTTGACAAAACCCTGCAGTTCCATACCAGACTATGTGTTCCTATAGATGCTGAGATCAGGAGAACTATATTGGATGAAGCTTACAAATCCCTATACATTGTACATCCAGGAAGTACTAAAATGTATCGGGATCTATGAGAATCCTTTTGGTGGAGCTGCATGAAGAAGGATATTGCTGAATTTGTAAAATAGTGCTTGATGTGCCAGTAGATAAAGGCTGAGCACCAGAGACCCGTAGGGTAGTTGCAGCCACTCTTCATTCCAGAGTGGAAATGGGACCACGTCTCTATGAATTTTGTTACTAGGCTACCATCAGTGCAACAGGGGTTGAATGCTATTTAGGTGATCGTTGATCGTCTGACGAAGACTGCTCACTTCATCCCTATTAAAGTTGGCTATTCCATAGATAAACTGGCAGAAATATATGTTCAGGAAATAGTTCGCATCCATGGTGTACTGGTATCCATAGTCTCAGACTGAGATCCTCAATTTACTTCATAATTTTGGAAAAGCTTTCAGGAGGCTATGGGAACACAGTTAGCATTCAGCACTGCTTTTCACCCAACAAAAGATGGTCTGACTAAGAGGATGATCTAGACATTAGAGGATATGCTTCATGCATGCGTGCTAACTTTTGGGGGTAGTTGGACCTAGTTTATGCCATTGGTTGAGTTTGATTATAATAACAGTTATCAAGCCAGCATCGACAAGACACCTTACAAGGCACTGTATAGTAGGAGGTGTTGTTCTTTTCTTTTCTGTGATGAAGTAGGTGAGAGGCAAGTTTTGGGTCCAGAGATGGTGCAGCAGGCGTATGATTAAAGTCCGACTAATTAAAGAAAGAATCAGTACAATTCAGATTCAGCAGAAAAGATATGCAGACACTCGCTGGCGGGAGTTAGAATTTGATGTGGGGGATCGGGTATTCTTGAAGGTAGCTCCTCTGAGAGGGGTTATGAGATTTAGGGAGAAGAGCAAGCTAAGCCCCAGGTGTCACGTCTCGAACCCGCAGATGGGTACCAGGTGTGAAAATAGTAACCTAACCTATCTTTGTATCAATTAAACATACATGATACAATACTGAAAGAGGGTCCGATCCTGTGGGGTATACGAAAGCCCTACAAAAAATACACATATACATCCATACTCATCAAATACATTGCGAAAACTGTTCAATCTTTCCATATAACATACCATACAAGAGTCTATACAATACTAGGATATACGTTCCTATAATTACAAGACATACTCCCAGTGTCTACAAAAACCATCACGACAACCCGGTTACAAAACTCATACCTATCCAGGTACTACTATAGCTAAACGACACCTCGGCTTTCGGATGCTAGAATGTCAGTTTCGGCTACCCGAAGGACCTGAAAACATTTGTATATACATTCAGGGTGAGACACCTCTCAGTAAGGAAGAAAACATGTTCTACCAATCTGTGGCATACCAGTGTTATTTTACGTAAAACATAACACCATACATTACGATACAGTTTCGAAATATTTCCATACAATTCCATACAGTTCTATACAGTTCCAGTATTTTCACAAATCCATTCCAGTACATCCAATACCCAAACATACGATCAGTGTCGTCACACTCAAGCAACCGAAACCCTGTGATAACCGAAGCCTTACAGTGGTACGTCGCCAATACAGTGTAGCTCACACCCATCGGTGACCAGCCGAAACACACTGGTGATATTTCACACCCTCGAATATAGAGCCGGACACTTTCACCCATGGTGATGAACCAGTACATGGCGCAGCGTACGATAATTAGCCACCACATAATTGTTTCAGCGTACGATAATTAGCCGCCACTAGCTAATTTCACAAAATCTAGAATCATTTTGGAACTCATTCCTATACTCATCGGTGTACGGTAATTAGCTACCAGATAGCTATTTTACAAAGTACCTAAAACAATTACATACAACTATACATTCCACACTTATTTGGTATACTATAAATCATATCGTTTTCCAATTCAAGCATACAATTTTATACAAATATGAATATAGTCACCTCAATAATACAATTTAAATTCAACATATCATTTTCCATACAAAGTAGAGATGATACCCAATATTCCCGATTTTTTTAAAAAATGTAACCCGAAAATCTCGCATTTTTACCCGATAAATTTCCCCAAATAAGTAGTCAAAACGTACATACGATTGTAACCTACAGGTTTACCGATCTCGATTTCAAAAATAAGCTGATATAAATAGAATCCCTTTACCTTAACCCGAAATTGAACCATGAACTCTATGGCTCTCAAAACTACGAACCAAGATACCAAAACCTAAACAACGCAGAACAATACTTCCTTACAATTCATACTACTACACATATTTCGAAACAGAAATGGAAACCAAGCCTTACCTCAATTTTGGACCAAAACCTGAAATTGCTCAAATTGAGATTCCAATCCTCTATTCGTGAAGAGAATCCTACCCTGATCAACACAATAAGGTTATATTTACGAATCAAGTGACAAACGACGAAGAAATCTAGAGAGAGAGAGATCTTGAAGTTCTAGAGAGAAGGAGAGGATATTTTGAGATTACTTAGCTTGGAAGCAATGGAAATTGAGACGAATTGGTGTCCTCGTTGACGAGGCCATATAAATAGTTTGTCGACAAGACAAGGGCCTTGTCGACAAACCTGATATTATTGGTTTCTCGAAATCCCTCGGCTTCTCCTCGTCGATGAGCCTCTGAGTTTCGTCAACGAGCAGCACATATACTTCATCGATGAACTCTGGCTTCGTCGATGAACTCTGCTCAATTATTAATTTACCCTTCTTTTATATAATTAATTCATATATCATGGTTCAGGTTCTTACAACCTCCCCTCTTTACAAAAATTATGTCCTCAAAATTTGCAATCTCTCATTACAAACTCATTTATACTACTGAATACATACATACTCTAAGATGAACCGACGGCCATTTATACATAGCCCCGTCACAATACATACATACATACATTCCCTCAATTATGGCAAAGGAATACTGTGGTTACATACATACACTGCCTCGGGAGCTCAAAATAAAACAGGACTTTCCCAGAGACTAACCACACAATACTGATACGATAACAGAGTACTACATATATGCATACCTACCCATATCAACCCTGCTATCGAACTACTACTCAAAACAACTGCGGATACTTTCGACGTATTTCCACTTCTAATTCCCAAGAAACTTCTTCAACCACATGATTCTGCCACAAAACTTTCATTAACGGTATCTACTTGATACGCAACTTCTGAACTTTTCGGTCCAAAATCTGAATTGGTACTTCCTCATACACCAAAGCATCCTCAAGTTCCAAGGACTCTTAACTAATAACATACAAGGGATCCGTAATGTACCTCCTTAACATGGATACGTGAAACAAATCATGGATCCTCGAGAGCACAGGGGATAGCGTAATCTGGTAGGCCACCAGACCCACTCGTTCTAGAATCTCGAATGGTTTGATATATCTCGGGCTCAACTTGCCCTCTTCCCAAATCTCATCACTCCTTTCATTAGAGTGATTTTCAGAAATACCTTACACCCACCTCGAACTCTAATTCACAACGGCGAACATCTGCATAGCTCTTTTGCCAACTCTGAGCTGATTTAATCCTATCCCGGATCAAACCCACCTTCTCAAATGCTTGTTGTACAAGTTCAGGTCCTAACACCTGACGTTCACCAACCTCGTCCCAATACAAAGGAGATCGACACCTCCAACCATACAAAGCCTCAAATGGTGCCATTTGGTGCCATTCTGATATTAGCTTGGAAGCTGTTGTTATAGGCAAACTCCACTAGTGGAAAAAACTAAATCCAACTACCACCAAGGTCTAATGTACAAGCTCGTAACATATCCTCCAAGATTTGTATTGTCCTATCTGATTGTCCATCAGTTTGGGGGTGGAACGCTATACTGAAAGTAAGCTTCATCCCGAGTGCTTCCTGCAAACTCTTCCAAAATCGAGAAGTAAACCTCAGGTCTTGATCTAAAACAATGGACACCGGTACCCTATGCATTCTTACTATCTCATGCACGTACATATCAGCTAGCCTACTCAAAGGGTAGCTAATCTTCATTAGTACAAAGTGAGTAGATTTTGTCAACCTTTCCATGATTACCCAGATAACATTCTGCCCATGAAGCGCTGGCGGTAATCCGGTAACAAAATCCATGAAAATGTGCTACCATTTCCACACCAGAATAGCTAAGGGCTGTAACGGCCCTGCCGGCCTATAATACTTAGCTTTCACCTGTTCACACGTCAAACACTGCTCCACAAACTGGGCAGTATCCCTCTTCATACCACTCCACTAGAAGGACTCACGTAAATCCCGATACATCTTCATGCTACCCGGATGTACCGTATATAAGGAACGATGCACCGCCTCCAAAATCGTCCTTCTAATCTCATTGTCATTTGCAACACACAGCTTGGTCCCAAACCTTAACACACCTCTCTCAGAGATGTTAAATTCCACAGCCAATGCCTGCTGTACTTTCTCCACAGTCTCAACTAACTTCGTATCCCTAGCCTACACGACTTTAACATGCTTAAACAAAGTCGGCTGGTTCACCAAGCTAGCAATGAAAGCCTGATGATCACCAACCACCAACTCTATGCCAAGGCTCTCTAGATCCCATCTGATATGATGCTGAACTAACTCTGCACACACTGCCACATGCTCTGACCTCCGACTCAACGTGTTAGCTACCATATTAGCTTTCACCGGGTGATAAATGATCGTGTAATCGTAGTCCTTGATCAACTCCAACCACCTCCTTTGCCTCATATTCAACTTCTTCTACATGAAAAAGTACCTAAGGCTTTTGTTGTGAGTGAAAATCTCACACTGAACACCGTACAGGTAGTGTCGCCAGATCTTTAGTGCATAAACTATAGCGGCCAATTCTAGATCATACGTAGGGTAATTCTTCTCATATTCCTTAAGCTACCAAGAAGCATAACCAATTACCTTTCGCGATTGCATAAGCACACATCCTAAACCTTTAAGAGACGCATCGCTATAGATCACAAAATCGTTATTCCCCAAAAGAATGGTAAAGATTATAGTAGTAATCAAACGCAGTTTCAGCTCCTAGAAACACTGCTCGCAATCCTTAGTCCAATCAAGCTTCATGCCCTTCTTGGTCAATCTTGTTAGAGGCCCAGACAACTTAGAGAATCCTTCCACGAACCGACCATAACTCCAATCTTGCTAGGATCAACTGAGATACCGCCCTTAGACACCACATGGCCTAAGAATGCTACTTGATTCAACCAAAACTCACACTTCTTCAGCTTAGCATACATCTTCCTCTCTCGTAGAATCTATAGCACAAACCTCAAATGGTTTTCATGCTCTTCCGGACTCCTCAAGTATACCAAAATGTCATCGATGAACACCACTAAAAACTGGTCCAGGTACTCATGGAAAACCCTATTCATTAGATCCATGAACATCGCCAGAGCATTCATCAGCCCAAAAGGCATGACTAAGAACTCGTAGTGGCCATATTTGGTTTGGAAAGCAGTCTTCGCAACATCTTTAGATCGAACCCTCACCTAATGATACCCTGACCATAGGTCGATATTCGAAAAGACCTGCATTCCCTACAGCTGGTCAAAGAGATCATCAATACAAGGCAACAGGTAATGGTTCTTCACAGTCACCTTGTTAATTTTACGGTAATCAATGCTCATACGCATCAACCCGTATTTCTTCTTTACAAATAAAACTAGAGCTTCCTAAGGTGATACACTAGGTTGGATAAAACCCTAGTCCAGTAATTCCTGCAACTGCTCCTTCAACTCCCAAAGTTCTATTGGAGCCATCTGGTATGAAACTTTAAAGATCGGTGCCTGGCCGAGCAGTAACTCTATCGCAAACTCCAACTCACGATTTGGAGGTAAACCGGGTAAATCTTTTGAAAACACAACCGAAAACTCGTTGACCACTCGAATATCCTCGAGCCTCAACTCCTTCCATGATGGTTCCTTCACACAAGCTAGGTACCCCTAACATCCGTCTAAGAGTAGCCTCCTTGCCTATAATGCCGATAAAATCTATGGCGTCGAACACACACACGATCCCACGAACTTATACTCCTACTTCCCAGGAGGTTTAATGTGACAACCCGAATAAAATGGAATTTAAATAATAAAGAGGAAAGGAAATTACCAAAGGACTCGTCGACGAACACTGGGGATTCATCGATGAAGGTATAAGAGAATTCGTCGACGAAGACAGGATTCATTGACGAGGAAATACCGAGAGAGGTTTTGAGCCGACTAAATTTCATCGATGAAATTATTAAAGGATTCATCAACGAATGACATGGCTCATCGACGAATCCAGTTCTATAAATATCAAAATCCGGATTTTTTTACTTCACAGTTAAGCAAACTCTCTCCTCTCTCTCCTCCATTTGGCTCTCTCTCTTCGATTTTGGGGCGAATTTATGTCAGTTCAACAATCTGAAGCCTCCACAACGCTCCTGGGGAAGTTCTCTCCAAATCTGCTAGAGCATATCGTTGGTGAAAGCATTGGAAATCATCCCTGAGTTGAGGTAAGGCTTTTTAAGCCAAATTTGATCTTACGATAGTTATAGGAAATGATATACATGTAGAAATACTATAGTTTAATACTGGGAGTTTTCATTTTCAGGGTATTGATTAGGAAATCCTACGGGTGTGAGACCAGAGTTTATAGGGGCTTTTCTTAGTAGCCAGGTAAGGGAATAAACTAAAGCAGTCATTTTCATGCAAATTATTATTATTTATGAGAAAAGTTATTTTCTGAAAAGCATATATTATATCTATAGATTAAGAAGGAAATGTACGTTTTAGAAAAATACTACTTCTATGTTAAAATGTATATATATGTATGAGATGCCAGAAAGTATGATTTTAGAATGCAATGTATGGTTTTATACAGCAAATGTGTGGGATGAATATTATTTTACGTGGAGAAATACTATGATATGCTAATGATATGAATGCAGTATGGTTTGAGAAATTATGAAAGTATAGAGTACATTATGACGTTGACAAATACGTGATAAATTGATTATTTTCAGAATGACATATTTATGTATGATTTCAACGCGAGGCTATAATTATGAAATGATCAGCACAAGGCCGTAATTATGAAACGATCGGCATGAGGCCGTATTTATGAAATGTTTGGCATGAGGCCGTAATTATGAAATTATGAAAGATGCTATAATATCATGTAATATATGTTATCAGAACCCGGATGTTAATTTAGTTCAGTTTCAGGAGCTCGGTACCGTAGCTATATATATAGATCAGATATCTATATTCATATTAGTGCTAACCACCCCACGAAGGGGTGGGAGATGGATAGTCGATGTGACTTTTAGTAGAGTGTGGACGTCCACCGAGTAGTCCGGACCAGGGTGTGGTGGGCCCATCATACTTATAGACATATTTTTGACGTGACAGTGGTCGGCTAGCCATTGTCGGGTCATGCCTTCAGGTTGCACAACCCCTCATAGGGGGTAATACATGACACCAGCTAGCTATTCATCCTAGGTATGTTTTCAGTATTATCAGTCATAACAGATGTTTTACGTACAATATGATTTATTAGCAAGTATGAAAGTATATGATTATTCAGTATGTTATGATAAATTTCTACAGATATATGAAATGTATTGTATATGTATAATTGTATTAAATGTTCATGTTGCCACACAGCTGTATTTAGTTTATTTTCCCTTACTAAGAAGTGTCTCACCCTCGAACTAAATATATTTTTCAGGAGACCCTAAATGATCGGTGGGTCGTGGCTGCCATTGAGTCAATGATATTACCTCGTTAGGAGGGTAAGATTTTGTACTAGGATCCGGATTATTTTGTGTTTGATCCTAGAGTTATTTTGATGTTTTGGAGGATGTATGTAAATACAGTATTATGATGTTGTAGTAAACTCTGGTATTATGTTTTATGGTTGGATGGTTGAGATTTTATGCTTACTGCTTCTTAAGTTTCCACTGTGATTGACAGGTGTCCTCATTACCAACGGGTTCGGGTTGACTTTTCCATTTATTATGTTACAATTTATGTTAAGGAATTTGAGGTTGTTACATTTTGGTATCAGAGCCTAGGATACTAGGTTCTGTAGACTTTAGAGTGCAGCAATAATAATACCAGAGTATAGGATAAGGGGATTTGAGGTCTAGTTTTGTAGTCTAGATGCTAGACTTTCATGGTGGTTTGTATGATTTTAGTGGGTTGACAATTTCAAGAAAGTCATGGTAAACTATCGTCGGGTTGGGTGTCTAGGTTGCAGGATTGAACCTTGAATTGAGATAAAGAGAGATGAGTTAATTAGGAGAAAATATTATATGAGTTGAGTGATATGTCTAGAAAAGGAGGTTTTGAGTTAAGATACATGTTTTTCAGGATGGACGTTGGTGGAAATAGTGCCCACGCCAATGGAAGTGAGGGTGGTGGACCCTTAGGCGCTACAGGTAGTGATTCAGATGCCGTCTTATGCAGCGTGGCACAACAGGTTATGGCAAAAATTTCCAGGAGCTTGAAGGAACAGGGTGGTCCATCAACAGGCCACGATAGTACGATTGAGAAGTTTATTAATATGAGTCCTTTGGCTTTCTTAGGATGGACAGATCGTGCAGTTGCTCTGCAATGTTCAGAGGAGTAGAAGGTGCTGTTTGCCACTTATAGACTGACTAGAGAGGCCGAGAGATGGTGGTCAGTAGTTAGACTTTTAGAGCAGTAGAGGGCTATACATGTGGAGATGACGTGGGAACGATTTAAAGAAATATTCTTCGACTGGTATTTTCTAGCTTCGTCTAGGGAGGCTAAGATTGAGGAGTTCCTGAATCTGAAGCAGAGACAACTGTCAGTACAGGAGTATGCGGCGAGGTTCATCGAGCTATCTTGCTTCGCCCCGTACATCATTCCAAATGAGGTGAAGAAGGTACGATAGTTTGAAAGAGGCCTGAGGAGAGAAATATACAAGCAGGTATCGATTCTAAAGTTGCAGGATTTTGTCGAGTTGGTTGATAAGGCCACTATAGCAGAGATTGGTGAGCGGTTAGAGGCTGAGGAACAGAGACAGAAGAAGAGATTCGCACCTTCCAGTTTCCAGTAGGGAGTTGGTCATGTTGCATGGAAGAGAGGTGGCTATTATAGAGACCAGAGATAGGGGACCGGGAATTGTGGTTTCCAGGGTGTGCAACCATCTCCAGCTTGCCCATCTTGCCGGAAGAGACACTTGGGGGAGTGTCATGCTAGGTGAGGTGTCTACTACAGGTGTGGGGAGCCAAGACATATGATAAGGGAGTGTCCGACGCAGATTGGTGTTACGTCTGCTCCTAGACCTGCACGAGGAGGTTACCAGGCACCACGAGGAGGCTAGCAGAGGAATATAGCCCTAGCTGGGGTTTTCGCTTTGACAGCGAGTGATGCTGAGGTGGCCGGCAACGTGGTGACAGGTATTGTTAATATGTTTTCATTTAGAATTATTGCACTTTTTGATTCTGGTGCCACACACTCATTTGTGTCCTTGGGGTGTGTTAAATTATATGGGGCAGAAACGTAATCATTAGATGTTAAACTATTAGTGGCGACACCAACCAGGTCAGTAGTGAGATGTAGTAGGATGCTCCGTAGTTGTCCAGTTGATGTTCAGGGGAGAATTTTATCTGCTGCTTTGGTGGTGCTGGATATGCATGGGTTTGACATTATCTTTGGCATGGATTGGCTAGCAGCCAATTCTGTTATTATAAATTATCGTGTAAGGGAAGTGATATTTAGACCTCTAGGGAAATCAGAATTTAGATTTACAAGGTCATGAGTGCAATCTTTACCTCAGATGGTCTTAGCTATTCAGGCGAGGAGACTACTCCAGAATGGCTGTCTGGGATTCGTGGCTTTTGTGAAAGAAATGTCAAAAAATGAATTGAAACTTATCAATACGCCTGTAGTAAAAGAATTTACATATGTGTTCCAAGATGAATTACTAGGGTTGCCGCCTAATTGTGAGGTAGATTTCCCTATTGATCTACTTCCAGGTACAGCGCTGATCTCTAATGCACCGTATCATATGGCGCCGGCAGTGTTGGTAGAATTAAAAGACCAATTATAGGATTTGCTTGATAAGGGGTTTATACGACCTAGTGTATCACCGTGGGGAGCTCCAGTGCTGTTTGTAAGAAAGAAGGATGGGTCCATGGGGATGTGCATAGATTACAGAGATTAATAAAGTGACGATCAAGAACAAGTATCCTCTGCCCTGTATCGATGATTTGTTTGACTAGCTCCAGGGTACACGGGTGTATTCCAAGATCGATTTCAGGTCAGACTACCATCAGGTAAAGGTGAGAGCAAATGATGTATCAAAGATGATTTTTAGGACAAGATATGAGCATTATGAGTTTCTTGTTATGTCATTTGGTCTGACGAATGGTCCTACGATATTTATGGATTTGATGAATAGGATTTTTCATCCATACTTAGATCAGTTTGTGGTTGCTTTTATTGATGATGTACTAGCCTATTCAAGGAGCTATGAGGGGCACGAGATACATTTGAGGCAGGTTTTGTAGATGCTTAGAGAGAAGAAGTTGTATGCAAAATTCAGTAAATGTGAATTCTGGCTCGAGAAAGTTGTGTTTTTGGGGCATGTAATCTTAGGAGACGAAATTTCTGTAGATCCTAGTAAGATTGAGGCGGTGGTGAACTGGGTGAGACCGAGGAATGTCCAGGATATTAGGAGTTTCTTGGGGTTAACCGGTTATTATCGTCATTTTGTCGAGGGGTTCTCAGCTTTGTCAGAACCCTTGACACGACTGATGAAGAAGAATGCTATATTTGAATGGGACGACACCTATGAGCAAATTTTTCAGGAGTTGAAGTAGAGGTTAGTCACAACGCCTGTATTGATCATCCCGTATGGGGGTGAGGGGTATACTATTTATAGTGATGCGTTCTTAAAGGGACTTGGCTATGTGTTGATGCAGCATGGCAGGATAGTGGCGTATGCGTCCAAACAATTGAAAGAATACAAAAAGAACTAACCTACTCACAATCTTGAGTTGGCTGCAGTGGTACACACGTTGAAAATTTGGAGGCATTACCTGTACACGAGCAGTGCGAGATTTTCTCCGACCACAAAAGTTTAAAATATTTCTTCACCCAGGAGGAATTGAATGTGAGGAAGAGAAGGTGGTTAGAGTTAATTAAGGATTTTGATTGTACTATCAGTTACCAACCAAGGAAAGCAAATGTGGTAGTTGATGCATTGAGCAAGAAGACTGGGGTATCAGCATTGGCAGCTATGGAGATCCAGTGCTCAATCATAATGAATCTAGAGAGATTTGGCATTAAATTGATGAAGAGTAATACTCTAGTATGTATCGCCAACCTAATGGTACAGCCTACTCTACAGGAAAGAATTAGAGCCGCCTAGAAAGAAGATCCATAATTAGTAGAGGTGATGGACAGAGTGCAGAGTGGTCAGGGAGAGGAATTCTGCATTTCAGATGATGGAGCTTTGTGGTTTTGTTCTAGACTGTGTGTTCTTGCTAATGTTGACATTAGGAGGACTATTTTATATGAAGCTCATAGATCTTTGTATACGGTTCATCCCGATAGTACAAAAATGTACAGGGATCTGCGAGAGTGTTACTGGTGGAGTGGTATAAAGAGAGAGATTGCCGAGTATGTAGCCCAGTGCTTGACGTGCTAGTAGGTAAAAGCTAAGCGCCAGAGGCCAATGGGTTAGTTGCAGCTGTTATTTTTCCCAGAGTGGAAGTGGGATCATATTTCCATTAACTTCATTTCAGGGCTGATGTCGACATCGCATGGCCACAGAATGCGATTTGGGTGATAGTAGACCGGTTAACTAAGTTCGCCCATTTTCTCCCTATCAAGATCAACTATTCCCTCAACCGCTTAACGGAGATTTACATTCAGGAGATAGTTCGTTCTCATGGGGTGCCTGTATCTCTTGTGTCAAATCGAGATCCGCGATTCACGTCACGATTTTGGAGGAGCTTGCAAGAGGCTCTAGGGTCTCAATTATCATTTAGCACGACATTCCATCCTCAGTCAGACGGACAGACTGAGAGGAAGATACAGATACTAGAAGATATGCTCTGTGCATGTGTATTAGATTTTGGGGGTAGCTAGACTCAGTTCATGCCACTGGTAGAGTTCGCGTATAATAACAGTTACCAGTCCAGTATTGGCATGGCACCGTTTGAGGCCTTGTACGGTAGGAGATGTTGATCTCCCTTGTATTGGGATGAGATGGGTGAGCGGCAATTTGTGGGTCCAGAGATAGTACAGCAGGCGTGTGATAAGGTTCGGCTCATCAGGGAAAGAATCAATGTAGCTCAGAGCCGACAGAAGAGTTATGTCGACAATTGCCATAGGAATTTGGAGTTTGATGTGGGTGATCACGTATTTTTGAAGATAGCTCCGTTAAAAGGAGTTATGAGGTTTGGTAAGAAGGGTAAACTTAACCCTAGGTTTATCAATCCATTTGAGATTTTAGAGAAAGTGGGGTCGGTGGCCTACAGGCTAGCTTTGCCATCTACACTATCCAGAATACATGATGTATTCCACGTATCTATGTTGAGGAAATACGTCCCAGATCCTTCTCATATTATCATCTATGGTGAGTTAGAGCTCAATGATTTGCTAGTTTATGAGGAGGTACCAGTGCAAATTCTGGACAGAAAGGAACAGGAATTATGTAGGAAGAAGATTCCTCTGGTAAAAGTTTTATGGAGGAATCATGCAATAGAAGAGGCTTCTTGGGAACTCGAGGAACAGATCAAACAGAAATACCTGCAACTATTCCAAGAAGTTTAAATGTAATTAGAAATGTGAGTAAATATGTAATGTTTCTTGTGTAGGTACATGTAACGTTTTAGGTAGTATGAGATATTTTAGTTTTGGAAGAATTTTCTTTTAGTAAATGTAATCTCCCAAAACTTGAGTTGTAACCACGGTATTCCTCTACCACAATTGAGGGTAAGTAATAAAGTAAGTAGACCATTTTGCCTAAGGGATGATAAACTACGTGAATAGTAAATTTCAAGGACGAAATTTTATATGAAGGGGAGGATGTGACAACCCAAATAAAATGGAATTTAAATAATAAAGAGGAAAGGAAATTACCAGAGGACTCGTTGGCGAACATAGGGGATTCTTTGATGAAGGTATAAAAGAATTCGTCGACGAAGATAGGATTCATCAACGAGGAAATACCGAGAGAGGTTTTGAACCGATTGAATTCCGTTAACGAAATTATTAAAGGATTCTTCCACGAATGACGTGGCTCGTCGACGAATCTAGTTCTATAAATATCAAAATCCAAATTTTTTTACTTCATAGTTAAGCAAACTCTCTCCTCTCCCTCCTCCATTCGGCTCTTTCTCACTCACTCACTCTCTCTCTCTCTCTCTCTCTCTCTCTCTCTCTCTCTCTCTCTCTCTCTCTTTGATTTTGGGCTAGATTTATGCCGGTTCAACAATCTGAAGCCACCATGACGCTCCAGGGGAAGTTTTCTCCAAATCTGCCGGAGCGGATCATTGGTGAAAAAAAGTTGGAAATCATCCCTGAGTTGAGGTAAGGCTTTTTAAGCCAAATTTGATCTTACGGTAGTTATAGGAAATGATATACACATAGAAATACTGTAGTTTAATACTAGGAGTTTTCATTTTCAGGGTATTGATTAGGAAATCTTACAGGTGTGAGACCAAAGTTTATAAGGGCTTTTCTCAGTAGCTAGGTAAGAGAATAAACTAAAGCAGTCATTTTCATGCAAATTATTATTATTTATGAGAAAAGTTATTTTCTGAAAAGCATGTATTATATCTATAGATTACGAAGGAAATGTATGTTTGAGAAAAATACTACTGCTATGTTAAAATGTATATATATGTATGAGATTCCAGAAAGTATGATTTTAGAATGCAATGTATGGTTTTATACAACAAATATGTGGGATAAATATTATTTTATATGGAGAAATACTATGATATGCTAATGATATGAATACAGTATGGTTTGAGAAATTATGAAAGTATACAGTACATTATGATGTTGACAAATACATGATAAATTGATTAATTTCAAAAAGACGTATTTATGTATGATTTCGGCACGAGGCCATATTTATGTATGATTTCGGCGTGAGGCCGTATTTATGTATGATTTCAGCGCGAGGCCATAATTATGAAACGATCGGCACGAGGCCGTATTTATGAAATGTTCGGCATGAGGCCGTAATTATGAAATTATGAAAGATGCTATAATATCATGGAATATATGTTATCAGAACCCAGATATTAGTTTAGTTTAGTTTCAGGAGCTCGGTACCGTAGCTATATATATAGATCAAATATCTATGTTCAGATTAGTGCTAACCACCCCATAAGGGGGTGGGAGATGGATAGTCGATGTGGCTTTCAGTAGAGTATGGACATCCACCGGGCAGTCCGGACTAGGGTGTGGCGGGCCCATCGTACTTACAAACATATTTTTGACGCGGCAATGGTCGGCCAGCCATTGTTGGGTCATGCCTTCGGGTTGCACAACCCCTCATGGGGGGTAATACATGACACCAACTAACTATTCATCCTGGGTATGTTTTCAGTATTATCAGTCATAACAGATGTTTTACGTATGATATGATTTATTAGCAAGCATGAAAGTATATGATTATTCAGTCTGTTATAATAAATGTCTATAGATATATGAAATATACTGTATATGTATAATTGTATTAAATGTTCATGTTGCCACATAGCTGTATTTAGTTTATTTTCCCTTACTGAGAAGTGTCTCACCCCCGAACTAAATAAATTTTTCAGGAGACCCTGAGTGACTGGCGGGTCATGGTTGCCGTTGAGTCAGTGATATTACCCCGTTAGGAGGGTAAGATTTTGTACTAGGATCATGATTATTTTGTGTTTGATCCTAGAGTTATTTTGATGTTTTGGAGGATGTATGTAAATACAGTATTATAATGTTGTAGTAAACTCTGGTATTATGTTTTATGGTTGGATGGTTAAGATTTTATGCTTACTGCTGCTTAAGTTTCCGCCGTGATTAACAAGTGTCCCCGTTACCCATGGGTTCGGGTTGACTTTTCCATTTATTATGTTACATTTTATGTTAAGGAATTTGAGGTCATTACACTTGAACACTACTACCTTCCTACGACAATAAATCACTGCATAACTAGAGAATAGCCAATCCATCCCCAGTATGACGTCGAAACTAGATATGTTGTATACTATAAGATTCGCTGATAGAAGCCTTCCTTGAATTACCACTGGGCAGTTTCCTAACATCTTACTACTTATCATCACACTTACAGTCGGTGTTGCCACAAACAACCTCTCATCCATCACTTGGGTTTCAACCCCACACAACTTCACAAAACTAGCAGATATAAACGAATGGGTTGCTCAGGAATCAAATAAAACGAAAGCTCTATTCAAAAATAGTAACATGGTACCTGTCACCACATTCCAAGCGTGTTCGCATCTGCTAGAGTAAGTGAATATACCCTCGCTGGAGCCGTGGTTTCCTGGTAGTTTGCCTGAGGCATTTGATTACTCCTATGATTCTGGCTCTATGTAGTCGTATCTCTCCTCAGTGCCTGACAACTTCGTGACATGTGGCTCGGCTTGCCACAGTTGTAGCAGTTACTCCAAAATGGCTGACATTCACCATTGTGCCATTTACGGCACTTGGCGCATGGTGCGGAGGATGGATCCCCCTGAAAATTTTGCTGCTTGATGTTCTGCCGATAACCAGAACTGTAGTTCTTCTTCTTCTTCCACTGTCCCTGCCGAGGACCAGTCTAAGACTTAGAAAATACTGGCCTCTTCCTCTGTTCCTGTACCACCTTGTCTCCCTGGAGGTCAACCTCAACTATGGTGGCTTTATCCACCAAAATAGAGAACTCGCGGATCTATATTATCCCCACAAGTCAGTGGATGTCTTTCCTCAGACCCCTCTCAAACCTCTGATCCTTCTCATACTCGTTTGGAACCAAGTACGGTGCGAATCCAGATAACTCTATATATCTGGCTGCATATCTCTACACCGTCAGGGTACCCTACATCAGGCCCTAGAACTCATCAACCTTCGCATCACAAGTGAAAGTCGAGAAGTATTTCTTGAAGAATACCTCCTTGAAGCAGCCCCATGTCATACCTGATGGCCCATCTCTTTGCTTCTCAAGCATACTCACCGCAGTCCACTAGCGTCCGGCCTCTTTAAACAGCTGGAAAGTAGCAAAAAGGACTCTCTGCCTACTTGTGTAGTGGAGGACTTCTAGAATCCTCTTGGTCTTCACAGCCTAGTCCTCTGCTATAATCAGATTGGGGGTCCTACAAATGTCAGAGGGTGCATACATGTGAACCTCTCAATGGTACACCCCGCATCAATAAGAGAGCTCTCGTGTGTCCTAACACTCTACCCGATCTCTCGCATAATCTGCCTCGTCAAACCTCATGGCATGGAAGGAGACTCATCACTCGTAGTACCCTCGGAGTGACTATCTAAGTTGATATCCTTGGGCTCCATTCTGAAAATAGAATAGGAGTCGGTTAGAATTCCTATATCGTACACAGTTAACACAATCATTCGCACTAATCATGTCAACTGCCACTCTAATGGGTCCAGGTATGTCCTATCACACTGACACGAATCCATCAATGGTTTGTCGTGATCTTTCTAATATTGTAATTCTAGGAAGAACACAGAACACCACCAACGAGTCCCTGTCTAGCAACAACACAATCCTGGACCTACACTACCCATTTCTTACATCCTATACTCTGGTGGTATGTACACATAAATACACCTAACCAAGTCTACAAGACCTAACAACCTGGTTACCTCTAATACCAAGCTATCATGCCCCGAACCCACAGATGGGTCCCACATATGAAAATAGTAACCTAACCAGTCTCTATATCAATTAAACATACATGATACAATACTGAAAAAGGGTCCGACTCTGTGGGGTATACGGAAGCCCTACAAAAAATACACATATACATCCATACTCATCAAATACATAGTGGAAATTGTTCAATCTATCTATATAACATACCATACCAAAGTCTATACAACACTAGGATATATGTTCCCATAATTACAAGACGTCCGGGTGTGTACAAAAACCATCATGACAACCCGGTTACAAAACTCATACCTATCCAGGTACTACTATAGCTAAACGACACCCCCACTTCCGAATGTTAGAATGTCAGTTTCAGCTACCCGAAGGACCTGAAAACATTTGTATATACATTCGGGGTGAGACACCTCTCAGTAAGGAAGAAAACAGGTTCTATCAGCGTGTGGCATACCAGTGTTATTTTATGTAAAACATAACACCATACATTACGATACAGTTTCGAAACATTTCCATACAATTCCATACAATTCTATACAATTCCAGTATTTTCACAAATCCATTCCAGTACATACGATACCCAAACATACGGTTAGTTTCGTCGCACTCAAGCAACCAAAACCTTGTGATAATCGAAGCCTTACAGCGGTACGTCGCCAATACAGTGTAGCTCACACCCGTCGGTGACCAGTCGAAACACACTGGTGATATTTCACACCATCGGATATAGAGCCAGACACTCTCGCCCATGGTAATGAACCGATACATGGCGCAACGTACGATAATTAGCCGCCACATTGCTATTTCAGCGTACAGTAATTAGCCGCCACTAGCTAATTTCACAAAACCTAGAATTATTTTGGAACTCATGTTCCTATACTCTTTAGCGTATGGTAATTAGCCGCCATATAGTTATTTTACAAAATACCTGGAACAATTACATACAACCATACATTCCATACTTACTTGGTATACTATAAATCATATCGTTTTCAAATTCAAGCATACAGTTTTATAAAAATATGAATATGATCACCTCAATAATGTAGTTTAAATACAACATACCGTTTTCCAAACAAAGTAGAGATGATACCCAATATTCCCAATTTTCCTGAAAACTGTAACCTAAAAATCTTGCATTTTTACCCAATAGATTTCCCCAAATAAGTAGTCAAAACGTACATACAATCGTAACCTACAGGTTTACCGATCTCGATTTCAAATATAAACTGATATAAACAGAATCCCCTTACCTTAACTCGAGATTGAACCACGAACTCTACGACTCTCAAAACTATGAACCAAGATACCAAAACCTAAAAAACGCAGAACAATACTTCCTTACAATTCGTACTACTACACATATTTTGAAACAAAAATGGAAACCGAGTCTAACCTCGATTTTGGACCAAAACCCAAAATCACTCGAAACGAGATTCCGATCCACTATTCGCAAAGAGAATTCTACCTTGATTTATGCTATAGCGTCAGATTTATGAATCAGGCAACAAACGATGAAGAAATCTAGAGAGAGAGAGAGAGAGAGAGAAATCCTCAAGTTCTAGAGAGAGAGGGAGAGGATATTTTGAGATTACTTAGCTTGGAATCAATGGAAATTGATATTTATAGCCCTTGACTCAGTCGTCCTCGTCGACAAATTGGCGTCCTTGTCGACGAGACCATATAGATAGCTCGTCAATGAGACAAAGGCCCCATTGACGAACTTGATATTACCGATTTCTTGCAATCCCTTGGCTTCTCCTTGTCGACGAGCGTTTGAATTTCGTAGACGAGCATCACATAGACTTCGTCGACAAACTTTGCTCAATTACCAATTTATCCTTCTTTTATATAATTAATTCATATATCATGGTTCGGATTCTTACACCAGGTATATTGGCCCTTTTGAGATACTAGAAAGAGTGGGGTTAGTTACCTACAGGCTAGTTCTACCACCAGCTTTGTTTAGAATACATGGCGTATTCCATGTAGCCATGCTAAGGAAATATATCCCAGACCCGTCCCACATAATCAGTTATGCAGAAATAGAGCTTAGAGATTCACTAGCTTATGAGGAAGCACCAGTACAGATCTTAGATCGAAAGACACAAGAATTGCACACCAAGGAAATTCAGCTGGTGAAAGTTTTGTGAAGAAACCATGCTATAGAAGAAATTTCATGGGAACTTGGGGAAAAAATTAGACAGAAGTATCCATACTTATTTAATGAATTATAGTATTAGTCAGTGTTGTTTAGATAGAGACAAAGTTGTTTAGTGTAGAGAGATACATATATGGTTGTATTTTAGATTATAGGATAGGTAATGTTTTCATTTTGGGAGATACATATATGGTTGTATTTTAGATTATAGGATAGGTAATGTTTTCGTTTTGGGAGAATTTTCTTTTATGAGTATATTTGTAATCTCCTAAGAGCTTGAATGTAACCGCGGTATTCCTCTGCCATAAGTGAGGGTAAGTAATAAAATAAGTAGCCTATTTTCCTTAATGGATGGAGTTCAATACAGGTATTTGGTATACAGGTAGTAACTTTTGAGGAATAAATTTTATAAGGAGGGGAGAATGTAATAATCTGGATAATTATTGAAATTAAATAATAAATAAAAGAGAGGGGAAAATAAATTTAAAAGGGGATATAGTAGGGCCTCCGTGTTCATCGACGAATCGTCTACTTGGGCTCGTCGACGTGGACGCATGTCTCATCGACGAAAATTTACCAAGGGGCTATTTTTTAGGGTCTGAAATTCATCGAAGAGGGCACCGTCTTCATCGAAGAACCACCTTCATGGACTTGTTAACGAGGTGACGTGGCTCATTGACGAGGCCACGTGGAAAACTTTTTTATATATAGCCTAAATCAAATTTCTTGCGAAAATTTCATTTTCCCTAGTTTCTTTCTCTCTAAAATGCACCCTCTCACTTCACTCTAGATTTCTGGCTCCGATTCTCCCTGATTTGACGATTAGAAGCTATCATGATGATCCTAGGAAGATTCTCTACAACCTAGTTGGAGCGAAAATTTCTATTTGAGCAGTTTGGAAACCATCCTAAAATTAGGGTAAGTAGATTTTTAGGTATTTTTAGTATTACCAATATTATTTGAGGCCATATTTGGTATACTATGAGAATATACTGGTGTTTTGTGGAATAAATTTGGGGTGTCATATTTTTAGGAATAGGGTGTTTTGGGCCCTATAGTCATGGGTTGAGGACCCCAGCAAGTATCTGTTCGAGAACCTTTAAGAGATTTATGAATAGGAAATTTCATGAATTATGGGTGTGTTGATTTACTAGAGAATATGTGTATATAAATGCAGGTTTTTGAGGTTGATACACCGAGGGAGTGAGAGTGGAGGCCAGCCTCACAGTTAGATAGGTAAGAGAAAGATGTTATGCTAAGGATCCTAGAAAGTACATTAGAAGATTATGTATGTATATATATTAGCTTATTACTCAGTTTTTTTTAGAATATTATTATTATTATTATTATTATTATTATTATTATTATTATTATTATTATTATTATTATTATTATTATTATTATTACAACATGAGTTACAGATTTTAAAGCATGAGAATCTAATTGCTTAATTGTGTGGCATGAGTTCATCACAATTTAGTAAAGTATTAATACAGTTTTACAAATATCATTTATAGTATACTAGCAGAAGATATCCATATACAGTTTCTAGAAAATATAGTTTATAGTATTTTTCCAGAATGCCAAGACTACAAAACCATAACCCTCAGTTATTCATTTATTCAATTATTCAACCAAATATACAGATTATTTGGATCAGTTTTGAAATGTGATGGTTATTTCAATATCATAGTAAAAACAGAAAGATAATATATATATATATCAGTACTAAATAGTATCAGACCCTGTGTAAATATTTAGTCAGATTAGATAGCAAAGCATGGTACCGTTGTTATTTCATATCAGAGTGTAATTGCATATCTCAGATAGTGTGTGGATTCCATCTACCGTGCTAGGAGAGATTGTAGTCTCCCCAGAAAATTGGGTTGAGGTGACCGATTTGACGAGATAGAGTAGTATTGTGCCTGGAGAGATTGTAGTGGGCTAGATTGTCAAATGGTAAAGATTCACATTGACTTACCCGGTAGGCCAACCAGAGTTAAGTCCTGCCTATGAGTTGCACAACCTTGTCATAAGGGGTTAAATCATAACATTCAGTTCTCAGGATATTATCATAGTTGTTTATATATATATATACAAATTTACAGTGCAATAACATTTTTATTATATTACTAGAATTATGTGGAATTGGAAAACTCAGATATACAGTTGTAATTTAAACTATAATAAATGTAATCTGTACAGTAAACTAGACTATCAATTTTACAGTTTCAATATTATATCAATATATTAAATGTGTAACTTAGTTGCCACACTCTAGTGATAGCATATCTTCTCTTGTTGAGTGTTGTCTCATCCCAATGACTTAACATTTTTCAAGTGATCTAACTAGGCAAGCAGATCAGGCTCGAAAGTAGAGAGATTTCTTGCATTGTCCTTTTTAAAGGGTGAGTGTTTCGTGGGTGTTGGTTGTTTGGGTAGATCCCAGGGTTTTTGATGATGTCACTGGGTACTTTGTGATGTATATTTTGGGACTTTTTAGATTTTTGGTATTGTATATATTGTATATATTGTTTACAATTTTATATTTACCGCTACTTAGGAAAGTAATGTGGATAGATTTTCCTCAGTGCTCCCTTAGGGCCTGAGATGTTTTTAGCATATAAAAGAAGGTCGTTACAAGCATGGCCATGTCCTCTTCTGGCTCTGGGTCACTATCTTCACTGGAGCTACTAGTAGATGCTTTTAGAGCTGTTACTTTCTTTGCTTTGATCTACTTACTCATCCTCTCATTTGTTGCCATTTTGTACATGATAATAAATCCAATAAGCTTATCCAGTGTCATTGCCTTTAAGTTCCTCCCTTCATCTATGATAGTAGCTTTGGGTTCCTAGATTGGAGGTAGACCCCTGAAAACTTTCCTAATCATTTCATACGTGGGGTAAGTCTTACCAAGAGCATGCAATGAGTTGATGATGTGTGTGAACATAGTGTACGTGGTTTGTATAGATTCACTAAAGGTTATTCTAAAGTCCTTATATTCGCTAGTTAACATGTCCATCCTACCATCTTTCACATCTTTAATACCCTCATATGTAACCTCTAGTTTTTCCTATATTTCCTTAGTTGTTTGACATGCCATGACTCTATTAAATTCATTAACATCTAACGCACTAAATAAGGCATTCATGGCAGCAACATTTACTTGAACCCCTTTCATATCGTCATCAATAAGTTCATCTTTAGCCTTAGGTATACTCTTTCCTTCTATAGTTTTCATAGGGACAAAATCTCCTTTGGAGACAACCCTCTACACCTTCCATCAATATTTTGAAGAAAACTACACATCCATTGTCTCCAAAAGGTGTAGTTAACCACAAAAAATTGGAGGATGTGTGGATGATTGTCCCTCACCAAAAGGGGTTACACCAACATGAGTCATTGTGATCTTTTACAAAAATAGTTAACTCTAATGTAATGAGGCTCTAATACCAAATGTGATTTTTTGGTGTCATCCCAAGAGGGTGTTGAATTGGATATTTCAAAAATTCCTAGGTCAAGTATGTCCTATTTTAAAATCACAGCCAGTATTACACAACCTAGGGTCTTTCTAATCAATCAAAAATCCAACAAATTTATGAATGTCCAAATAATTTAAACACGTATGACAATTTCAGTATTTTCTCAATTACTCATAAACCAGTATTTAAACACAAATATAGTAATAGCGACACATAAATGTAAATATGCAAATACTGAAATATAAGGAGCATATGGAAAGAATAACGCAAGGTTTTTACAAGGTTCGGCAAACCGTGCCTACATCCTCGCCTCAAGCCAACCCGCTTGAGGATTCACTATCTTACTCACTTAACTGGATGGAGCAATGTCATTTACAAATTCTCCTTATAGGGTGGAGTCCCCCTAGCTCCCTTAATCGGGCGGATCGAAACTGTTACAACTGCTCCTTACAGGATGGAGCACCTCCTCCTCATGCGATACCCCAAGCCTGGAACACGTTCACTGCCCAAACTGTAGGGATACAAGTGATATGAAATAATTTTTTGTGTACAACAATATGCTTCTAAAAATAAGCTAGTGTGTACAATGAAGTTCAATATGCACTCTTGTATGATAGGATTTATGCTCAAAAGAGTTTGTATAGATTTTCTCTCAAATATATATGAAATATATGAGAGAAGAAGAAGCTAAATGATCTTTTATTCAAATAAGAAATATGCAATAGATGCTTTCAAAGATCTTTAAAACCCCAAGAGATTTCTTCCTTCAAAAATTTTGTTCAAGGAAAGTTAGGGTTTTTGCTCCAAATAATTTTTGCTATAAAGACTATGTGAGATTTTGAATCTTGCAATAAAGATGCCAAAAGATTCACAAGCTATAAGAAGTTTCTACAAAAATATTTATCAAGAAAATAAGTGGGAGAAACTCTAAACTTACTCTTAGAAATTATTTTCAAAATAAAATATTGAGTGAGAGTAAATGCTTTATACTGATAGAATAAATGCCCTTAAGAATGATTCTTCAACAACCCTTAAGAGCAATAAATTTGCAAGTGAAGGGAGTGAAATAAAAATCAAAGCTCTCTTTCAAAATAGATTTTTCAGAGAGAGAGAGAGAGAGAGAGAGAGAGAGAGAGAGAGAGAGAGAGAGAGATAGAGAGAGAGAGAGAGAGAGAATACTTGCTTATATATGAGAGAAATGAAGCACAAATTATTTGAGAGAATTTTCAAGATAATCAAATGTTGTTAAATGAGTTTTGAGTGAGCTATTTATAGAGTTTCTCAAACAATGATCATTAAAAGACCTATTGGGCATTATCATTTTTTTGGCTTAGAAGTTACCCAACCCAAGAGGTCTGGTCGACTGGGGACAGCACCAATCGACTGGCCTTAGGTGCTTTTCCAAAATGCTGAGATGTCTGGTCTACTGGGGACGACACCGGTCGACTGGCCTTAGGCGATCTTCCAAAACTCTAAGGTTCGGCATGCTAGCCACAAGATCCAATCTGTCAGTTCATCAGGTCGACTGGGGCTTATAGAACATGTAAGGGCCAGTCAGCTGGGCTTAGTTAAAAACATGATTTTGGCCTTGTTTTGACCTTTAAACTTTTCAAACCTATGTGTATGAGTATGACACTTTAAGTGAAGATTTTTCATAAAAATTTTTGGATCCTAAGGTCATTCTATGGTCTTTGTTGAGCATCAGACCACATCATGCAAGATATGCAACATTATATACCAAACTTAATGCATTACAAGTCAAAATAAAATTTCTTCATTCTTGCTCTTCACTTTGACGTGCCACAAACCAGGTGATGTGAGCTTTTAGTTCCTCATGGCTTCCATTGTACCTTGGATCTATGTGCCTTCTAAAAGAAATATTTATTCAAGCACTAGATGCACAAGTGAGATACTTTGGATTTGTCATAATCAAAACGGGATAAGACTCATAAAGTCAACATTAGGTATGGCAAGGGAACTTGGTAATCATGATCCAACTGTGGCAATAACAAAGTAGCAAAGCTTTGGTAGCAATGGTAGGGGCAATAAAGAGATGCAAAGAAAAGAAGGGCAAGGGCTCCAAGGGTATTTTTAGCCAAAAAAATGGGTGACAACTGTTTTGAGTTTTTGTGATGAGCCATATAAATCATGCAACTAATAGCAAAACATTATGGTATGACATATATTTGAGTGTGTTTTGCAATGACATTTGAATGTGTGGCAAATAATCTTTTTTTTTTTTTTTTATCAAACTTCTTAACTCTATGACAAGAAATTTTTTCTTATACATTTAGAAGTTTTTTCTTTTAACTCCTAAATATGCAAGTAATTTTTTTGCAATGACACTTGAAAGTGTGGCAAATAGCCTCACTTAGAATAAAATAGGCTAGTGGTGACTTCATTGACATGTTATTAACCCTTGTCTTCCACAAAATACAAATTTCACATTCAAATTCATCACTTGTGTCAAGGTGGTTCAAAGATTTTAGCCTTCTAGACATGTTGACAAACACAATGAAGCTAAACCTTTAAGGTTTTTTTCTAGTTCACCCGAACAACTTTTGAAAATAAAAATCGTGGATCTAGAAAGCTTAGAAGAATGATTCAACCTATTGGATGAGATATACAATAAGAAACTCAAAGTATAATACTAGCAAAACCAAGTTAATCAAATGATTAGGTGAAAAAGTAATAGTAAGAGTTTAAAACTTGTGCATGTTGTGTATGTGCATTTGGTCAGTCTTCAACCAATATTTATAGGCGAAAGAAGGATATCTAGTCAGCTTTTTTTAGGATTCTGCAATAAATGTATAAATGAGCTAGAAGATATTATACTTGAAGTTTACTGTTAATTCAGGATAAAGAAAGAATCTTCTAGCCTTTAAAAAATCCTTACTTGATTCCCCAATTTGAAATTCGATTGTTAAAGCTTTGATATGGAGGACTTCGAATTTTTCTAAGATATCAATGTCCAATAAAACATGCAAATACAGAAAGGTGGACGAATAGCAAATTATTATGCATAGTAAAAACTATAATGTGTCTATTATTAAGACTATGAGTGTGTAAATGTGAGTCTTCTCGTAAGTTTGTTAGTGAGTCTATATAAGTCAATTCATGAGTCAGTGTGAGTCTATTTATGTGCTTGTGTGTATCTATTTTCATAAGTCTACACAAGTTTGATAGTTGGGCAACACTTTTTGTCAATCATCAAAACTATTATCAACTGATGTCAATAGGTCTTCATGAGGTTGAGTCCTCTACATAGACCTTATGAAAATCTTTTTCAAAAAGGGGGTTTTCAGTATGAAAAATTTTCTATAGAAAAATGCCAAAAAAAAGAAGAAGAGATGATTGCTATAGGCAGTTAGCCGGTCTCTACAAACACGATCAACCAGCCTATATTGCAACTCATTCTTCATGATTTTAGAAAAGCCCAAAGTCTCTCGAGCCTTCCACAATAAAAATGGAAAAGACCTTCCAAATTTCTCATAACGCTGAGATCTAATCCTTTTTCCTGGTAGCTAAAAATAGGAAAAGCTCATCTAATGTGGTCACTATTAGCATCACACCTCATAGTGAAGAAGAGGCCCAATAGGGTAAACAATATGTTTTTTCTTTTGGATAGAAAATTACTTTTGTTTTCTTAAAGAAGACTCACACACACATAAGATAGGTATATAATCATTTATAAAATGGATGTTGTAAGGTGTTAGTCCTCTAAATTCTGTAAATTTCATTAAAAAAAAAAAAAGGAATTAAAGGGACTACATTCCCTATTTACAACTACACTCTTAAACATAAATCTCTTTAATAAAGGTTTTTCCTTAATTTTTCCATTTTAAAACTAAAATAAGGTGGTAACTCCATTCTTTAAAATAAAAAAGGTCACTTATGTTAGCCCTAACAAGGTTTCATTAATCTAGTTCTAATTATAACAAACAATTTGGTACTAATGTAAGTTGTTTGTGACAAGATTAAGCCAATGAAGTTGAAGACTTAAGAGAATATTTGAAGACTTTATTTGCTTTATTTGTACTCATTTCTCTCAAATTGTGATATGTTTTATCTTGTATATCTCTAAAAATATAAAGGTTTATGGCTCTAAGGCACTTAAACATTGAAAAATGCACAAACTAAAGAGATTGATCTGGGCAACCTTGCCCGAGGGGGTGTTCAACTAGCTCCAAAGGGTGGTTGACCAAGCTAGACAGAATGCCTAGGTGTCTGATTGCCCCTTGATGGTGGGTTAACGAACCTAGGCAGAAGCTTGGAGCAATTGACCTACCCAAGGGGCGGTCAACCAACTTCTCTTTTTAAAGGCTTTAATAATTAACTTTTCTCTCAGATGGCTAGTACCCAGTCAACCAATCTATAACCCAGGTCAACTGCTCTTTACAACATATTGACTATAACAAGCAAAAAAAAAAAAAACTATTAGTTTTGCTTGATCTAAACTATAATATATGTATTTAGATGTCTTCTAAATCCTAAGGAACATTAGAGAACATATCTATATTGAATTTCTAAGTATTCAAACTCTGTATTCTATCTTAACCTCTTTTATGTCTTAAATTGCTCACTTTTGAGAGAAACATCAAAACTCTTATGCCATAATCTTGCAGATCCTTCAAGAGTTATTTGTTGTGCTTCAGTTTAGAAATCATTCTTTGTGAGGAAATTTATTTTGTAAGCATTCTTGCAATTGGTTTCCTTGTCTCCAAAAAACAAGAAGTTAGTAGAACCTCAAGGTGGTTTGCCTTAAGGGAGTAGATGTAGAGCCAATTGCCGAACCACTCTCAAAAAGAGTTTGCAGTATCTCTTCCCTTCAATCCTTTGATTTTATTGCTTTATATTTTAATGTTTTCTTGATTTGTTTAAATTACTTTAAATTTAATAATGAAGCACTTTAATTTTTATTCAACCCAATTTATATGCCCTCTTGGATTGCCTTTGGGACAAGAAGTTAGTTTGATTATCGATATTTATTGGTTTTCAAAATGGTCACCAAATTAATTGGCAACCAAGAGTTTCACTTTGTTGAAGATTAAACTTGAAGACCGGCAGCCCACCTCCATTGAAGACCGGCAGCCCACCGTTGTGGACATTGGAGATTTGCAGGCAACCTACTCCACCTACCAGCCCACCGCTATTGAAGATTTGCACCCACCATTGTTGATTATTTGATTTCTATAATTACTATAAATAGCTGAGTTGTGTGTGAGTAAATGTGAGCAATGTGGTGTGTGAGAGAGATTAGCCAGTGAGCCGTGAGAGAGATTTTATTCCTCTGTAATTTATTTTCAGATTGAAATTACTGATTTGGCAATTTATCCTCACTGAGTTTCAGCCACAACCAGTGGCTGAGTGCTCCTCTCCACCCATCAGTGGTATCAGAGCGTCCAGGTACGCCGGAATTCACCAAACAGAGGTGAACAGAGAAGAAATTCAAGTTTCTTCTCAGTTTTGAAGTTGCTCCAAATATCAAATTGAGCCTGCCATTGTGCAATTCGATTCAAGACGATTCCAACGGTGAAAACCACCTCTCAAACGGACACTGGGAGAGTCTACACGCGCTCCCACGCGCCTCCCACGAAGACAGCGCTCTACCCACGCGCTGCACGCGCCGACGAAGACTCCGGCAGACGGCGACACGCGCCTCACGCTCCTGCACGCGTCTTCTTCGCCCGATTGGTGAGATCCGACCCGGAAAGCGACCCGCAACCCGGCCCAGCGACCAGCAACCCGGATCCGTACCCGCGCCTTGACCCGCATCCGACCCGCTCCCAGCAGCGACACGCGGCACGCGCAGAGGACGCCACGTGGGGTAACGGAACAGTTAACGCCGTTAAGCGGCCGTTAAGTTGAACCGGTTAGTTTAAAAATTCACCAGAATTTCCTATAGCCGGTTCGGTGATTTTTAGACCGGTTCTTTGCAAACCAAAACCGGTTCCTAAGGTTTTTCAATCTTCTGAATTTATTGGTGGCATTAGATTTACCGAAATCAGCCCCCATTTCTCTATTTGTTATATATTAAATTCGATGGCTAACGGTACTATCCAATCGGTCATTCCAAAATTGACCCGAGAGAATTATGACAACTGGTCGATTCAAATGAGAGCCCTTCTAGGTTCTCAGGATGTCATGGATATCGTTGAAGATGGGTACAGAGAAAGCCCATCAAAAGAAGCCGAAGCAGCTATGCCCGAAGCTCAAAGAACGACCTTGCGAGCCGATCGAAAGAAAGATTGCAAGGCAAAATCCATAATCTACCAAGGCCTTGATGAGGCCACGTTCGAAATCATTGCCTCCGCGAAGACATCTAAAGAAGTCTGGGACTCTCTCCATCGAACACACAAAGGTGCAGATAAAGTAAAAAAGATTCGTCTTCAGACATTGCGAGGTGAGTTCGAATCTCTCAAAATGAAGTCTACTGAATCCATTACAGACTACTATACACGAGTAATGGTAGTATCAAATCAATTAAGAAGAAATGGAGAAATTCTCAATGATGAGAGAATTTGTGAAAAAATTTTGCGATCTTTAGATCCAAAATATGATTATATAGCTGTGACCCTAGAAGAAACAAAAGACTTGGAAACATTGTCTGTAGAAGAACTTGTGGGCTCACTCCAAGCCCATGAGCAAAAAGTCAATAGAAGAAGTGATGATAAAGCACTGGAGCAAGCTCTCCAAACGAAGTTGTCCCTCACTACAGATAGATACGACAAAGGGGGGACGTCACAACAAGGAAGAGGACGAGACCGAGGATCTCGTGGAAGAAATTATGGGAATTTTAACTCCAGAGAAGGTGGCAGAGGCAGAAGAGGTCCCACTAGAGGAGGACGAAATCAACAGAGCTATGTCCCACAAGGCAGAGGACAAGGAAGAAGAGGAGGATATAATAATCGCTCAAATGTAGACAAAAGAAACATTCAATGCTACAATTGTCACAAGTATGGACACTATAGCAATGAATGTTGGGGGCGACAACAAGAAAAGGTTAGCGAGGAGGCCAACCTTGCCGAAACTGATCATGCAGATGGAGAGTCGTTGATGCTGATGGCACACAATGCAACTCCTCAGGACCAAAGCGTTTGGTACCTTGATTCTGGAGCCAGCAACCATATGACTGGCAGAAAGAACCTATTCTTTGAACTTGATGAGAAAGTTCAGGGGGAGATATCTTTCGGCGATAATTCTAAAATCCCAGTCCAAGGGAGAGGAGATGTTTTGATCAAACAGAAGTCTGGAGATCATGCTTACATCTCCAACGTCTACTATGTGCCAGCCATGAAGACTAATATACTTAGCCTCGGACAGCTCGTGGAGAGAGGCTATCGAATTAGCCTCAGTGATAAGCAGATGGTGATAATAGATGCTCGAGGAAAGCTTGTTACTCGAGTTCAAATGGCAAAGAATCGAATGTTTCCGCTCGCCATCCAACATGATACGCCAAGGTGTTTGAGCGCTATCATCAAAGACAAAGACTGGCTATGGCATCTAAGGTATGGGCATCTAAACTTTGAAAGTTTGAAACAATTGGGAAGCAAGAAGATGGTGAAAGGCTTACCAAATATCCATCATCCAAATGTGATATGTGAAAGCTGTATTTTGAGCAAGCAACATAGAAACAGCTTTGGAAAGCAAACCGACTGGAGATCAACTATGCCGCTCCAACTAATACACACAGATGTGTGTGGTCCACTAAGACCATTTTCAAATGGACAGAATCGATACTTCCTCACCTTTATCGACGACTACAGCAGGAAGACCTGGGTCTACTTCTTGAAAAGGAAGTCAGAGGTATTCGATAAGTTCAAAGAGTTCAAAACTCTTGTGGAGAAACAGAGTGGCTTCCGCATCAAGTCACTCCGGTCAGACCAAGGAGGAGAGTACAAAGACGAAGCTTTCCTGGAATTCCTTAGACAACAAGGAATTCAGAAACAGTTCACACCATCATACACTCCCCAGTTGAATGGTGTAGCCGAAAGGAAGAATCGCACAATCCTTAACATGGCTAGAAGCATGTTAAAGGATAAAAATGTGCCCAAGAGTTTTTGGGCAGAAGCAGTGTTATGTGCAATCTATCTGCTAAATAGGTGTCCGACGAAGAGTCTTGATACAAAGACACCATATGAAGCCTGGAGTACTCACAAGCCCAGTGTGAGTCATCTTAGGGTGTTTGGCTCCATAGCCTACGCCAAGATCCCAGAAGCAAGAAGGACAAAGCTGGATGATAAAGGAGAGAAGTGTATCCTTGTAGGATACGGTGACAGCACCATGGGATATCGACTCTACAATCCCATCAACAAGAAAGTCTTTCACAGTCGGGATGTCATCTTTGAAGAAAATGAATCCTGGAAATGGGACCAGGTTGAATGTTCCAAAGATGCGGAATTGACACTTGAAGGAGAAGAACCTACACAGACAAGAGAAGTGGCTATCGAGCCACAAATTCCTGAGCTGCAGACACCTCCACATGGTTCACCACAGAGGAATGAAGCTCCATCACCAATTGAGCGTGAAATCTCAGACATGAGACCTAGAGGAGCTCGAAATCTAGCCGATCTATATGAAAATACAGAACCAATGGAAGAATATATTGCTCTAAACTGCCTGTTGCTAACTAGCGACCCAATTAGCTTTGAGAAAGCTAACGAAGAAAACAAATGGAGAAAAATGATGGATGAGAAGATACAATCCATCAAGAAGAACAAGACTTGGGAGTTGACAAATCTCCTGAAGAGCCACAAAACTATTGGTGTAAAATGGGTCTACAAGACCAAGAAGAACACTCAAAGAGAAGTCCAGAGATACAAAGCAAAACATGTCGCCAAGGGTTACAGGAAGAAAGAAATGAAATTGATATCTTGCAGAACGTATGATCAGATTGCTGACATTTTCACAAAACCACTCAGACATGATATTTTTGCAAGACTGAAGACAATGCTCGGAATGACAAAATTAGGAGAGTCAAGTTTAAGGGGGGATGTTGAAGATTAAACTTGAAGACCGGCAGCCCACCTCCATTGAAGACCGGCAGCCCACCGTTGTGGACATTGGAGATTTGCAGGCAACCTACTCCACCTACCAGCCCACCGCTATTGAAGATTTGCACCCACCATTGTTGATTATTTGATTTCTATAATTACTATAAATAGCTGAGTTGTGTGTGAGTAAATGTGAGCAATGTGGTGTGTGAGAGAGATTAGCCAGTGAGCCGTGAGAGAGATTTTATTCCTCTGTAATTTATTTTCAGATTGAAATTACTGATTTGGCAATTTATCCTCACTGAGTTTCAGCCACAACCAGTGGCTGAGTGCTCCTCTCCACCCATCACACTTGAGTCCGATGTCGACAGATACACACACATATTGATATTATATTTTTTGTATGTGTCTTCAGAAGAACGAATTTTGAGAAAGAGGGGCAATTGGTTAAATCTACTTAAAAAACCTAACTATTTTTTAATAAAATAGCGAAGCTAAGGAATTAAGATTAAACTTAATTATTACATGGTGCATAAAAATAGAATTGAAGTGCTTTCATGCTAGTTTCCTCCACTTAAATATGTAAATGTTAAATACACAAAACATTAGTTCAACTACCAACTAAATAAAGGCATGACATACATTTTTTTAATGTAAAAAGTTAAAATGAATGCTCCATCTTTCCAATATTGTCATCCCCTGGAATTCAATAACCCTATTCTTCTTTCATATTAATTTTTGTATGTTATTGTCATAGTGAAGTGTTTTTGTCAACGAATCCTACAAGTGCAAAAAGGCTTTCTTTCAAATTCAAAAACCTAGAGGGAGAGGAAGGTACTAAGTCAGATATGGCAAGGGAGCTTGGTCATCTTGGCAAAACTTTGGTTGCAACGGTAGGGCCAATAAAGGGATGCAAAGCAAAGAAGGGCAGGGGCTCGAAGGGTATTTTTAGCCAAAAAATAGTTGACAAACTTTTTGCAATGAGCCATATAAATCATGCAGCCGATAGCGAAACATTATGGCATGACGTATATTTGAGTATGTTTTGCAATGGCACATGATAAGAAATTTTTTCTTATAGATTTAGAAGTTTTTTTAAACTCCTAAATATGCAAGTAATTTTTTTTAGAGGTCTTAATTGTACTATGGGAGGGTAGCTTTTGATTAAGTAAATGGTTGATCATTCTTCTGATTATATATAAAATGTGACAAAAGGGATAAGGGATGAAGCGTTACTACGAGCGAGAGTGAATTATTAATTCCCTGTTATACTTGAAATTTGTTGTATTGAGATAATGTTTCATTGCCTCAGTCTTCAATTTTGGAGAACTAGCAAATCCATTCCTTTCCATTTTTTGAACAGCACACACAGCACATGCCTCAATCCTTCAATTTTGTGCAAGTGAATTATAAAAGCCTCCCTTTATTAAGCTCGTTACAGTATTACACTATGACCAGGCGCGCACATGCTGGTCAGCATATGAATATCATTGTATGCAGCGCATATAAGGATGTATTCATTTGTTTATAAAAACAGTAGTATGTATGACTGCGCATTATTATAATTATATATATATATATATATATATATATATATATATATATATATTGGAAGGGCAAAGGCGATGCAGGTGGATGGGAGATTGGCATGATTTAATCCATGGTAGAGTAGCTGGATCTGCTATTCTATTTTTTGGCTTCTTCTTGAACGAAGGCGTGATGGATTCGCAGTCCTCCTTTCCACTTTTCTGTCGAGACTTCGTACATCCCAAAGATGAGATCTGTGATTCCAGATGCCGCATTGTCTGGTAGAGGAGGTACAACCAGGCCGTCTTTGGGAATCTGAAATCTCTCGTTCACGCCCTTCTGCTGCTCCTGCAAGTTCACTCTACTCCACACATACTTTCCGCTTGCACCCATTTTTGCCATCAAAAGCAAAGGGCTGCCATTCCACCCGAATGCGTCAGGTCTCATCGATACTTCGAACTTTACATTGTACTTTTTGCGAGGATCAACCCGCACCTTCCCCGTTACTTCAAGCCAGCACACTTGCAGCAACTCCGCTTCCGTCCCGCTGCTGCTCACCACACAATCATCATCATCATTATCATCAATCATATCGTCGTCACCATACTAGTAGACAGACTTTTTAATTGATGATCATTATAATCAACGTACCTATTAATACGCCAATATCGACTATCATTGCCCCACGTAATGCGAAGGCCTCTGGGAGATATTTTTCCCTGTAATTTAACGGTCACATCAGTATCTCAACCATTAATTTATATCTATGGCTGCATGCATGCTGTATCATGCACATGTGGAGGAAGCAAAAATGCGTCCACGTCGTATTTTTCTTCTCTTCTAATTATGATTTTAACGAATAAAATAAATAATTTGATTAAGAGTTTCAAGAAGAATTTAAAAACTGTTAAGGAGAATCAATATTAAAAATTAAAAATTCATACGGGTGCTATGAAGAATTCAATGCAAGTCGAAGAACTATGCAAAGAGTGGGCGTTATTTTTTTAAAAAATAAAAATTTGATGCAATTTGTTTTATTCTTACTTATTATAATTTGTATATTTACCGATTGGATCACCGTGTTTCTAAAATAAAAAATTTAAATTAGGTAAAGATAAATCCAATAATTCAAGAAACTATTGAAATAATCAAGCGGATAATGTATTTTAAAAGACACTTGTACCCTCTATAGGTTATCATGTAGCATACGAAACATTAAAGAAGTTTAGGTATTCTTGAAATATTTTTTTAACAAAGATATGAAATATGTTTCTATTTTTACAAAACAAATTAAGAAACTTAACTTTATATGATGTAAATGTGTTCCGTGTAAAAATTTTAATATGTACAATAGTTAATTTTAATTTTTTGGCATGGTACACATAAATTTTAATTATTTTTATTTTTTATAATATTGTTATTAGCAATTCATACCGTATGTCTATGATCGTTATTTTAATTTATAAAAATATTAAGTTAATATTAGTTTCACGGGTACGCTATACTAGTTTTGGTTTTTATATATATATATATATATATATATATATATATATACCCCGACAATAAATTGGTTGAAATCTTCTTGGCTGCCGTTATTTTATTAATTCGATTAATGATTTTTTTTTTCATATTTTTAAATAAATTTAATTTCTATTGTCGAAGGATGCTTATTGGTTTGCGATTTTACTCCAAATATTTTGTTAATTGGATTGAAATTCACACACAATTTAAAGCTTAATTAGCAACGCCGTCATTATTAATAATAATAATAATGCGAAGGGGACTGAGATAGAATTGGACTGCTGAAAAGGAGCATAAACGCAGAAGTCATGGAAGACGCACAAATAAATTTACAATAAAAATAAATAAATAGGCAGGAATAATTACGACGGCATTTTCTTCCTGCGCTTCCTTGTGCGGATTGTGAGAAGACATTTCGGCTCTCTCTCTCTCTCTCTCTCTCGCTCAGCCCAACGCAACCACTCGCCCTTTTTCTTTCAAAATCCTGAAGGAATGCCACAGACGCGTCCTGCCCTATGCTCAATCTCCTTGCGTGTATGTGTGTATATATATATATATATATATATATATATATATAGATATGGGCGGCCGAAGGAGGACGATGGAGAGGCCAAGGGAATTTTATGTCTACTCAAGGAATATTTAAAAGTGGAGGCCGGCTGGCCGCTCCATGGAAAACGGAATCCAACTTTATGAAAAGAAGACTACCAGACGGCAGTGCCCCCCACAAAAAAAAAAAAAAAAAAGAGCAATAAATTTTAATGAAAACAAGGATATGTGCTTTGGGCGGCTCACAGAAGAAGAATATATAGATGAACATCGAAGGGGAATGAGATAGAATTGGAGCGTTGTGGAGAGGATGGCAAGAGGAATACGCCCGCACGCCGATACCATATTATTCGATTCTTCTAAATCACAGGTAAGGGTAAGGGGGTTGGGCCGCCCGCGTTTCCCCAACTACGCTTTCACTTTATGTCTTCCCCTGTACCCAAATGCCCATGCAACTCTTTTGCGTCTAAAATTCATCACTACCACTTTTTGAGAAAAAAATATTTATATATGTTTTTGTGGTCAGCAAAAAAAAAAAAATTAAATAAATAACCATTGCGTCTCGAATTTTTAATTAAAGTTTAATATTATTTTATATTATAAAATTAATACAAATATAAATATAGATAAAATACAAATAAAAAAAGAATGCGATTCATAACTATACTTTTTTTTTTTTTTTGGATTATGTTGGCTTAAATAAGGCGTACGACTCTTAATTTTGATGTATTATAATATTCTTCAAAGTTGTGATATTTCAGGTAAAATAGATATTGAAGTCTGACATACTTCATATGATCAAGGAACATCTTTTGAAAACTCATATAAAATACAAGTGATCAATATTGAAAGCTCAAGGATCAATGAAGTTCTGGTATCAATTGAAAGTTAAGGTGTAGTCCTAAGAGAGGAGGTGAATTGGGTTATTAAAATTTTTCTTTTAAATCTTTTTTAGTTAATTCTTGACTTCTTTGTTTGATTTAGCAATCACACCAAAGCTTAGTTCTTTTTATACAATCCACAACACAATTCAACAATCAATCAGCCACACCAAACTTTAGAACCAATCAATCAAATCCACAAAATATTCAATCAAGATATATTATGCAATTCTTTTAGTTTTTCCAAGAGTTCAAGATGTTTAGTTTGTTTGCAATCCTGTAGTGGATGAAATTTTGAATCAAACCCTGTATTTATGAAATTTGTTTCTCAATATGATATTCAATAAAACATCCACACTCTTTCCAAAATTTAGATTTCAAATAAACCTTTAGTTAATAGGTTTTGGAATGCTAATCAATCAACGTACTCTCTTACGCTTTCCACAAAATATTGATCAACCAACGTACTTTTTTTCGGTTTTCGCAAGCACAAAAACAAATTAAACTTTAGCTTTATTTAAAATCCAATTCACGTAGTTTTTAAGATTAATGAATTTAAAACATCCACACAATTTACATGTGCTAAAAATTAAGAGAGTAAAGGAAGGAAAGTGAGACCACAATTTTTTACGAGGTTCGGCTTATCCCCAGCCTATGTTTTCACTTTTGGTAAACCGCCAAAGGATTTCACTATATTAGTTCCTTTCCGGGTGGAACAAAACTGCTACACACTCCTTCTGTAGGTTAAAGCCCGCCTCTCCAAGTGATATCCCACACTCAGTCACTCCTTCAATACATTAGAGTTGCACCTCTCTGAGCGATACCTCATGCTTAGCCAACGATCCAACAACCTGAAATCGTCAAAAACACTACAAGAATATAAAATAATAGTTGGGTACAAGAACACTGTAATGCCCCGAACCCTTAATCCCAGGTCCGGCGCGTTATACCTGATCATATCCATAATCAACATAACATACGCAGCGGAAAACATAATCATAATCTCCATATAACGTAATACCAGAGTTTACTAATTCTAACTATAATCCATAATAAATTATCAATCACCCGCAATTCCATAATTACATATATCTCCAAAACAATTCAGTATTTTCACAATCATTCCTTACTCAATAGCCTTAAAACATAAAGGCATAAAACTTAAATATTTTTATTCCCCAAAATTAACATAAAAATATACCATTTTCTTTTTCTATTTCCCAGTAATGCTATATAAACCTTGAGCTCTCAAAGCTCGATCTCGAGGAAATCCTGAAAAAAGATAAATTCATATTCGGGTGAGACATATTTCAGTAAGGGAAAAAACCATATATTAAAATAGTGTGTGGCCAACATGAGTTTATAATCAACATAATATTTAACATTTAAAAATCGTTAACACAATCTTTGAAATCATTCTCTTATCCTATTCAAACACATGCAAATGTTTAACCCACGAGATTTCCCAAGGATAGGGGTGATTACCCGCCCATACAAGTAGCACCCCTCTGCTATGATACTTAGGTAACCCTAAGGTCACAATTAAAACATATCAGAGCACTCACCTTACTCAGTAAGCCCTCAAGTGGTAGATTGATCTGGTACTCACGCATTCAACAATAATTTATCGGCAAAGGCCCTAAGGATAGGGAAATCTACGCGCCCATACAAGTAGGTTCCCTCTTTCCAAGTACGTTATGTAGCTACTGCCACATCTGAAGCTACTAGTGCACTCGCCTTACTCAGCAAGCTCTCAGGAGAAAGGTACGCCTCGTCCAATCGTAACCTGTTCTACGTACATACATACTTCTAATATCATAATACATCATTCTTTTCTGTCATTATACATTCATGCACATTCATTCCTGTTCATAACTTAACGTTGCCTTTCGTTTCACTTTAACTGACTCTTTCCCATTTACATCATTTACTTTTGTCATTTCAATTCATCGTCATTTCATTACATAACATTTCATTTCATTACTTCGTACTACAGCTGGTCTTTAACCATCATCAGTTAGTCTACGTAGAAACGTATTTAACATACACAGGCAACATTGTCCATATAATATTTTATTTTCATTGCTTTACTTACTTAGCCTGCATCTCATACATTTAACATATATTTGCACAGAATCTCATGCTACACAATTTAACAATAAAATTCATACATTGCCTGTAAAATAAGCCAACCAACATTTAATGTTTATATACTAAAAATACCTTTCATTTCTTAATTAATTATCCTGAAAATATTTCCCACTTTCATCAGTTCATTTTCGCATATACATATCTAATAAACAACCCTAAACTTGGAAAAAAATATAATTTAAACAGTTGACATTTTACCCATATCGAAACATATACACGTACATATAGCACAATTTATTTTTCCATTAAATTCATAAAAATTCTGATTTAATATATATTTTTCCCCTTACCTGGTTTCTTGAACTACGCCAACAGGGACTCCGAAAAATACCTGCGGCACTCACCCGGACCCTGAAATTAAATTCCTAATTCCAATAAATTATTCTTGAATAAAATATTATTTAAATATTTCCTAGGGGCATAATTCCTAAATAAATAATAATACCCTTAAATTTAGCCAAATTGCCAAATTTCCCAAATCCCACTCTCGTTTTAGAGTAGGGCCTAGAAAATCCCTATTGAAAAATTACCTACGTCAAAATGACGATGACGACGACTAGGACCCCATGGTGGTGTCCGTTCATCGATTTAACCACGTATTAACGGTGAAATTGAGAAAATGGGGAAAAATTACCTTTCCCTAGGAGCAGTGCCTAAGCCTTTCCCATGAAAAATTTGCTCCAGTAGAAATGTCGGCAGCGAAACCAGGATTCCTACAGCACCTTCCGTTTCCCAATCCGTATCAAACTCGTCAAGTAATTGAGAGAGAAGGAGAGAGATGGAAACGGAGTGACTGGCTGTAGGAGATTTGCAGAGGGGGGGGGGGGGGTGCCAGATCTTCTTCTCCTTCTTCTTTCTTCTTCTTCTTTCTTCTTTCTTCTTCTTATCTTCTTTCTGTCAAATACTTTATATATATATATATATATACTAAACTTATACTTATCATATATATATATATATATATATATCTTATTATATATATTTATATATATTATAATAACTTACTTATATATATCATTCTAATTAGTTTTTTTTTTTTAAATCCAATGTAAAAATATTTAATTTAATTACTAATTATTTAATTTATCTTAATTTAATTTAATTTTTTTATTTTTTATTTAATTTTTTTTTCTTTTCCCATGCCATTCCTTTTATTTATTTATCTGTTATTTTATTTATATATATTTCAAATTATTTTAATCTTTTTAAATTTTCGGGTCTTTACATTCTCCCCTCCTTAAAAAAAATTTCGTCCTCGAAATTTGTTACCCGATCTTTCATTCCATAATTCTACAATTCACTATATCTCACACCATAATCTCAACAACACAATTATACACTTTAAATCCAATACACATCCAAGTCCTCCATATAAGGACCAGTCTCACGGCTAAGAAACATCACTGTCGATGGATTTACCGTGGTTTTCAAAAACTTTCGAATGAATCAGAAAATCACAGAAGTCCGCCAAGGGATTTCCGCCTCCAAACTAGAAGACAAAATCCTATACTTCCCTACACCATACCTACTTCTCAACACCTAATCTAATCTAACCCATCCATTTAGCATCCTTATCCTAACTGTTTCCTATACTCTGGTATAAATCATCTCTAACCTAACACTCTAACATTTCCATATCCAAGCGATGTGAAAATAATCACACTTTCAGCTGGACATTGCTCTAATACCAAAATTGTAACGCCCCGAACCCTTAATCCCGGGTCCGGCGCGTTATACCTGATCATATCCATAATCAACATAACATACGTAGCAGAAAACATAATCATAATCTCCATATAACATAATACCAGAGTTTACTAATTCTAACTATAATCCATAATAAATTATCAATCACCCGCAATTCCATAATTACATATATCTCCA